>NW_020451087.1:0-163974 GCF_003343035.1 Apteryx rowi | reverse complement strand
TGCAGTTCCATCCAATTACAGACATAGGCGCTACCTCTTGTATAAATTGTTATTACGTTTCATTCCTTTTCCTCCTCCTCCATTTGGGAAGTCAGATGTTTTCTCCTGTTTACCTTGATGGCACATTGCACTAACTTTGTTCAAACTGTGGAAGTTTACATATGTTTTGTCTGATTTTTTTTTTCTGTCTATAATCCTGAAATAAAACTATTCAATTTTGATACAAGTTATGCACTTACTTATTTGTTAGTCTACTTATATGTTCCTACAGTGAAACTCTGAACCTGGTATAGCTGATGGTGCAAATAAATGGAATGAATACCCACTTGACAGTGGTGAAAACCCTCCGTTCTGAAACAACTAGAAATCTGTTCTTCAAAGACTATTTTGCAAAATATTTAAGCCTTATTGCTACCATAGTAAACTATGCTTTTTAAGAACTCTTTTTTGTTTCCTGTTCATAGTAATGCCCTAGAAGATTTGGACATAGTCAGCTCATTTTCAGTCTGAATTCAATATAAATTCTCTTCATGCCATGCCATGCTTATTGTTAAGCATACTACCAAATACTATAAATTTCTATATCAGAAATTTAATTCTTCCCTGCTTGGAAAATGACTGTAAAATATTTCATTCTTCAAAGGTTTTTGAAAGATCTCCTGCAAAAAGGTAAAACAGGTAAGAAATCTGCATAATCAATTCAAGCATACAGGACATCCTTTACCTAGCAAATGTTTATAACCATTCTTGCACATACTTATATCTCTTGGTTTTTCAGTCAGAAATAATAGGGAATATTAGCTCTATGAATCAAACTATGTTTAAATCATTTCTGTAAATATTTGACAGAGATGTCACAGAATTTTGAGTTGTTCCAGTTTCTTTCTTCCTTAATATAAGCATTAACTTTACAACCTAGAATATGATCAAGATGATCTACATCAAGTTCAGTGGGCTACATAAAGCACTGTTATCACCTGAATAATGGGTTATTTTACTCTCTCTGGCTCCATTTGCAGCTCTTACAATGGTCTCTTGTGAATTTGGATTTTCACTATAGTAATTCTAGTTCAAGAGCAAAACAGAAGAGGTAGAGCAGATACCTTTGTCTTACTATGTTTTTAGAAATATTTCACTGATAAAAAGAATCATTTAACAAGATGTTACATTTACAGAATTAAGTATCAGATAACCCTGTCTTCTAAAATTTGAGACAAAGTCAACATGTAAATCAAGCCATTCCTTTGGGAAAGGCAAAACAATTTCAGCCAGAGGCTCTCTGTTGCCGAAGACAATACAGCAAATTGTAATTCTACATGTGCAGAATTCTACAACTGTAATTCTACAGTTCTACAGCTTGAAGAAAGGGATCAATTCAATGCACTACGTACTGTCTTCTGTTAAAGTTGCTTTTGTTTATGTATGAATTGTTTAAATATAACCATATTTAGCAGCTATTTCAGAAGGAAAATTGCCCTGGAACAACAGTTTTTTGCTCCTTGTGTAACAGTGTAGCACTTCATCCTTCACTTGTATCTCTCTACAGACCTGCTAAAGCTCAACTAGGACATCAGAGAAGAGTAGGATCTGGAAACACTGTTCCCTCTTTCCTCTCTTTTCAGTAGCTGAAACTGGGGCCCACGAGCAGTCCATCAGCTCTCTGTTCAGTGGCTCTTGCGAGGTCAGTCAGTCTGTCCCACTCATGGTCCTACTCCTGGGCCAGTTTAATACCTACCGATAGGCTGTTTTCTCCAAGACAAGGCAGGTTATCTCTAAATCCACGTAAAGGAAGGTTAGTGACCGCAAAAAGAATTCCAACTTCTTTTGCAGGTTCGTAGCTCACCTTCCCTCCAAACCACCCCTCTTTCCTGCAGATGTGTAGCTAGCTCACTCTTTGCCTAAAAGTCCTCAACCCAGATGGTCATGGGAACCTACCTGTAACAAGACCTTATTAAATGATTAATTCCACTGGAGAGATTTTTAGTTTATTTTGTTTTGATTAGCAGCCTGGTCATAAAGTTCTATCTGATTTTTGTTCACTTATAGCTTTTCTAGTTTCACTGCTGGATATTGATTCAGCTAACCTGTGTCCTCACAGGACAAGAGAAATATTTCTGTTTTCTCCCCTCTGGGAGATTTACACATTGTAGAGTATATAAAATAGTATGAAATCCCAAAAGCTGATTTAATAGAGTATTTGACATACTGCCTTTGATTTTAATTAGACAAGGAGCTTTTCTATGACCTCCCTAAAGAAGACAAGTCAAAATCTTAACAGCTTTATTGATCTTTGCAAAGAAAAAGTATTTTCATTAGTTTTATTGGTGATTTATCTCTTCTGTCACCAAAAAAAAAGAGAGTTATTCTATATTGTCCTTGATTTCTTAATAGAAATCATGCAACCTTTTCATTCCTTGTCATTCAAGGAAGATGGTTCTACTATCTTTTCCTTTACATTGTCAAAATTCAAAGGAATTTAAATTAAAAATAAAGAAATGCAAATTACAGAATTCACTGCTTCCAAGGTTAAAAATGTACTTTAACCTCTTATTAAATGTATTCTACAATGTTCTTTTACTTGGTTACACTTCCACAGTAGAGGGCCAGTTTCTTTCCTTGAGTCTTCCTCTTATGGTAGTTCATATAAGGGAATGATCTGGAATAATGTTGTTTTCTAACCTCACCTAAATATTTATAAACAATAAACAGGGTCCCATTCTCCACAAGAATCCAGTAAAGAAGCTGGATTCCACTCAGACTTGACAGGATTCTTCTGGATAAATCTATTTTTGTACCAGCTGCCCCTCTTTATCCTCAATGGATAAGAGAGACAGACTCAGCTATACTGATCTACAAAGGACATACAGTTCTCCAAGGAGCCTAAAATACCAGCGTAAATGGCATCAGGGTTCAGTTGCTCTGACCCTGGGACTGATACAAGTTAGCTCTCAGAATGGTGGAGCTATAAACCATTTCTTGGCATTTCCCAGCTCTGCTGACTTAAACCAGTCTCAAAGATGGAGAAAAAAATCCAGCCAATAATTAGTTCTGGAATATGAACTATGAACACAGGTTTTTTGAATGAAATGTGGCCTCATCCATGTAATTTTGCCATATATCCAGTGGCTGTGTGTCAGATAATGCTTTTGGTTATTGCTGATCTATTATTGCTTATTTTTCACTATTTGTATTTGATTTTCTGTTTAGCATTAGACAGACATCCTAATGAAACACTATATTATATGTACTGTGATAATAATTTATAAAACAAGGACTAAATGAATATTATTAATATCTTCTTTTTTTAATCAAAGATACAAAGATCTATGTCTGAAATTTAAAGGCTAAAAAAATAAATTTTTGCCTACTTTGTAAGTTATAAATGACTGCATTAATCTTCCTTTCCCCTTCTCAGAATGTCAGGTTCAGGTTTTCTTTTCTTTTTTCTTTTCTTTTCTTTTCTTTTCTTTTCTTTTCTTTTCTTTTCTTTTTTTTCTCACTTTGTGTATCTTCTGGATTTCTACTTTTTCAGAATAGACTTACTCTCGTATTTCTCTGACCTCAATGCTCTCAATTCAACAGCTGGCTTAAAACAATCTTTCCTGGAACTACCTGTATTCAGGGAACTGATAGAAAGTGTTGAAAGTCCAGAAAGTCAACAATGTAGCAAGCATCATAATAGTGGCATAAAAACCTGATAGTTTTTATGATGTCTGATGTACCGCAGAGCAATGCAAGGATCTTAGCACCCGCATTGCACTGTCTTGAGAGAAAGGTCCTGGCTAATGCCGTGATATAAAAGGTGTCCTGCCAGAAGCATCTCCCACATCCCAACTTTCTAGCTAAGCCTTGATTAGTTAATTTAGGTTGAAAGCAAAGAAGAATTTGGAGGTGTACTGTACATTTGAATGCAATATATTGGATACAGTATGCAATATGTATACATCTGTATTACTTCTGTAGATTCCCTTCTCACTCAATGAGGAGGCACAGACAAATCTAGATATACAATTCATCTCATCCTAAAGCACTCATTGAAAATAAGGCAGGTTAATCATGCCCTTGAAGGGTCTAATTCTCCCTCTTGACAAGGTGACCAATGCAGATATCTGAAGTTTATACTATAGCCCTGCAAAGTTAGTGAGATGAAGCTCACTAGTGCCTCTATTTGGACTAGTAAGTTCTCCACATAGCTAGCATTAACTCACACAGTTGGATAAGGTATGAACCAAGATCCTTCCAAATCTCTTTCACAACTCAGAGAGAAGGATGAGGTGCAACATGCCTGCAAATGTCCAGCCCATCACAGATACAACACATTCAAATGGCACTAAGCTCCATCTGAAGTGTGGTGCTGACTGCTCTTTATGGAGCAGCAAATACTTCTCAATGTTTTTAAGTACTTTTCTTTAGCTGTTTTTTACCTGCTGCCAACTTATTGGCCTCCTCCACCTGTTCTCCAGGCCTCAGCCTCTATCTCTGCCTCAGCCCCACTGCTGGTGCTGCAACTCTAATGCTGCTACCTAGTAGCACCACCTCCAAATAACAGTAAGAGGAATCCCAACTGTAACCTTCTAAAGAAAACATTTTCTGGAAGAAAGAGAAYTTCTGGGTTCAGTCTCTGATCCAAGGGATGGTGCTTCTAGACTTCTCAAACCATGTTTTCAATGCATGTGATCTTCAGAGAACATCTGCTCTCAGGGAATCGAGCATTATAGTTTGGCTGTCAATGTATGATATTAAGGCATATATTAGCTCTCTAGGTAATTTCATTATTTTCCAAAGGCAGCTGAGATTTATCCCCAAGTATGTGGACAATCTGACAGATCAACCATCATTTGTACCTGTAAATCTCTGTCTTGTACAGTTCATCATCACATTCTTTCCAGTCTTGGCTTTGTAACTGAGAAATAGGTACCTCAGTTTATATTTTCTGTCTTGCCATGGTTTCTGTATTTTTGACAAATTGAGGATCTCATGTCCTTGTTCAGCTGCCATAGCTTAATGCTGCAAGCCTACCTGAAATAAAATGCCTGCTGTGTATGTATCTCAGGTTCATTCTTGTTGTACACAGCAGCATGGCAGTGCAGAAGTTTTCATAGCCTGTGTTGAAGGCTTCTGGGACCTTTAAAATTTGTCTAAATTTAAGGTTATTTTCTGCTTGAATCATTTCACTTCCTGGAATAAACTGGCCAAATTTTTCATGAGTAAGCCCTTTTATAAAACATTTCCTTCCTACTTTGGTATATTTTTGTACTGTTGGAAATCATGACTATTATGAGAAAATTACTTACAGAGCTTTTACAGAAGTAATACCCCAGGCACCATATCACAGGGAACACACTGTGCAGTACCTTGTGTATTTCCTTTTCATTCACATCATATTTCAGAATGGAAGAGCTGATCATCAGCTCCTTGATGTGTGGGATAATTGCTTCATGCTGTCACAACTGTGCCCATGCTACAACTTTGTCTAGAAGCCACCCTGGGGTTTTGCTGACATTTCAGAGACTCAGTCAAAATCTCAGCAGCTGGTTTACAAATCTTAATTGATACACTGTCTTTAAGTCTGAATTGCTTGTATTGCAGGTTATAGTTTTTGAGAGGCAATGGATAGTACTACAGACAAGTGCAATTTTGTCTTGTTTTTATTTAATTATTGATCTGCTTTTTCGGTACAAAAACAGGCAGAGTGAGGTTGTCGATATGTTCTGATGTAGTACACTTCTGTCTGTGTTGATCCTGCAATAGACTGCTTCTGTTATGTCATGGAGCCCAACAAACACTGCTAGTATCTTGCACACAGCATTGCTGGTCTGTTGTTTCCTTCATCCAGCAGCACTTGCCAGTATCCATCTTTGGTATTGAGCCCTGAGAATATTTCTACTTTTGCTTAGTCAGGCATAGATAATAAGAGCTTTGTTTAAGTTGCTAGAGTCTGGTCTGAGAAAACACATGGCTTGTCTCACTTCTCCAAGGCTGTTATGATGCTATTCAATGAATGGGATCAAGCACTCTTTGCAATGTATCTGGACACCAGAAAAGAAAAAGCAGTTATTACTGTAAAGCAGCTAGGTCCACTTATTTTATCCTATGAGCATCTGAGATGAGCACAGACTGATTCAAATGTTATAATATGGTGTGGTTATGAAGTTGAAGAACATTTGATCAAGCATTTCTGCCAAGCACCACTCCTGATTAGGAGCCAAAGGAGGACTTAGATTTGAGATTCTTCTCTCCAGCACATTCCAATAAACACAAACAGCTGCCTACTGATACATTCTGAAAACTGAATGACAGATATGTTTCTATAAACTTGTCCGCTATATAAAATAGAGAGTATATGGAGAAAAAAAGTTTTTTGAAAACAGTCAGAAGAGCACAGTGTTTTGCTAATCTTTGGAAAATTATTCAAAGGTTAAACAGAAATTCTTTTTTTTTTTTTTTGCAAATATTCATTGAGTTCAGGATTTATTTAAATACTAAATGTATTAGTATTTCTGGAGAAGCTTATCATGTTYCCATTTTAAAGTTAAAGCTAATCATCTGTTCAAAAGCTGAGTATGATTACCTGCTTCTCTATACTAGATTGGAAAAGGAAAACCAATTTCTTTTGCATGTCTTACTAAGTATACTCTTCTGCCTGAAAAACGTATTTTGAGGGGAGAAGGACCTTTCAAGACATCTGTAAGATATATACATTTGAAAAATCATTGCTGGAAAGTATTCTTATTTTCCTTTTATGGAAAGAAATGGTGAGCACGTACTTTAAGATAGTTGGGACTCTTTGTCATTTGATACAAATCCAAGCATTCCTGGAAGTATCATGTACACACCACGATTTGCAGAAGACGTAATCTGATCGCAACAAGAGCTGTGAGCTATGAAACAAGAGAACGAATACAGGCATCAGCATGAAAACAGGAGCCTTGAAAAGTTCTGAGATGTGCAAAGATGAGAGACTGTTTGGTGTAGGACTTCAGACGTGAACCAAGAGCTTTACAAAGTACATAGAAGAGAAATGGTGCTAGCGGTGAGTGTTCAAATATTGCTACTGCAGCATTGATCAGCCTGGATAGAAAAATCAGAAAAAAAAAAAAAAAAAAAAAAAAAGCAGGGCCCGCATTATAGAAATCCATCAAAAGAGTTTCTGCAAAAGCCAAGCTAATTTTTTATGAGCTAAACATAGTCTCTGTTTATTTATGAACACTAGAAAATCCCTGGAAAATTAATAGAAAATGTTGAAACGGTTGAGAAGTTGTAATCTCTACTAAACACTATGTTAGGATGCAACAGGTCAGCACCCTAGCCAAACAAGCACTCTGTCCTGCTTCACTGCTCCTCCCGGCAGCCGTGCTAATCATTGCATTGGTTGCTTCTAAAATCCACTTTGTAGCAACTTAACAGGCAACAAGTTTATATAAGGCAATAATGCAAAAAGATGTTAAAAACTAAGTATATACCCAAACATTTCAGTAAAGATGAAAAGCAATCATTGTTAATTTATTAAATAGTCCAGCTGCTAGTAGAATATTTTGTTTATAACCACATTTGAAAACCTGGATAACTTCTCAGTTTTGTAAAAGACAGAAGAGTTTTTAAAAAATACAATCTTTTAAAAAACTCTAGAAATTTTTTATTACCAAACCTGATAATAGTATCAGTGGCTCTCAGTCTTCCCCTCTCTGCCTGACAGTTTTTATCATCTGCTTTTAGCTAAAGTATAAGCCACATCTTGAAAACTGTAAATCACAGAAAACTCTACATACCATACAAACCACATCCCATAGCTATCAGAGGTCCAAACTGGTAAATCGAATTCTTACTCTCATCCATACTTACAACCAGAAGTACCTTATTATATTTTTCTCTGTACGGCTATTTCAGATTCGATCATGTCCTGTTTCAGCATTCTGTAATGGTCTAGATCAGAGCTGCGAAACGTACAGTCTGTTGGTCACAAGCAAGCTGGTAAGTAACTTCTGTGGTAGAAGCTGGCAGATGACAGTCACTCAAGTTATTAAAAGTCCTTTAGTTTACCTGGGAACTAGATGTAAGGCAGTGTGAGCCAGCCAGCCAGGTCCTAAGGCGTGCTTCCCAACCTGAATAGTTGCACATGCTGGCTGGGCAGCCAAAAGCCAGCAGGTACAGGAGATGTGCACGTGGTGCAGGCCAAATAGCACACGCTGCCTCCGCTGGCATACAGATCTGCCAGGACATAGGTGAGCTGTGCTGCTGACCTTAAGCCCGCCAGTCATTTTTCCCCTTTCCCAGTATGCTGGCTGTCCATGGCAGCAGGTGGCTGACCACATGCCTGCTCTTTACCTGATACGCATATGAGTGGGTCGTTGCAATTGGAGTGGTTGGGCAGAAAGGGGGCGCAGGAAGCAAGAGCCCATGGGCAGGGTCTGGCAGGAACTGCTGTAGAGAGGAAGGATGCAGTCTGAGGCAGGCAAGTTGGGAGCTTTTAGTGGCCTGTCAAGTCATTAAACGTGAGGCCTTTTGAGGCAGACAGGACTTTTTTTCCTTCACCTCTACCATAGCAAGCAGTGATTTCAGACTCAAGAGCAATGTTTAAAAAAATTCTTCCTGAATTTATGGGCCACAGATGCTCCACATGCCCAAATTCAAAGACAGGCGTAAAATCTTCCTTTAACAGGCACAGGAAACAGAAGCTGTTACCTTCTTATGGTTGTTCATGCACATCCCAAGACCCTAGTAGGAATTATAGCATCTCTGAGACTTTTGAAGATAAGTCCAAACAGAAAACAAAATACTGTCAGTATCCATGTGAATGTCAGTTCTACAAAATTCATGCTTTTAACTAAACTGAAAGGTTTATATCTTATATATAAAAATAATGTTTGTATATATATATATATATATATACACACAAATATATGCATACATACACAGGTATATATATATATAAAAACAGCTGGCCATTCTTTACTGCATCTGTCAGAGTTTAATAACATCAGAACAGTCTCTAAAATACTATCAGTCATGTTTGGATTGCTCAGAATCTGGCTATGGCAGATCTGAATCTATATGTAGCACTAAGTAGTTCATATGCGCCTTATAAAAATTGCTTGAACTGAAGAAACTACTGATTATTTGTCAATGTCACARTTATGCATAAATACAAACTAATGAGAACTTCAAAATTACAGTTAAGAATATGTGTAGCAAAATATTTTTATATAAAACACATTCGCATTTATCTAAAGCAGTATGAAGGGAAACAATTAAAAAGAGCTTTTATGACTTTTTAAAATTGGTGCATCCACTATAAGCTACTGTTATAGCTACTTTTCTCATGTAGTCTTTAAAATCTTGAACAGCCATAGTCTAATACGGCTATGTAAATTTTGGTAATCTGGGGTTCATCTGAAAGGTTCTAAACCTAAAGCAACCCCTATGAATTACATCTCAAATAATCTGGTCCCTAGATTTGAGGCTATCGTTGTAGAACTATTCTCCCCCTAATTGCTAGAAGTACTGTTGAAAATTTCATCTAAAGTATTGACAAATGTTCTGAAGCAGGAAAAACTACTTCAGTAGTTACAAATAACTACTTTCATGTTACTCCAGTATTCGATGCCAAGCACTTGGTTTTCACAAACAGCACACAAGACAGTACAGCAACAGCAAAATAAACTGCTGACACATAACTATTAATGAATGAGATACTGTTCACAATGATATGCCTATGTCATACACTTGGTAAATGTAATTTAAGCAAAGGTCCAATTCAAGCAAAGAAGAAGTCTTTCCACCCTAAACACCTACAGAGAACTATTGAGATCTATGTTATCAGATATTAAATGATACCAAAAGCCTATTCTGCTGTTGAGTGCAAGTATGCACTTGCACCATTACAAGTAGGTCCAGGGCTTTGTTGAAATGCCCCTCCTGCCTTCCACCTGATAGAGAGCATATCAACATTGCGGTTTAGGCCAACCCACTAGTGACTGGGCTAGAAAGTGCAAAACTATAGTTCAACAGCTTAAACCTGTAGTCAGATTGTGACAGAAGGGTCTATTCTAGACATGCACTCTGAGGAGCATGTGCCTGCAAAATCTATGCTCATCAGTGGGTCGTGGAAGTCCCTGACAGAACGCCCCACTGGGAGGACGAGCTCCTTTCAATCTTACAGTTCATCTGATCTAAAATTTCATTTCCTTCCCAAACACTTCTTCTCCCTACCAGCTTTAATCAGAATCTCACTCCCATGTATCATACACAGCAGCCCTGTATCTATAGCTACAGAAGTATTCACACACGTACCACAGCTCAGTACCCCCATAATACACCTGTACACACACACCAGAGCCACACACCACCTAGAGGAAAACTGGCCACACACATCACACCAATTATCATTTAGCATAATCTTTTGCAGATATATACATATATATATACACATATATACTCCATATCTGTATATCTCATTCACTAAACCCAATCTTAATAAAAGCACATGCTATTGCATACAATAAGCCTGTACCCCTATGCAGAAATACCCTAACACATGCAACAGTCCAGTACATACTGCCTATACCCTCATATCACCCCTGAAGAGTACTGTACCCAGGGCTCTGTGTGTATGTGCAACAAATGTGTGAGTACGTGCAATGAGTGTTTAAGTGTATGAGTGTGTACATGAGTGTATATGATGTGCATGCACAGTGTATGTGAGTACACATGGTGCATATGTGAGTGAGTCTGTGTGTGTKTAGCATGTGGGTGCATAGGTGAATGTGGTATATATGCAGATGTTTGTGTGTCGGGGATGTGATTGCATGCCTATGTCAAACATATATGTATACATATATATATATATACCCCATATTTATATACTGCATTCAATAAACCCAATCTCAATAAAAGCACATGCCATCTATTGCATACAATAAGCCTGTGGAAGACTACATACAGGGCGCGTATGTGCACGGATTGTGGGAGTACAAGCATGTGTCAGTATGTGCCTGTGTAGTATGAGTAAATACAGTGGGGTGCAGCATGTGGGAGTACACGTCAGTATGCCCATCCTCCTATGGGTGTGTTTGTGAATCTCTGTGCGAGTCCCTGTGTGGGTACGTGTGATACCTTGTGCGTGTGTGTGTGAGTACCTGTGTATGTTAATATGTGTGTGAGAGAGAGAGACAGTGTGCCAGTCCCTGTGTGTGTGAGTCCCTGTGTGGGTATGTATGATACTGTGTGTCTGCCTGTCAGTGTGTCAGTCTCAGTGTTTGCGTATGGGGTCAGACTGAGGACATGTGAATCCCTGTGTGGGTAGTGCAATACTCTGCATGCATGTGTGTGTGTGTCTGTCAGTATGTCAGTCCTGGGGTATGTGTGCATGTATGTGTGTGCGAGAGAGTCCCTGTGCAGGTAGTGTGATACTTGGCATGTGCATGTGTCTGTCTGTCTGTCAGTTCTGGTGCGTGAGTCCCTGTGTGGGTATGTTTGATATTCTGTGTGTGTGAGTCCTTGTGTGGATACATGGATAGCGTGGGTGCTGGCGTCTCTATGCGTGCTAGTGAGTGAGTGAGTGAGTGTGTGTGTGTGTGTGTGTGTGTGCCCGAGTCCCCGAGTCCCCGAGCGTACGTTAGTGCGTGCGACTGTCAGTGTGTCAGTCCCTGCGCCTATGTTTGCGTGTGAGTGCCAGTCGCTGTGTCAGTCCGTGTGCAAGCCGCGGGGTGCGTGTGAGTCCCTGTGTGTGTGCGCGGGGCAGAGGCAGCAGCCCAGCGGCGCGGTCCCCCGCACCGGACGGGACGGGACGGGACGGGACGGGACGGGGCTGCCCCGGTACCTGCCGAAGTGTCCCAGGGAGTCGAAGAGCCGCTCGGAGCTGGGAGCCATGGCGGGGCGGCAGCGAGCCGGGAGCCTCCGTGTCGCCGGCCCGGCGGTGCGGGGAAGAGACACGGTCCCGTCCCGTCCGCCCCCCGCCCTCGCAGCCCGCCCGGCCCCCGGCGTCCCCCGGACCCCTCGGGGCGGGCTCACCCGCTCCTCCCCGCCCGCCGCCGTGCCCGGCTCGGCCCGTGGGGCGGCCCCCTGCGCCGCCGCCCCTGCCCCGCCGCCCGGACGGCGGCCACCGCGGCTCGCCGCAGGGCTCTCGTCAGCCGGAGCCTTTCGTGCCTGTCGCTAATAGCCGGCCATTTCCCCTTCTTCTGAAATGCCAGGGGAGCCCAAGCTCCTCAGCGGGCGGCCGTGGGGGCAGGGAGGCGGTCCCCCGCCAGCCCCAACGGTCGCCGCCCCGCGCCAGCCCAACGGTCACCGCCCTCCGCCAGCCCCAACGGTCGCTGCCTCCCGCCCCCCGCTAGGCCAACGGTCACCGCCCCGCGACAGCCCTCCGGTGGGCAGCGCGTCCGAAGCGTTCCCAAGGGAGAAAACGGCAATCAAGGAGGCAAAAACTCGAGCAAAAGCCCTGTTAATGGCACTATTTAGGTTACAGCAGCCGATAGACCTCTTCCTGAGTATGAAAAGCTCCCCGAAGTAGCCGTCGTCTACCTTAAGGGTGCCCGACAACTGATAATTGCCGGTGTTGCGTTTACAATTATTAAAAGCTCCTGCCGATTCAAAACAAACTGCAATTTAGGGAGGAAAAGTCATGATTTCTGTATTACTGCTAAGGAATATTCTTTCCTGAGTGAATGGTTTAATCTCTTACACGGACTGAGTGCCTCAGACTGTTTCCTCTGGGAGACTGGTCTGTGTCTATCCCATCGGACAGCATCTGCAACACACTCTTTTTCCCCAAATTAAATTAAAGAAAGCAATTACGTGCTTGAATTCACTTGTGACAATCATTAATAATCTAATATTTCAGCCTCTGTTGTATTTCATATGGATATTTTCAATTAGAAGAGATTATAAACTTTTTTTTTTTATCCAGGACATTTTCTGAATGTTAATAAGAGATATTTTTAGTAGCCTTATAATCTGCTCTGTTACTTAGATATATTACTTGACAATTACTCACTTGTTTTTTCAGAGTTTCAGCACACAAGGTACAATAGTATTATCATTTAATAAAGGTGAAAGATGTAATATGTTCCAAATCTGCATGGCTGTCATTAGTACTCCAATTTGTAATGAAGCTTCAATTATATTTGAACCTATTTTTCTGTCTTAGTCAAAGCAGGCTGAAATAATCAATGTGAAATTGCTTGAGGACTTAGCAAAGCAAGTTACAACAGGAGACCTTTGTAATTAACTTACCTTTGGGTTTTGTTGGAACAGATACGCTTTAGCAGCCCAGTTGCTCTTGCGTGTGAGAGGAAAGATACAGAAAAATATTCTGCTCCTGTCACAGGTGTAACTCTCATATTTAGTTTTTCCTTTCCCAGAATACTAAATTTCCCTTCTCAGTTAGAGCCAAGTTCAAAGTTGGCTCTGCTCTGAGTAAAGAGCTGGACCAGATAATCTCCGAAGTCTCCTTCTAACCCAAATTATTCTGTGATTCCACAGCAAAAGACACGTTTCCAGCAGACTACATGAACTCTTTCTGGGCTGCTTTATTGAAAAGCAGAGGAAAAACAAAAAAAGCCAAAACAATTCAACCTTACCCTGTGCATATTTTATTTTTTTATAAAGCACAGAAAAAGCTCAAGTATGAAACGCAGAAATGTTCTATTAAATCACTGGAAGTCAAACCTTCCCCTTTCCAAAAACTGACCCAAATGCTTCTAACCAAACATTGCCCATCAGACCACTGTTTTGCAGGGAAATGTACCTTTAAGAGGCTCTGGCATGAAGCAAGCGGCACAACTGTTCATCTGTGCAGAGCAGATGTTCATGCTATGCAGTGACAATCTGTTCCAGTGCAGATCTGGAAAAAAACAGATGTTTGTCAGGTTCCTTGGCTCTCAGTGACTTCTGACCAGCACAGCGATGAGCAAATACCACATTACACAACTAGGAATCTAAATAATAAGTTCAGTAGAGGATTCCTCCTCACAACTACTGTGTTCTGCCCCTCATCTCACCTTCACACAACAGTTTTGAAAGCATGGCTGTGTCTGACAAAGCCCATCATATGTCCCTTTATTAAGTGGCATCTGGAAAGGACTTCTTTTAATATTGAGTCTAGAGGTTTTTGTTGTTGTTACTTTCTCAGAATATGTAAACTAATAAGACTAAGGACAGACTTGTTCGCTTTTCGTAAGAATTTTTTATATTGCTTGTTTTTTACCTTATAAATATCAGCATTAAATTTAATCATCCTTGTTTTTCCTGGAGAATGTTTTTCAGATTTGAAAGGGCATGTGCTTGAATGCAGCACTGGTACTTTAACAAAGTGTTTCTTTCTCTGAAGAACCACACTAGTTAAATAGTTATTTCTGAAAACAAACACCAGCGAATAGTAAACATTCTGGTTAAATATTGCTTTGGTGCTCATTTTTCTGTTTTTAGTGTCTTGCCTTCTGCAACATGTAAATTCATTAGTTTTCCACAGCTTAACAGTATAGAGAAGATCTATTTTTAGTGTAATGATCAAGCAGGAAATAAATGGATAAATCCCTTTTAACACCATTTTTAAAACCTGAAAAAATCCCTAAATAATTTTCCCAGATTCTTTTACAGACAGCCTTGCCCAAACTTCTATGTTTGCATCTTTTACAACATCATAACTTTATTCCACTTATCAGTATAAAGATATGAAATCTGCCCTCACTCCTATTAAAGTCAATACTAAACGCCCACATGGCTGCATTTCCAAAAGCTATTAGTGCCATGTCTGCAATGCCAGCTCTCTTAAACATGGTGATCATAGATTTACCTTGTTTCTTTTAAGCCTCAGAAGATGCACAACATGCTTTCAAGTCTGTCTTCCTTCTACCCTGTTATGCCACTGCTACATGAAGCAAAAAATTTGCTTTTAGTAGCAATCATTCCTCACTGAGTTGTTTTTCACCCCAGCCATCTAGAAATACAGAGGCAATTTGCTAACTTTGTTCACATACAGTTCACAGCTCACTTTCCCAAGGATTTTTCTCATGTTACAGATAAATTCAGGATAAATTCTGATGTTACAGAAAATCAGGGAACATCTAAAGAAGCAATGAAAGATACCTTTAATTGAAGTGTATCAAAATGAGACCATCCACATCCATGGTCTGCTTACTTTAGAATTTTGTGGATTTTATGGATTAACAGAAGAAACCAAAAGGAGTTTGTGATCCCTGTCCTATAGTATCTTTAGAAACCACTGAGATGGGAAGATTGAGGGCGTTCACAACAGACAACACTCTCCAAGTCTTTTAATCCCACAAGGGAAATATGCAGCAGCTCATCTCAAAGAACTTCAGTTACAGGCTTAACCTCATTTCTGGCACTCAAAAGCAAGCTGGTGTTCAAAAGAGACATTCAATATTACAAAATCCTTGAGAAAGAAGTGATCTGAACCACCTGTAATGGGAGAAGAGATAGTCTGCAAAATAATTTCACTATCAATTTCCACTAGCAAAAATCTGTCATCTGCTAGCATGAATTGTTCCTGGCCTCCCCTTTTATAAGTCAAATTACAGCATCATCAAAATACATGGGGTATATGAGGAACATACCTCTGATTTAAATTTGTGTGCATGTTCTAATACATTCAGACATAAACACCAAGCTTCAAAATATATCTGAACCCTAAACACCAAAGTCATGTGGACAGTAAATAACTTGTAGTGTTGCCAACACCCTTCCATGGACACAGCTAATCAGTTCCTAAATGGAACTAATTTGTGGCCCATCTGTTTTCCACTCATTTTGAAATTCACTTGTAATCGCATGGATGAAGGTTACATGTAGTAACCAGCAGTATAACAGGGAGTACAAGAACTGCAGCTGTGTCAAGCAAGAGAGGATAAGGGAGTGATCTTCTAATATTGCCAACATTCAAGTCAAGCTCAGAGGCAGAGTTCATCCTTGAGTATTCTCCAAAGTCCACTTTTATCACATTAGCAAAAAAACTCACTGAAATCAACCATGAGATAGTTTGAATTTAACTTTCTCGCCTCCTGTTTTAATGTTATCTATTTCTTTTCCCTTCCAGGGAAAACCTGCAGGACCATTGCAAGTGAATGTATCAATGACAACAACAATGAAGGCTTCTAGAGAGGAAACCCAAAATACATATTACTTGCATAAATGTCTGTCAGCCATCAAATTCCTGATGTTAAAAAAAAGCTTGCAGAAAAATTTAGGTAAAATAGGGAAGTAACATAGGTGTTGCTTTTGTCTGCTAGAATGTATGATAAGGTGTTAAATGAGTGATGCTTGGGTTGTGCTATTAGATTGCAATTGCTCGTGCCTCATTAGCAGGCTTTAAAACACAGTCAATAGTGCAGCAAGTAGATTGATAAAGAGGATCTGCACATGCACCCAGCTATGCAAAACTTTGGGAATTCTCCTGAACTACAAGGAAGGATCCGTGCAGGTCTCCGATTCTTATGACAGTCCAAGCATTCAGCCTAAGGAAATGCTGATTGATGGGACAATCAACTGGACGATTATGCAAGTGGTTGTTCTGGTCTCATCCATGGTCTGTTAAACAAATCTTAGTCTTGGCAGCAGGCTGTAGGCTCTTGACACTGAAATATTTGCCCCCAAATTCTGAGGTGGACATAACAGGGTAAAAAAGAGAGGCCAGTAAATGCAAGGGCACTCTTAGGAAGGGAGTGGATTTACAAAGGGAATATAAGAATGTCCCAGGAGACTTGCAGGTGATGTTGGAAGTGCCAGTAAAAGATAAACATGGAAATTTTCTCATCAACCCTAAAGAACTAGACCCTTAGCAAGGTTGATGGAAGAGTGGTTTGTCAGCAGCCACTACAAGACAAATATGCTCAAGGCTACCTCTTTTCCCTTCTGCTGCTACTCAGACAACAGGCCAGGCAGGCATTAGGCAGTTGTGGAAGGCCTAAGTCATTCACTACGGTTTTGGCTCTATTTTTTCTTCCGTGATCTCCTGAATGGGACTCTGGAACAATCACAAAAGAGACTCCTCCAGAGCACTCATTCAGGATTTATATTCAGCCCAATAAATGCCAAAACAGGATTTTGGAAGCTTAGCAAGTGTCTCCTAGTTGCACTGTGGACATCTGCAAGGATATATCTAACTATAACACTTCAGTGTGTATTACCTCAGTTTTATACTTTCAAGAGCTTTTCCTCCACAGTATCCTTTTGTATGGAGTTATTCCAGTCATACAGATCATCAATGCATATGTACGAATACTTCCTCAYGGAGATTTCATTTACTGATCCTATATGAATAAACAGCCTAGTTGAATAAGCTAAAATTATTCAGAAATTCAGAAAAGCAAGTTGAGTGTGCAGGAAAAAAATGATAGCTTTGCAGGTCATTGCACCATCTAAATTCTCTGGGGTAACAGAAAGCCTGTTAGCCTACAACCAAAATGGTAACGAAAATTTATCTGAATATTGCTTCAGTTTTAGACTATACTCTGTATGTAGAAGTTGCCTTCTAGGGAAAGCAGAAGCTAAATTCTATGAGATCTTTAAGACAAGGTTCTCCAGGGATGCCTTATAGAAGTAAGAGAAATGTGACGGACATCTTAAAAAGATGTCTGTTAGCAAAAATTTAATCTAAAGAGAAATTCCTAAGATAGAGCTCTAATTAAGCGTAACATGGTACACTTGAAATCACATGTCTTTCATTTTGTTTCAGTTATTATTCTTTTAAAGTTTACTTCCAGCCTGTAAGATCAGTGATCATATATTAGGTAAGGTTCATCATCGGAAAGCTTTCCAAGAGGCACAGGGCTCAGTAGCAGCAGTACGGGCAATATTCTCTCAAACTCCACCTGCCCCAAAATTTTCAGCATAACTTCCCCACTATTAATATGACAGTTCTGTCTTGTGGTCTCCACAGCACACTCCTGAGACAGCAGCACATGTGGTTGCAGCAGCAGTGCTGGCAGGGTTACAAAATTGCTCTGTGCCTGTCCATATTTAATGAGGGAACAGACAAAGGTTCTTTAGAATATGCATCATCTAGAATATCCAGCATTTTGAACTAGTTATATTTTGCTGGTTTGTACTTTTTATGGTTTTCTATATACAGGAGGACAGATTTGGAAGATTTGGTGAGGAAAATGCTTCAAAAAGGGGGCGGTGGGCTCACAGTTTAATTTTGTAATCTTGTCAGAAGTAAAATTAAGAAGCAACTAGACTTTGTGGTGTATGAGAACCTGAATAAGTTAAAAATAGAGGTACTAAATAATCCTTTTACACTAGCAGAAACAGAAAATAAGAATCAGCATCTGAAAATTAAAGTCAGATTCATTCAAATGAGAGTAAGGTTCATTTCTGTAGCAGAAAGTGTGAATAATTATTGGAGTAATCAGCTGAAGGACCTGATGGATTCTCCAAACCTTGGTGTTTTCTAAACATAATCAAAGGAGATGCTGTTCTCATATATATATATATTTGTCAAACAAGTTAGTACTAAAACAGGTTAAAAGTATATATCCTTTGCTGTGCAGGTGATCAGACATGCAAATGGTGCCGTCTAGCTTATAAATCTATTTAGAGAGAAAATTGATGAGATGATTAATTCTTTGCTGTGGCTGATTAGTTAAGCCACACCAGCAACAAATGAGTTCCTTTCCCTGTTACAGTGCCAATATGTAGAGCTATCTCTGAAAACTGGAGTCCCTTTGGGGCCTCACAGACAAGCATTGTGGTTCTTACAGTGTGGAACAAACACAGCAGCATATCATGTTAGCTTAAACTATTTAGCATGAATAACCAAGGACTCAGTCAGGAGAGATCTGAARGATTTATATGCAGTGACTGAAGATGATACCAATACCAGCTGTCTGCTCCATGCCCCTCTGCTTAATGCCTAAGCAAATACATGGTCTGTGAAATAGGCTGGCTGAGGTACAGATTTCATATTATTTGGTCCTGCCTATGCCAGCAGAAAGGTGGATCAGACCTGAGTGCCAGTAATGTCTTAAACCACTGCATTTCAGATTCCAAGATCCTGTCTGTTGGTGGTCTCTAGCAATGAAGTGGCAGCACAGATCTTAGAACGGCAAGGAAGCCAAGCACAAGTGCCCCAGGAGTCTGGAATACATACTGCGTATACTGTGAACTGCAAAATAGCACCCAGGCTAATAAAGCAGACAAGCGGAAAGATTACACTGAATACAGCAATAGGCATGAACTATTTCTTTCCTAGTGTCAGATGACTTAAACAGAATGGTGAAGAGAGACGAAGTGTAACTYGAGAAAAATACTTTGTTCTTATAAAAAATGTGATAAAAACAAGAGACGTATTTTATGCATGTTTGATAAAAATCAAACAGAGACTATACACTGATATGCAGACAGGTAATCCCACGTACTCTCATCAAGAAGTCTTATTTACAGGCAGAAATTCTAGGCAACTTTTTGCCAAGAGATTCAAAAGCTATTGCTACGCACAATTACAGAATGATTCCTAACCTGCATACCAATTAGTGATACAAAATGCCACAGGTGAGTTTGTATTCACTGCACTGATTGCATTTAGGCCATGACRAACCAAAGGAAAAGAGGTTTGTTTAGCTAAATGTCCAAAGACATATTCAAACATTCCCCACTCAGAAAGACAAGTCTCAGGCTGACACTGGTCTACATAAATACCATGAGCTTTAAAGATTACTGCAAAACTGAGCAAGGTAAAATCCACAAATGACTAGAAAGCAAAATCACACTGTAATTCTACAACTTCATCCAAGCACAACCCCACAGACAACCTCACATGAAGTCCTTTTGCCACATCCATCACTTTCTAAGAGCTATGGAGCTGCCACTCTCATCAAGCAATGCTCTAGATGGGTTTTTCCACACACAAGCAGTGCAAGGAAGGCAAAGATGTCTTGTCTCTCCTTACAGGCACACCACCACTCCTAGGCAGCCAAGGCAGGAAAACCCACATGTTTTGGCAAAATTGCCTGGTAATTTTGGATGTTATATACTTAACTGTAACTGTTCAGTTTCTGGTACAAGGTAATCCATGTCTGCATAGAGAATACCATAATAGATGGCATTTCAGACTCTACAGACCCTATATCAAAACAAGCCCATACATTTCCAGTGTCTTCCTTAACTTAAGCCAGAATTTATCAATAATCACTGCTATTTTAGCATAGTGCCATCTGACGCTCTCCTTTTCACTCCTGAAGTTGGTATGTGTGATTGCTTAAGGTTTGTAAAGTCCTGTTGTTCTTTGGACAAATGTTGGTGTGAAGGTACAATGTGAACTTTGACAACGTGCTAGCAAAGCCAATATCCTTACAGCATTTCTGTCATCATTACAAGGGTACTTTTCTTTCCCTTTGATACGTTAGCTCTTAAATCTTGCAGCTGAAATGACCTGGATTATACCAACTTTTTTGCAGTTGCTTTTCTCTCAGTTGACCCAGTTTATCTTTTACTGGATGTGCCAATGCCTGCTATACGCTAAAAGACCACAGCGAGGCAGATGTGCTCAGACAGTTCTTGCCAAGCCTTTAGGATTAACAGTTTATTTAGTATTCCTCCTACACTCTGTCATGCTGGCCTATGTGAGATTTCAAGTGGAAAATGGTAATTACTTAGAATGCTGCTACTGTTACTTTTGAATTTGTTTGGCTGACTTCAGAGGGTCTGAACTAGATGCTCAAGGACTTCCAGTCCTCTCAAGGCAATTATTTTAAAGTACTGAACATCATTTCTGTTCAGAACAAATCAAAGAGGATACACAAGTGAATTTTCCAAAGGACACCATTAAAATACACAAAGCTTAACATAAGCACTTGATTGTAAAACCAAATCACACAGTACTTTGACAACTAGCATAAGCATCTCAGGAAATGGAAAAGGAGTGATTTTGTGCACTTACTGTATATATTCCTCTGAGATTCCCCAACATACAAACACAGATCATCCCCAGACAGTTATTCCTGATATAAACTTGAGTAAAGGAAAAAAATCAGGTCCCACATCCCCTGTTGCTGCTTCAATATAGGCTGAGAGAATTGGCAGAGAGTTGTAAAATGAAAAAGTAAAATAGTGAGGCTCTGGATTTTCTTCCATTTATTTGAGAAACATCAAATTATGGTTGATTTCAAGCACACACGAAAAAGGCAGGGGGGATGAAACCAGCCAATTTGTGWCTTTGGATATGTTGCCAAAGTGCTTGTTCCGACAAGCTGTGCCCCTTCCCTGGCAAAGAGCCTTCTTCTTCCCTTCCCTTTTGTGTGTCCACATAATTTCCTGATTATGCAAATGCACAAAACAACAAGTAATCTGAAAATGAAAATCAAGACAAACAGAGGACTGAACTGTTTTGTTGTCTTTCTGTTCCACAAGGACGAGTTCACTAGTCTAAGCTGAGGAGGCCAATATTTAAGTATGAAGATAAGCAAAAGCTTGAGCAGTGGAATTAGGTGAGGTTCCAGCTTTCTCCTGCGCCCTTTCCAACCCAGCACATTCTTCCTGGACAGTTAACATTTCTGCGAGATTTCCTATGTGTTCCTTCTGTGAGATTTTGTTATGCTAAAATTCTGGATTAAACTGTAAACCATGTCAAATCTTTTAGAAGGAAGGGGACTACCTGCGAATCATCAGGGAAGTTGTCAATTAACTGGTTAAGGAAAAGCTTCCAGATGGCATCACCAGTTTCAGAGAGACTCTTCTCCTTTCCAACATGCTTTTGAGCCACTTCCCCTTCTTTTCCATCAGGCAGAGCCAAGGTGCTTGATCAGACACTTTGAGATTCATTAGGAAAGAAGAAAAAAAACATCTTTCTACTCTTGTATCAATCTATGAGCCACTTCTGTCCTGAGCATGCAGTTTTGGTCCTCCCATCCCAAAACAGACTTACTAGAACTAGAATGAAAATGAAAGTCAACAGGGAGAGAATAGTTTCCGTGCAAGGGAAGAATACATAAACTAAGACTTGGATGGATCTCCAACAGAGATGCGATATGACAGAGGCCCATAAAATCAGGAATGACATGGCCTCTCCTGGTACAACACCTGCTATGACAGCAGTGGGAGGACATGGGGCATTTGGAAGGTAGAAAACTGGTGATCGGGGGCGGATGCTTTTAGGCTCCCTGGGCCTGAAGCCTACCCTGTTCCCTGTTGGGGACCCCAATGTACTATAGGAAGGAGACACAACTGGGGCCACATTCCCCTTTATACCCTCATGCTCTGGGAAATTCCCAGGCTCAGGTTGAACTCTCTCCACAGGTCTGGTCAAAGGTTTTCATTTCAGTAGCTAGTGGCCAATAGGAAAGAGAGTAGCCTATGTGAGAGTGAAATGGACATACGAGCTGCTGACTGGTGAGAAACAGACCCTATTTTGCACTCTTATCCTTCAACACTGCTTTTAAAATGCACAGATCTGATTTTTTTAATAATTATTAAAAAACAGAAACTCCAATATAATAACTTGCCTAGGGGCTGGCTGCTCACTTTGGGACTCAATGGCCATAAACACAAATCTCCGTTCTGCCCCATTTTCAAGGGAATACTATCCTAAGATACTATCCCAAGATACTATCCTAACAACCCCCACTGTAGATAAATACTGGACTGAAAAGAGTGAGACCAATTTCAACACTGTGGTGAGGGCATATGACAGCAAATCTACGCCCCAGTCTCCAATCTGAGAATATTTATGAAGTATTCAACAGCTCCAAGAGGAGAAGGACTGACTCCAGAATAACCAAGTGCTTAGGACAGACATGGGGACCTGGGAGACCAAGGCCTTGATCCCAGCACCACACCAAAGATTTGAGTCTGCCGAGATGTGCTCCAGCTCTTTTTCACATCGCCTGGCAGAACCACACAAGCCCCTGCAGCCCTGCCAAGCAGCACTAGGGAGGAGGGCAGTAGGGCCTAAAGAGTAAAGGCACCTGTCAGCCTCTGCAGCCACCAAAACACTCCAATGGTTTGAGTCTCAGGGAGGTATTACCTTTCTTCCTACAGGACAGTACTCTTTCTCAGTCCAATACCCATTTCTTCAAGCAGTTGCTCTGCTATTTTGCAATTACCCTCAGAAAAGCACTCAGATTCTCAAACTACAGTGTAGGTGAATGTTGTATTTTAACTGGCACACTCAAGGAACATATGCAAAGGTTTAAAMAGGGTGAGAAAAGAAGGGCTATTTCATTTCAAATGGAGAAGAAAAATCATTAAAGCAACCTGGAAGTGCCCTATTGATTTTAAAGCAAACTGTTCAAGCAGTGGGTTAGCCAGAGCCTCTGCAGAGAGTGTGGCTTCTCTGACCACATCAGGAGATGTGTCTAGAAAGGGACTCCTGTCCTTCATTATTATAGCATCTAAATGATGTAGCAATGGAAAATGAGCTGTCAAGAAAAAGATATTCCAYCTATTTGGAAAGAAAGTATAGTCAATTTTCATCAGTAACAGCATTTTTAATCKCATGTTGTTTATAGTGTTTTATAGACAACTAAGAAACAGCATTYCCATACATTGCTTGAAGTAAAATCCACTTCAGAATTTGCTTACACTTTTAAAGGATCTATCAGAATAACAAAGGCAATATTTGCATTTAATGACAAGGTTCACCACTTAGGAGGAAAGGGTTAATGTGCCTATACACAATTCTTTTAGCTATCTTTTCAAATGCAGCCTCTTCATAGGAAACTCAGGGGACATCTGGTAGCAAACATATTTGGTGGCAGAGATAAATAGTTTTCCCAGACCCAGTGAAGAAGATAAAAAGTAACTAGGGAGGCACTGCATGCTGAAATGTTTCAATAATCCATTTTCTTACTAAAACTGGGTAACCTCATCTTTCTCTCTATAAGAAAGATAATGACTCTGACTGCCTCCAAGTTCTTGAGCAAATTTCTGTAAATAAGTTGAAGTGAGGTCTATTTCTATCATGTGTCTGAAAATCTGCAATGCAATACTGTGTAGGATAACTCAGATCTTAGTTTTCTTTATCGCAGTGTATGGAACTAGAGCCACTTCAGAAATCAAGTACCTAATCATAACCTAAGCCATGGGAGGCAGATTTTTTAATCCTAGCTAATCAATATAACAGTATCAATGCTACTTGCATGGCCCTTACTACTGCAGCAATATGGAATAACTCTTCTGCTAGCAGGGAAATTATTTGGATTTATAACAGTGCATCCGAGAACAAMTCAGGTTCTCATATTTATTGAGCTTATTCATATCTAGTGCAGTCATTGTCACCAGACTGGCCATAAATCCTGGTGCTGTTGTTAACTGAATGAGCAAGCTTTCAAACGTAAGTATTTCTATTCAGAATAGTACAGTTGTTTCAGCTTTCCTGTTTAAAGTAGAAAAATATTTATTTAAGGATTACTGTAGCAGGATTATAACACATCCAGAGACTTTCTTGTAGATGTAAGTTTATTTAAATATCAGATGAAATCCATAAAACCTGAAATACTTTTTCTGCCAGAAAGTTATTTGTGATCCGAATCTTGATTTAACCATTGACTCAGCAGGAATGTACTCTAGGGTAGCTTTTCCAATAGCACTTCAGTGTTTTGAGAAACAGTGCTGCATCAGCTTTTAATGAAACTTGAATTCCCTAAAATACCTACATCAGGGTTTAGGTTCCTAAGTCACTTAAGAACTGCTAAATAAGAAATTCTTCCTAAATTCCCTTCCTGCACTGAGCTTGGTGGCTCCATATCTCCAAAATACTGAAAAGTTCCTGGGGTTTGAAAGCTTTCCCAGGTCTTGCAAATATCCTTGTCTTGGGGACATTGCTTTGCAGTGAAAATAATAGGTTAAACATCATACTTCACAGTAACAACAACCAAGCTCAATGGATGAACCCATTGCCAGAAGGACACTCACAGAATTGACAAGCTCTGGGTTAGGACTGCAGGTGAGACATCCTCTTGTACCCTGCGCCTGACTTCCCAACAGTGCTCTCCAGAGTACTCCTCACCCCTGCATTCTGAAATTAAAAAAAAAAATCAGATCAAACTAGGAATAAAGAGTCCTGCAAGGCAGATCATACATTCTAAGGCTGTTTCAACCCTTAAACTACAAGGAACCTTGGCTAAAAGCCAGGGACCATATTTTCAAAATAAATCTCTACCAAATGATCATGCCCAACATGGAAGTATTGATCAACTCTTTTCTATAGAATGACAGCAAAGACACCAGGGCACAGCTGGCACTTCCCTGAGAAACATGTACTCAGTTGTTTAAAACTTTGTGCCAAAATAATTTATGGACTGTAACTCTCCTTACATGGCCTCCTTAAAGATGACATATTCAGAAACAAGTGGTAGAATTCCAGATGGTCATTTCCAAATTATCCAGATGTGACAAAATTACCCTGTTCCTGCATTGCATTTTTAGTTTCTCCTTGCACTGCAAAAATTCAAACACTATTATATTTGTCATTGTCACACTATTATAGCATTTTATACCTATCCCTCCCCTTCAGTCTCATTCGAGCTTATGTATTCGGTAAAGATGCAACAGGAGCCTTTGGGCTTGCCCTCAGCTTCAGTCTCTTGGCTCAGCTTATTCCAAGGTCATGAAGGATGCTTAGGGCCCCTGCTCAGGGATAGATATGAAGTACCAGGTGCTTTACTACTACTGGGTAGCCCTAGAGCTAAGCAAGTACCTGAGCTTCCCAAAGCTGATATAAAAGCCACAGGGCTTACACAGTAAGATTAGTGCCCTTAATGGGTTACTTTCAAAGCAGTTGCATTTGCATCTTGATCCTGCAATGTGGTCCCATGAGACTGGTCCAGTTGTATGCCATGGTACTGTTTACTTGGGAATAGGCAGCAAAACCAGGCCACTCTGTATGGATATGCATCTCACTGAACAAATTGTTTCTAACTTGCTGTAGAAAGAGGCGTTTACTGTAAGAACCAATTCATCCCATGTCTAACCCTCATCCAAGGGAGAAGAAATAGAGAAGGAGTGAATTTGCAGTGCAGAAACACAAAGAAATTCAGTCTTTCTTCGATAAGGCGGTGCTAATAAGAGAGTTTTGCTAAAAAAGGGCTGCATGGAACATGCATCCTGCTCAGGAAGTAATAATAAAAGAGCTCCTTAATTTGCATTGGCAAATCCAGCATTTATTGCCAAGTAAAGCCTACACTTTCTAACCAGTGATAGAGACAACTCTGTTCCAGCAGGCATCAGAGGGAAAAATATGAAAACTGGAATGTCAGAGGAGACCCAGGGTCCCAGGTGCCTTGATTTCACCAAGCAACTCTTTAAAAACAATATGAAAGAAAGCAAAATTGTGGCAAGGAACTAACTAAACAACTGGGTTTGTAGTGTGCATGATTCAGGGGCATGGAATATTTTTTAAGTGGCTCTCTGCCTGAATAGGTCTTGTATTTTGCTTTTGTGAACAAGTGGAAGAAAGTTTTATTAATAAGGTGTTTTGTATGTTGATCTGCTTGGCACAACCAAATGAGCAATTGAGTCCAAAATAGTCACTGCAAAATATATTYTGGAACATATTTTCCCTCTGATCCAACAGTTGCCAACAAAACAGTGAAAAATGGCTAAGGCACAAATTTTGATATTAAAAACATATTTTTTTCAGTTGTGGGGTATTTCCATAATGCCCTTCTTAGAAGTATTTTTATTTTGTAAAACCCTTCAGAGAAGTATAGAATAGCCTAAATGCACAAAACAATGCCAAATTTGCTGATATTCTTGAAATACTTYTTTTTTTCTTTAAAGGAATTGCCAAAATAAACTGCAAAAACACTAGTACTGGAACAAATAACATAGAAAATGATCCATAGATATATCTCACAAGTCATACAAATATTCCCTGTGCAGTCACTGCTTTAATGAAGGGCATTTTTAATACCTGAGAACTGTAGATCTGTGCATAAGTCTCCGTTACATCTCATGGGGGTTTGGGGGAAAAAACGGTGAAGATATTTAGATCAAGCCTTGAGATCAGACATTACTCATTTGCAGTTCTGAACCTCTTCATCTGGCTCCTGTGAAAATACGTGGATGCAAAATAATCTGAGAACAACACCAATCTTACTGGCTATAGCAGCAGTGACCCAGGAAAATGAACCTGTGTCCTCCCTTGCTTTCTGGGACAGACAGAAGGCGGCTGCTGCATTTCCTGTGGGCTAGGAAATGCTTTGCTGCACTTCCCAGTCTAGGAGATGATCCCATTTCCTAACATTTCCTTCTCTGCTGTCCCAGAAAGACGATTGCTTCATCTTCTAGGGCTGTTGTCCTTTTGCACTGGCTCCGTTTCACAAGCCACACTCCATTTCTGTCATTACATATATGTGCATGTAAAACCATTATATTAAAAAGGGACATCTTTTTTTGCAAAAATAAGAGTCAGAAAATTATGAGAAACTAGATGTACAGTTGTCCCTGCATCCTTAATCCTCTTCCTCTATATGTTTACTCTGAGAAATGACTGTATAGCAGGCAGTCATATAGTCAAAGGCCATATCGTAATGCATAGGGTGTGCAATTTGCAGGAGTGGCCTTTTTAAGTTAAAAATCATTTTTTATTCACGGTTTTAACACCCTCTTCTCCTTGTATCATGTGTTACCCATAAGACAAGAGAGGGAGAGGCAAAAATCAGTTGAAATATTTCTTTCATTAGAATTTGCCAATTTGGTGATGTCAAAACATTTTGTGGAAAGGTTGTGACTGACAAAGTTCCAGCAGAGCACACACGTGTCCCAAAGGCTGCGTGACAGTCCCTCAGCACTATTCCCTGGTAGCCTGACAGGGAGCTGTGCACCTAGTAACACAAGCTGCTCTATTTTCAATATCCTCAGGAGCCCACAATCCCAGAATTTTCAGTGTCTGAGACTTGCTGCCTTCTCCAGAGGCAGGGTTGCGGTCCCTTTCATAGACTCTGATATACTGGAGTTTTGTTGGTAACAGAAACAAAACCAAATATCAAAATCCCCAGTGATGGGGTCAGAGGAAGCACCAAGTGCATGTTTTGATCTTCCTCCTAACTCAGCAACTGCTAGGCATTTGCAAGTCAGCATGAGCAACAGCTATTGCTCAGGCAAGGGCACTGGCCATAATTGTTGTGCCACATTACAAATGCCCAAAACAGTGGAATGAAGAGAGGGAAACAGCACTGGTGGATGGATGGACAGACAGGCTGAATCTGAACATTATTTTCTTGAAACCAAAAGGCATTTATCTTGGCTTTGTGATTTTTTTTTTCTTTGGGGGGGGAGATTACAAGGAGATTACAATGCTTAAAGAGAAGTCATAGTGTCCTCAGTAATGAAAAGTATAAATCACCTAGAGATGGGGTAGCTCTAAGTCCCACTTTCTTCTGTCCCTGCAGCCCCAGTTAGAACCTCTTGGACGGACCCCAAGAACAAGAATATCAGGTCTGGAGATAGCTCAGAGTAGATCCCTTCAGCTAGCAATCAGAAGCAAAGCCAAGATTTAGTGGGACCTGGTGGTGTCTATCCTAAATGTCAATGCAACCCATCTGCCAAGCACTGCTGTTCCTAGGAATTCCTCTTCAAAGTAATCAACACCAGAAGTCCAAGTCCCTTACTTGGGAAAATGAAACACATCTCCTATGAACCTTTACTGACAATTCCCCCATGAACGCAAGCGCAGGCTGTTTCCATCCTGTGGTCTCAGCAGTGACTGCTGCCACACTAAAGCCTGGATGCTGGTAGGAGCCTTACTGCAGCAACAGAAGCTTGGCACAAGCTTCAAAAACCCATCCAGAGAGTAGGGGAAATTACCATGTAGGGAATAAAGCCGTGTACCCACATTGTACTGTAAGCCCCAGTGTGACTGCCAACCTAGATGTGCTCTGCACATAAACCAAAGGGAGGTTTTATTAGAAGGCCAAGCCACACAGATATCTTGGGGAAACACAGCAAGAGCTGCTGCTAATGAACAAAATGACCCTTGCCACRAAATTCCTGGCCATTCTCCTCTCAGTCAGCTCCCCACATGCTTTCTCATACTCCTTCACTCTGTTTCCTCTCTTCATTGTCCTACCTCCTCTGCTCCATCTCCCCCAGACCCTCAAGCTGCTGGTGAGCACAGGCCAAGGATGGGTTAGGACCTGCCTGCAGCCCCCTCAGGAAGGTGTCCTGGGTGGGTGCAGGTGGTCCATCACCCGCTGATGGCTGTCAGTTCCATGACCTCTGCACAGGAGCTCTCTCAGTTCAACAAAAGCGTGCCCAGGCCACACAGCCACCTTAGCAGTGTTGCATATGCACCATTGCCTCTCATGGTCTTCAGCAGAGAGGAATAGATAGCCAGGGGGACCCTTGAGCAAAGGATCCCCATCCCCAGCACTGTTCTCTCACTCCATCCCTTTCACACAAAGGAGGAGCTCATTCCTGCCATCTCTGTCTCTAGCCATGCTTACACATACCTTCATCTGCCAAGGTTTGTGCATGAGTTGTGGGCCCCACACCTCTTGCTGGAGGATTTTTTGAGAGCAAGCAAGCCATGGCTACAGTTTTCCCCACTCACCAGCCRAGGACGGCAGTGAAGTCATGTGCTGGGCAGCACCTTCCCCGTCACCAGGAGCTGGGAACCTCTCCTCTCTCTCCTCCAGCCCCCACAGCTTGTCATGTTCCCATCTGAAAGCAGCAACCTGCAAACACATGTGAATCAAGGCAACTACTAGTATCTTCCTAGCTTCACGTACTCCAGCTCTGGGTTCACCAGTCACTTTGCTACAACAGACATAGCAGAAACAGTATCTTTCCTGCCCTTGACATCTCACTGTGGCAGCCTGGAGGCTGCCCAGCTAGTGGGAGCCCTTCACAGCCAGGAGACCTGAGACCTGTTCCTGTGGGGATGAAGYGGCTGCTTTCTGAGGCACCGCAGCTCATGGGCACAGTTTTCGTTTCCCATTTCCAGTCACCAAGCCAGAACCGCTCCAGGCCATCAGAGTGTCATCCAATTGACCACGCAACTCCCAGGCAAATCGGGCCAGGAGTGCCACCCTTTCCTGCACATGACACCCTAAGGCAGGTGCAAACACAGCAAGAGTGAGCCAGCAATACCCTGCCAGGCTTGGGCTGCTCTAATGTGGCCAAGGAGGCTTAAGGGAGAGGAACTGCAAGGKGAGACTGCGCAAAGCAGAGCTCTGAGCCATCTTCCCCTCCCCTGGGGCAGTGCTCTCTGCAGCACCTCATGCAGGTACCTGCCAAATTCACAGTCACTTCTTTTATTTCATTATCTTCTTAAATTTTCTGGCGTTATCCTTCCAGCCACCAGTAGATGGTGATACTTTATCTCCATTCAAGACGTGTGTCTACACTGGAGAACAGGGGAGGCAGCATAAAAGCCTGTTTGAGAACAGATTGAAAAAAAAAACACCTCAAGGGTAATTCAGTTTTCAGACATCCTCATCCTTCCTTAGATGCTGATTGCAGATAGCCTTGCTACAGTCCCTGGTTTTACTCAGGGAATCCCAAATTCTGGTTAGATTTTAGCTGCAAAAAAATACAGCTTTGTCTACATCACTTGCTTCCTAGTGTAAACCTTTATATATATTTGAATTATTGCATAGGCCTGGAGGCACACCTCTTCATGGCAACTGCACAGTTAGTATGCCAGAGAGATCAAGAAAATATATTTATTGCTAAGAATGTAAACAACATGCTTGCCATCTCCAACAAAGCAAATTCCTAAAGGTATATTTGGTGATCACATTCTTTTGAAAAGCTCCCTTTATTTTACAAACTTCTCTTGTAGAAAATGGAAAACAAAATCACTTATCTATGCAGACCTCTGTGTAAAATGCACTCTGAAACTTCCAGCTCTTACAGATTGCCTTCAGAGCTGGGCTTGTGCAAGAAATGTGCATCACTTAAGGCCTACTGCAAGTTTTAAGAAGTTATCCAAACATAAGAAAAATCAGAGCAGATCTAACTAAACCCTGCCTGAAATTGCAATGCCAAAATTTCTGCCATTCCCAATTTACTGATATATCATTTTCTTTGGGACAAGACTGGTGTAGTCATGAATTATGTGGTCCTAAGTACARGCAAACGGTGACAGATCAACAAGGCCCTGCCTAATGCTACACTACACAACCTTGCAGGCACACTAGGAGTGACCATAGAAACCTGGACCACAGCATATTTGTACTCTAGTTTTTCCCAGACTAAACTATCACTCTGATCCCAGAAGCTGTGTGGATTACATGTGTGAATATTTTATTTGTCCTGAAACCATTGCTAACATGTGCTCTCACCCATTCATCTGGGAGTTATTTTTTGCAGGTGCATTTATTAGATGTTTGCATTTCTGCTACTTGGAAAATTACTTTACAGTATCACCAGCTCATCATTTTTTTGGCTGGATCCGACTCCACTGGAGCTCCAGGTTGTGTCTTTGGTGCCACACAAATGCCCATACAAGCATTTCATGGTTGTTTCATGGCTGTTGGGGTTTGTCAAGCTCATGGCCTGCAAGAGGCACAACAGCAGATCGCAGGCCCATGGACACCTTGTGCTGCCCAGCAGGTCTCACAGGCCCTCTCTGGAATGAAAAGGAGCAAAGAGGCCTTTGGACACGGGAGGGGAAGTCTTCAAAGGCAAAGAACAGCATCATCTGGAAATCTGCTGTTTAGGTCTCACTGTTTCAGTAGGAACCTCAGCACCCTTCCTAGTGCTACTGCTGAAAAGAAAGAGAGGTTGGGCTAGGAGAAGTCTGCCAGAAGTTACCCCAGGAAGCAGAGGAATGCAGTTCAAAACACATGAAGCTCAATTCAGTAGCATGAAGCATGAATTTATAAGCATTAAGATGCTACCAAGATGAGCTCGTAACGTATTTATGAAAACACAGCTCTAAAACCAGTTCTCCCTCTAACACAAACATTTCACATAGCCCAGTGAAATGAATGTTCAAGAACAAACCAACCTTGATTAAATCTCCCAGAAGAGTACATAGCTATCGGGTTTTTTTCAGCCTTACCTATGGCACAGTTAACTGTGGTTAGCAGTATGGTTTTTCCCTCACAGTACAATTTCCAGACAACTCAAAATATATCTGTCTCTTTAGGGTTTGAAGAAAGCAGAAATCCAAATTAGAGAGGAACCGTTCAGATTTAGCAAGAGGCCATAAACATTTTACCAAATTAAGAGAAGAAGCATCGGCCAATAATTTTAGAATCCCATAAAATAAGCAAAACCCAGCCAGGCAGACCTCAGAGAAAGACCTCCAAAATATACATATAAAAATAGAAGGTAAAACAATGAGGGTGAATAGGTGAGAAAACAATGAGCAATGATCTCAGTCATTCCTCGGAAACTCCTGTCCAGAGCACTAAGGCTGACATTATCCTGGCCAGGCCCAACAAGGAGAGAAAAGAGCATTCAGGACTCTGATAACAACCTGGTGACTGAGTAATCGCAGTTAGCAGCCCCGGCCCTTGCATTTCACACCTTCTACGAACTGAAGTCCCACTTCTAGCCTCTCCTTATTAGAAATGTGTGAGGAACAGCTAGCTACAGCAGCTGGCAAACGGCTCTTGGGAGAACGGTAAGAACCATCATTAAAGTTAAAAAAAAAAAAAAGAGAGAGAACGAGGGCAACAGATATATTTTACAGAAAAATCACATCAGAAGCATATTATGTTAAAATGCCTGCGGGGTAAGACTGCAGCTTCCTGGCTAAAAAGGGACATGCTCACAGCTTTCTGATGGGTGACAAGTCTCACCCAGGGCCTGAAGAGGAATACATCCCACGTCCTCTGTACCTGGCCCACAGAGCTGCCGCTTGCTGCAAGAGGCACCTCCGTTCATCGTGGCCTGAGTCGCAAGAGGGACTGAGCGCTGCTGCACCATGCGATGCCGCAACGGATGGAGGAGCTGCACCATCAGGGAGCCATGCCAGCATCCTTCTCCCCCTCCCAGCTCCGCGCAAGGCTGAGAGAGAGAGGCACACGTTACCAGATCAGACACTGGCACGCAGTCTGGCTCTGTCTGCTTYCCTCCAGGCACATGGTGTTTCCCCTGCCAAGCCAGAGCTCCTGCCCCTCTCACTGTTCCCCCTGTCTGCAGACTTACCGGCAGGCTCGTCCCGTCCTTCTGCTGGATTAAGTCTCAGCTCTGTCCCCCAGGTATCAGGAGCCATCCCCTCTGCCTGCCCCCTTGTCCCTCCACACCCCTTATCACCTGTGAACCGCACCAGCCCCACTACATCCCCCACATATGATGTTCGCCACCCACGTCACCTCATCTGGCCACAGCTCCTGGCACTCAGTGCAGAGAAGGGCTTGGGGCGAGTTAGCCCCAGCACAGTCTGCATGGCAGCCCCCYTCTGCAGAGCAGCCAAGCACCTCTCCCTGTCCGGCATGTGGCTGGACCACTGTCGCCCCAAGCCCCATGGCCCCTCRCGTCCCACCCAGCAGCAAGAGGAGCTTTGGGGCTGCAGCCAGCACAGGGTGGCTGGCTTGGCAGGGCCAGCCTGCAGCTGCTCTAGTACAGCCAAGGATAACCAAAGCCATGAGGACAGAGGCAAAAAGGCCAATGCCAGGGTGTTAAATGGAAAACATCAGGCTTAGACTAATTTGCTCCTTGCAGCCATTCCACCTTTTTATTAATGTTTCAGGCAAAATCTGGATGCTTTATTTTCCCTGCAGGTCTCAGCCAACTAAGGGACTATGGAGGGCAACCACACTCGGCAGATTGACAGCCCAGGGCTGAAATGATGAGCTGGCAGCAGACGACCACATGCAATGGTTTCGGGCCCTCTCCCCTGCTAACTCACTGGGGGGTTCAGCCCTGGCGTCGGCCCTGGGGCAAGCTCAGGTGGCTGCTCTGCCACGGACAGCCCATCGGATGGCTCTCCCCCAGCCCCCTTCCCCTTTTGCCAGACGCTGACATCCTGTGCTGGGCTGTGCCATGCTGTGGGCGACCCTCCAAAACACTCAGCGCAACCCTGCATCCACCCCCAGTGCCGGCAGCTGTCCCGGCCCAGCCTGGGCAGCACCTCTGGGGTGGCACCACGGGCCCCAGCGTGAGCAGCCGGGACAGCTTCCTCGTTTTCCCATGACTTCCACTCCGCTCAACTGTCTTAACAGCCACTGTCTTTTATCACTTAATTTCAGCCATGAGTCTCCTTCCCCCATTTTTCAAATACTCTCAGGGAGAAAACTGCTATGAGAGCAGCTTCAGCCCCAAGCCCCCCGCATACACTGGGGATTTCAGCCTGCCCTGACTCCATGGCATTTCAGCATCAGATTTATTATTAATTATCAGTGTCATTATTACACAGCACCTACGAGCCCCGGCCATCTAGCAAAACCCCATACAGAATATTAAAATGCTAATTTCCCTCTGAGACGAGAACTTGCTGGTGTCTCTCCGCTCATTTGTTTGCAAATGCCGTTTCCCTGTCAAGGCTCTATTCCCAGCAGGCACAGCAAGGAAATGCTTGCATAAACAGCCCCTGTTTAAGAAACCATGTATCTCTCACATTTGTGCATTATAGCCCTAATTGGGATTACTGTGACACTATTAAAAAAAAAAAAACACTTCATTTTGTCCGATGCGTTTTTAAAATTTTATAGTGTCTCCAGAATGCCTTGATGGAACGACAGCTTTAGGATATATGGTTGAGGGCGTAATTTTCTTCTGCAAAGCAAGGCTTAGCTGACTGTAATAAGTTATATTAAGGCGCAGCTCGTTTTTGTGCCCCTGTGTAAGTCTCCAAATGGCTCGCTGGTGTGTGACTGCTGCAGCTGTCCCGCATTGCGCCCCGGTGTCAGGTTCCCATTTGGAGAGCGCGCGGCACGGCAGCGCTTGGCAGAGACGGCCGGCCTGGGCCAGGAGCCAGCACCCGCCGGTGCCGACGGGAGTCCTCGCACTGCCTTCAAAGGACACAGGGTCCGTGCGCCTGGGGCAGAGACGCCTGCTCTCTTGTCACAGGAAAGGAAACCCTCTATTTTTAATGATAGTGATTAATATGGTATGATTTTTGATGCTAACGCCAGGTGAAGAGGGGGACTCGGAGCCTGTTGCACACCAGGCGGGGAGGTTGGAGGAGAGAGGAAAAGACCATCAGGCAGCTCGAGCTGCAGGGGGCCCCGATGCAGGGCTCGGCACACGCTGCAGAAACCCTTGGTGCTGCCGGCTCTTGGAGAAGTAGTTCCTCRCTGTGGGGCAGCCCAAGGCTCGTGGAAGCAGACCCAGAACCAGTGCTCTCGAGGGCTTAGATGAAGCGCAGCAAGAGGATGCAGCTCTGCAAGCACATAGCAGCCAAGCTAAGAAGCTGCTGTTACCTCTTTCCCCCCATGCTGTGTTTCCTTGGAGAGCTGCATTTCAGGTGCCAAAGTCCCAAGCATCTTTACACTAAGTATTTCCTGAAAGCATCTAAATTCTTTTTTTCCTCTGCTATGTGATTTTCAGCAGCGGATGAAGCACAGGAATTGCTTTGGACTGCATTTTAAAGTAAATAAACTGGCATTTGGTTATATGGAAAAGGGACCAAAATAATTTGGCACCAGCAAATGCAAATACAGCAGTTCAACTTAAAACGAACAAGAAAATGAAATCAGTATCTCTCCTCCCATGTATTTTTTGTAACAACCTGCCACTATTATCCTCCTGCCATTAAGCAAGAATAGCAGTGTTATCTGAAGCTGTGCAATGCCACTAATGCTTAAAGCTATTTCAACAGTTCTGAATCATGGGAAATACAGAAACGCAGCCAGAAACTATCTTGCAAAGAGAAATAGTCAGTTTTTATAGTTTTGTAGTGAATGTCTCACACACAGCTAGTACAGGCCATCTTATTAAACAGAGTCTTCCTTTTTTTTATAGTAACCATACCAATCCCACTTATAAATACCTGCCTCACAAGAAGGCCCTGTGTCTAGCTCCAAATGCAGTTACAAAGCACTTGCAGTAGGGCCTGGCACTGCTGGGCAGTAATGGCAAACTCTATGCGTTGGGTAATACTGCCCTTGCCAATTCTGGCCTGCAACAGTGTTTGTGCAAAGTTCATTACAAAAGTGACATAGCTAGCACGCCTGAGTGAGACAAACGAGTCAGACTACAATAACTGGGGGATAAAAAAAAATCAAACTTGAAATTTAGTAAAAAGCATCTCAGGTACCTTTCCGCCTTGTCTTTCAGAGCTAAAGCAGTCATTCTGGTAGCAGCCAGACTTGACAGGCRGGGATATCTGTCTTCCATTTACCAGAACTACTCCTGGATATATTTCTAAGCTGTCCACATGTAGCTTTAATTCAGAGATGGCTCAAAATGTACAGAAGGGCCACAGCAGGCAAACTGGCTGTTTTTTCTTGGATGGATGCACTGGAATACCACAAACTTCCAGAAAGACTCACCAAAATCTCTGTCCCACACTACTGCCACTGATCACAGCCAAGGTCCAGTCAGTATTACAAACCACCCAGCCATAAACCTCATCCTGATTCAACCCCAATGGGGAAATAAAAGGGGAGGAACAGAGAAATAAAAATCAAAAATACCACCTTGATGGCCAATACTAGGCAGTTTACTCCAGCCTAGCTTTTACTGAATGGGGAAAAAACCCTGAGCAAAGAAAAGCAGGAATAAGCCAACCACAAGACCTGTGCTCAGTGCCCGCTGGGGCAGAGGCTGTTTCTTGCTCTCCTGTTTGAAAGCCCTTGCACCCTCCCTGAGCATTGCTGGGTGTCCACCACCACTGCCGGGGCTCTCTGCCGAGCCTTGGCAGCAGAAGTGGTGAGCATGGCATCCGCAGGAGGGAAGCACTGCCCGCCGGCAGGGAGCACAGAGCATCCCCAGTTGGCCACCCCAACCATACAGCATGCGGCCTCAACCACTGCGGCTGGTAACGCTCAAGGAGACCGTGCTCCTCCCAGCCCAGCCAGGCTCTTGGGGTACCTTTGCTCTACTCATTAACTTCGTCTCCAGCATTACCGGACAACTCAGATATGAAGAAGCCAAAATACATGCACAGTAATCTGGAGAACAGGTTCCCGGTGCAAGTGAGAAGGCTCAGGGAAAGTGCTGACTGTCTCCATGGCAGAGACATGGGGGAGGGAGGCACTTGTTATAAATCACGGCCTTGTTCTTCCCTCACTGGGAACATGTACAGATTCCCCTTGCCTGGGTGCCTGGGCCCCAGGCCACAAAAACACTCAGGTACGTAAATAAATCCAGGCACCACTGTCCAAAAGTGCCACCTGCCAGCCTGTGCTCACCAAAATCTGCCTCATCAAATCGTCAAAGTACCCAGCTGTCTGCTTCCCCCCATCCAGAAAGGTCTCATTGCTATGTCTGCCCCTGCCATGCAGCTTGGTGGCTCCTTCCCGGCCCGTGGGAGGTTGTCATTGGCTCCAGCATCAGTCCCAGCATGGGCAGATGAGGGCCTCAGCCCCAGGGGCTGGTTCCCTTTTTGGCCTTGCCCTTGGCCTGTTGAACCCAGAGCCAAGCTGTCTGCCCCAGAAGAGGTGTGGGGTAGGTCCCAGCAGACGAGAGGTGGGCAGTGACATGGGACTTCAGTTTTGTGAGCATGGCCTCCAAATGCCAAGCTGCTCTGTAGCAGGGGCATCCTCCTCTCATCCTTCTCCACCCCCAGGGCAAAGGCACCAATGCCGCCTGCTTTGGAAAGAAAGTGCCGAGGCCTGAAATCCAGCAGAGCTCAGGGCCACAAATCTCCACAGGGGACAGGCTGACCCTGGTGTCCCTGCTCAGCACTGTAGTCACTGTCAGCCCATTTGGAGGTAAAAAGCCGTTGAACGCGGAGGCGAGATATTTGAGTCGGACCTGTGGATCCCAGGCACCGACAAGCCGGGTGTTGCAGTGCTCCACTTTCTCATGGCCACATCCCTCCACAGACCTGGCCAGGGCAATGGGGTTATGGAAACAGGTCTGACCATAACGCAGCCTCCGACGTCACCGCTGAGAGGACAACTTTGATGGGCCGTAGGCCCATGGTCCTACCAGAAAAACAGAATATCACCTCTAGTTGGAGCAGTGCCATGCTCCAAGCCAGATTCCTTCATGCCACCGGACCTGCTGCCCACACCAGCTTTCCTTTTCCAGTTTCCACTCAGGCTCTATCCATCCCGTGGGATTTACCAGCAGATGGYAGGCAATGCCTGGCAGAGGTCCTCGCTAGCCACATCTTGGCTGCTGAGCTCCTCCATCCTGTCCAAATGGAGAAAAATCTCCCTCCAGCTCTCCTGCACATTCCCCCCTTATCCCCACACCTTAACGGGCACCAGGCACAGCTGGAGCAAAAGCAGCTTAGTTTGTGGACACAGTAATGTTTTACAGGAGTTTGCAGCAGTCTAAGGAGGCGGACAAAGAGCCAGTGGTTAGTGAAGCATGCCCAGGTGTGTTTGGCTTGAATACCAGCAGTACTGGGAAGAGAGCAACGCTCTCTTATTTGATGACCATTTAGCCCAGAGAAACACTTTTATGTGAAAATTTAGAAGAAAGAGCGAGCAGGCTAGATACCACCTCCCTCATGTCCAGCACTGCATAGGGTTATCCGCTCTGATCATCCACGCTGAGCATCAAATATACAAAGCAGAAGCAGAATCAGCACCACAGACTTCCCCCGTGGGAGCTGAGCTCTGCTGTGGAGCCGTGAGGCTCCCCTATGCTGGCATTTATTCGTGCTACAAAGGTAAAACCACCCAGGAATTTACCCCTGCACTGTTTGTACCCATGCAACTCTAACTTGAAATTCAGTCTTTCCTCACTGGTGCTCACAATGTAAGTGTTCATTAGTCACTGTGAGAGCAGTTTTAATATCAGAATTTCACATTTGTTTTGAAATGCTGACATTAAATTCTCTTTCAGTCTTTAAAGGAAAAGGGGCCCATTATCAAAGATACCATGTCAACACCAAGGAACAAATGGATGCTGCACCAGAACTTCAGATTCAGGGTCCTTGTACCTAGTTACCTGAGGATGGGTATTGCTGCCTGGGTTCTTCAACCAGGACACAGGCAAACAAAGCCACATCTACAAACCCCATCACAACGTGGAAGCCTGCTGGCAGAGAGGGTTGCCAAGTAGAAAATGGCAACTGCTAGGAACAGACATTTTATTTTGAAGTCTCAAGAAGCTATTTGCAACAACAGGGTATGGAGAAACCATCAGATCTGACTGCACCACTTTGCTCTGAAGACTCCCAGTGAAACCAGTGACAAGTCTGCCCCAAAAAGCTCTGAAGCAGGAATTGGCTCAGACCGTGCTCGAACTGTTTGTGGTTTATGTGACAGAGCATTTAGCCAAACTCCTGTCAAGAAATGTGATTTTCAACATCTGTATGTAGTTGTCTATTAAGAGGGGAAAAAAACACAAAACAAAAACTCCCTAACTGAAGACCAGCACTAACTTCCTACAGAGAAATGCTCCCAGGGGCAGGCTGCAGAGCCCTGGCGCTGCCCGGTGCTCCCTGGGCTCTGCGGCAGCTGGGGCTGGGAGCAGGAGGAATTCTTCAGCCTGCCCGTGCCCCAGCCAGCTGCCCAAGGGCGACACACGGAGCCAATACGTTATTTGTGCTCTGGTACCCGAGATGTGCGGAAAAACAAGCAGGAGGCTCCTCCCGGGAGGGCAGAAGGGGGAGGCTGGGTGCTGCGTGGGGTGCCCAACGTGGCCACTGGCAGTAGGCTCCCCCAAGGAGCTCTGCTGGGGGCACTGCAAAACGCCTGTGGGCCTGCCGCGAGCTCCTTTGACCGGGTTTCCTTTTAAGCTATCTTGCATGTAAGCTCATTAGCTCCTCTCACCGCAGTACAGCAAGTCAAGAAAAACTTAGCAGTGAACCGCCATGAGCCCATTCGCACTCCACCGGGTAAAGCCACTTCTGCCTTTCCGCTGCGCTTCCCCGGAGGGCCTGGGCACTCGCAGCCCAAGCTGTTTCTCCTTGCGGCTCTCCCCTTACAGGCAAACCCGTAGCGGCACAGAGGAGTTAAGCACCATCTTTCCCAGGTTAACCAGGGCAGAAAGAGGGTTTCAGCCTTCCCCTTGGCACTACCTGAGGCGATGTCCCAGGCTGGCTGGCAGGCAGGAGCACTGCTGACCCCAGTGGCCACAAGCCTGGCCTCTTCAGTCCTGACAACGGGCAGGTAAACGTGCTTTAACTGCTGGTACAGCTAAAGGCTGCCCTCTTCTCCTGGCAGGAGCTACAGCACAGCCCACTGCCAGGCTAGCTCTACCCCTATAAGGTACATGCTATGCGATACCTCTCTGCTCTGGGAGCTGCACCAGCACTTCTGGGCCAGGAAAGTAATCACACCCCTAGCAAGAATTGCTACATCACATGAAAATGTGTGCACAGGAGGGCCAAGAGCTCCAGGTACCATGCTGAATACAGTATCATTGCCCTGTAATGCACTACTGCAGCTGGAGTGCAGCAAGCAGGTATCAGCCTGCTCCTGCGAAGGAACATTTGTATGAGATGAGCATCTCTGTGTCTCAAGAAGCACAGGGCAGAGCGGTGTAGGCATTGTAGGGGTTTGGGGCAGCGATAGCTCTGTTCTCTTTATGCCTTAATTTGCTGCAGCCCAGCTCAAGGCAGCCCTAAAGCTCATCTCCACTGGAGAGTTCACACCTTTGGGCCAGCAGCAACTTGGAGAGATTTCAGCCCCTCCGCTCCCAGGCTGCAGGTTGCTTTCTCAGAGGGCAGCCACACTTGGCAACCACCAGATTCACAGAGCAACTTCTGTTGATGAGCATCCCATCTCCTGAGCTCTGAATCCTCCTCCCGAGATGCTATTCCTCTTGCCCAACATGGCCTGGGTCACATGTAGTTAGACTATATTAAACAGATCAGAACTGACTTCTCCCTTTTCACTTTGAAATACAACAGGCGAGAAATTTTCAGTCTACCTGTCTCTAGACAGTGAATGGGAACCACTGGTAGGTGGTAACTTCACCACCCCGGAGGTCCAACAGTGGTGACTGCTGCAGGGTCTCACTGCCCAGCTACGAGACAAGGAGAATAAGCAAGGCTGAGGCTCCAAAGAAGAGAGCCCAATGGAGGAGTCAAAAACAGGCTCCTGATCCCTCACTGAAGAACCCAGTGCAAAAAATGGAAATCAGGAGAAACTGTACTGCAGAATCGCCCTTGATTGCAGAGCAGCAGTTCAAGCTGAGACAAAGTCAGCAGAGCCTGTTCCCACCAGGCTCGCTGGGTCTCTCTCTCTCTCACACACACACACACACACACACACACACACGGCTGTTAAAGCGTGTTTGGGTGACAGAGAAATGTGGAGTGATTCAAAAGAAAATAATAGAGCCGCTCCCACCTGCCCATGTGAACATGAATCACGTGTGCTCAAACCCCAGCCAGGCGCAAATCAACAGCTCACAACTGACATATGAAAGGGCACCTCCTGAGGCCTGGTGCACCACCGCTCTCCCCCTCCCAGGGCATCAGTCACTCCAATGGGCTCTGGCGCAGTTTGTTTGCATTATGTCTAAATAACTCCATGCTCATTCTCCGTCAGCACCTGCAAAATGAAGTAAAAGTGCTCATTTTCAAGGGCTTTACCAGAAAGGTCCAATTATTGCCTTCTTCTCGTGGAGCGCAAAAGTAATCTGAGTCACAGTGTAGGTCTTTTGCTGTTAGCCTTCTCCCAAAGCAGCTGCCACAGGGGACTTTGGGAGTCCCAGCACAGAAGGAGGGGCCGAAATGACGGAGATGGGGCTCCTGGAGAGGAAGAGTCCTGCTCTGCAGCACGCGAGGGGCACCCAGGCCCCCTCCTTGCCCCTCGAGACAGTCATCCTGCAGCACTGCAACACAACTCCGGAGACTCCCTTATTGCTTCACCCCTTCGGTGCCCCCCCTCCGTCAGCGGCACTAGGCTGACGTCCCATCAGATGATTTATTAAGGCAGAAGTGCCAGCGCAGCTCCTCCGGCTTCCCGCCGACTGAGGGCTTGCGCAAAGCAGGCATTGCATAATCGGGGGCGGGGAGGGGGCAGGAGCCCTGAGCAAGCAAGGCATTTGCCGGCTTTCTTTTGCCCGACACGACCAAGGAATCAAAGTTTCCATCAGCCCGTTCCGTTTGCCTTGCAGGTCAATGAGGTGCATTTCCTCAGCAAGGCTCATGTCCTCTGAGCAGAAGATCCAGCTCCATGGCAGAGTGAGACTGCTGAACTGTCTCTTAAGCCAGCTCTGCCCTCTCCCATGTAGGTCTTCCTTTTCTTTCTAGTCCCCACAGCAGTCTCCCGAGAGGCACACAGGGTGTCCATCCGCTACAGTATAACATGTAACAAAATTTGAAGATCATAATCCTGCGAGGGCTCGAGGCATGCTGAAATATGTGTCGCAGTTTTAGAGGCCCCACATAACAAACACTGAAATTGGCAGACAGCTCCCCCAAATCCCCAGGACCCGGGCAGCATCGGTGCTAGAATATCGTCCCTGGAAGCAAAAGCAAAGGGAAACAAAATACCCATGTGTTCTCTCAATACGTTCCTTTTCTATGCATCCATGGGGATACCATTAGCCATAAAAGGACCAGGCAGCTCCTGGCGCAGGCTGCCTGGGGCTCTGGGGAAGGGAGCATTTGCACTGGAATAGTGCAACTGGAGCTGGCCCCAGGACTGAGCAAAGCTGAACTGCTGGACAAGGGAGGCCCAACCATTGCACCCTGCAGCCACCAGCCAAAAGTGCACAGCTGCCCTGGCAGGTGAGAAGAAAGTAGGCAAGAAAAGATCAGAGGGGATCAGGCCTCCCCTAATGCCATCCAAATTCAACAAACTGCCASTTATAGCACACCCCCTGTTTAAGGACAGACCTTAAACATAGCAAAATGAAGTCTGGATCTGGGACACAGAAGAGATGATGTAGGACATGCTTCAAGAAATCTTCCAAAAATCCTACTGTAACCCAAGCACAGGGCTTGTCAGACACCTTCCTAGCAACATCAGGGCCCAAAACATGTTGGAAGATGGGTATTGCTGGCCACACAACCACTTACCTACTGCAGTTTGGTATGTCACTTTTTTTTTTTTTTTTTTTTGTAGTTAGGAGTGAGCTGGTCCTCACGTGGCACTTTCCACCTCTGCGTTTCGTGCCCCGAGGCCCTGCAGAGCCGTGCGATTGCTCAGCGGGCGTGGCGTGCGTGGGGGGCAGAAGCAGTGCACTACATGCCCTTTGCCGCGCTGGCTGGCACGTCGCTCTGGCRCTGATCTGTATGGTTTCAGCTGCTTGTGCTCTCTTGGGCAACGGCTGGCATCTCAATCAGGCTTTAGAAGGATTTGAAGATTTTTTCTGGAGTCGCTAGGTTTGCAAAGGGTCCAACAAAACAGACCTGAATACCAGTCTTTTCTGTCTTGGGTAACAAGTACAGCAGCAGAACTACCCTCTTGCCTCAGGTACTTCTGGCACCTCTCCCGAGACTCCCACTCACTGGAGCGTGTGTTGACGGCTTGCACAAGGTGGGCCCATCGCTCCGGGAGCTGAATTATCTATCTCCTCTCCATCTCCGCACGCAGGCCTCACAGTTGGAGCTGCCCCGCAACAGCACATTGCAGTCACAGGCTGCTGGAGCGACAGCCCAAGAGGGGATCTCTGCACTGCCCCACCGCTTTGCAGCCCTCAGGGACAAATAACTAACACAATAGCTTGCAAATACTGCAGCGAACGTCCATGCAAAACAAATGAAACAGTCTGTGCGGGAACCTCCGATTTGTGCAGGGCACAGATCACCTCTTTTTGTAGAAAAGATGGCTTTGGCTCAGCGCCTGGCAGGTCCAGGTTAGGTATCTGGCCTATGCAGCAGCAGCTACAGGACAGGAAGCTGCTCACGCATTTGACTAGAGGAAGCAATGGTGTTACACAGCAGGGAGTGAATGGCTGTGGACATCCCAAGCACAGTACATAGTGTAAACATGAAACCTGCTCTGTGAAGGCTCGGCACTGTTACACTTAGCATGCTTAGCTATTTTGCCTATACAGGGTATCCTGTTTTCTCACCACATTTGGGGGAAACAGAGCATACCTTAACCCCACATTTGGGCATGTGAGTGAGAAGAAAGAGATGCAGGAAACTTTTTGGTCCCTTTTTTTTGATGACTGATCACTATCAATGTCATCTTATTAGTCATGCTAGCCTAATCAAATTTAGAAAATATCCTAACAATTTAAATAAGCATATTGCTGAAGTTCACCTGGCTGGCAAGATCCTGAAATCTGAAAGTAAAAGTGTATTTTGGCTCCTACATGTAGCATATCCGGAGACCATCACTGATGCCACAGAGGTAGGGATTCCTCCCTCCCTTCTCTTCCCCGCACTCTCCAGCAAGGTATAGCACATGCATTGAAATCTCAGTCTATATTAGGGCAAGACTGAATACTGCTCTAGTGCTCTTTGGATTTGATTTTGAAGGCAGTATGTAGACTACATAGAGTCATAGATCAGTGAATCGCTGCTCTCCCCACCACAGTAATAGGCAAACAATGTGACTGACTATCCTCATCGTGAAGGAGCGAGGTAGAACACAAACGGATTATCTCAACTCTGATACGCGTGAAGTTGCAGTGATAACGTGGTCTTGGAATAGCACAACCACTGTGCATTACTAGAAACATGACACACTAGGAACGATATATGAACTTAGAGTATTAGGGGGGAAAGAACATGCCTGCCTCTGATCTAGCTGGCAGGTCACTTCTTCCATCTTCCAGCACGCATGATCCGCTGATAAGTATTTTACAAGATTTATGTTAACAAGCCATGGTTGAGCATTTCTCCACACACTGAATATATGTAAATGTTATCAAGTGAGATTGAGCTCTCAGAGATGAAAGCTTGTGGCCAGTGTGCAAATAGGATGCACGTCACAACCTCAGATGATTCAAATACACTTTCAGTTCTAAGAGCACTTTGGATGATAACAGAAGTTACTCGACTCCTGCTGCCCAGAGCTCACTTTCTCAAAGTCACAGGGGACTTCCAGCTTTCATCCAGTAACAGCGTATTTAGAAGCAACTCTTCAGTCATTGGGATATATCCACCAGGGCATGTTAGTAGAAGTCCCCACTGTTTCTTAAACAGGTAGGGATTTATTTCGATGCTTGTGGGATACTCCAAGCTACAAAAACATTTAAATGTTTAAACAAAAGTCCCATTATTACGAGGGGGAGTATTTTGAAGTCATAAATTATGTAGCTATTCATGAATTTATGTGTGGGTAAGATCAAAGTCCATAAACTTTCTGAGATGACTGAGCCAGTTTGCCTGAGCCAGTTTGCTTTGACATATCATCACCTTTACAAGGCATATCTTCTAGGGTTGTGACACTCTACTTATGAGAGAAACATTTGCCTTTCAAATGCAAATGCTTCCAAAGAACTGCAGTTATTACATGATGCCATGATACGATATTGCCTGCTCGAACCTCTCCTGCTGCAGCAAAAGGAGCACCCCAGCAAGGGAGAAGCCCTGATCTCTCTTGGTCTCTCTGTGAGCAAGTTAGCATTCTGAATTTTACTGCCAAAAGCAAACTACTGAGACTGACCTCCTTTCTTCTGTATTACTGCGAGAATGATTCATTCATTCAATTAAAATAGGCTGAAAACAGAAAATAGTAATTAGAACTTAGCAAACTACTCATTCTACGTCATACTAGAAAATGGCAAGATGATGAACAACAGATGTTTTTATACTATACACCCTAACAATAGTAGTAAGATCTGACAATTTACTATCATCTCATAGCACTATCTAGCAGAGATAGAACTCCTGGAGAACTACAGGAGACTTTTGTGGTAAGACTTTGAGCCTTTAATTTTCTAGTTCTCTGGCTCACTTTTCAGCCAAGCAGCAATTTTCTTTAAAAAGCTGATTACTTTTGCATAGACCTGTTTGACCTAAGTTTACAGGTTAAAGTTCAGTGTCCACGTGTTCAACCCATCTGCAAGACTCAGAATTGATGACTGTGCCTGACCAGGTCAGGCACTCAGATTTACAGGTCATATTTCCAGTGCAGAGCTGTGCCACATTGCCTAGATAATGGTAGAATATTTTTAAGAGTGTAAATGTTTTAAATACATTTAAGAACATATTTTTAAGGTCAGTATGTTCTTGAGAACTTCAGGCACCTAAACTTGATAGCATTATAGCTGCTTACAAGATCAAGAGGCTGCACACTTTTACTTCATTTTCYAGCATCCCAAAGAACTCTTATGTGTGGATGTGGGGAAAAATCTTACCAATGTAGGCTAAAATACTGCCTTTGAAAGGACTTTTGAGCCATACATTCTTCAGCAGGACCTGGTCCATAATTAAAACTTCATCTACTGAAGTTATTGAGGATAGCTATGAAGGATTCAGGCCTTCACATATTGAGTATTTCATTAAATAGGACATATATTACTAGTGTCTCGTGGGATGAAAATTACATAAAAATAAAGATCCCAAGTTCTCTACTGAAGATACTTCAAAGAACACACTACTAAATAATCACAGAAATGGCCTATTACAGACCATACAATACACTTACCAGTACGCTGGTTCACAACACTGGGGAAACTGATCCTATAGCAGTATTSCAAGACAAATATGTTATATAAAAGCTGTTGGCATTACTTTCAGACTTTAAATAATAATTGATTCTAATTTTGAAAATATTTACTGTGGATATCTGTTACATAAAACTGTGGTACTTGCACAGCAATTTCAACAGCTTGACTATGTCTGTACATGCATCTTTCATAACTTTGTTGGTGGTTTCAATCTACCTCCAACAATTATTGCTTTAATAAATATTTCTCGCAAATGAAAAATCAATCATTGCAGTCATTATGCAACAATATTTTTATCTGTTACTATAAAAATACCAAAATAAATCAAAGGTGCTGTTTCTTCTGCAAATTTAAAGACATTCTCCATGAAGTTCTCCAGAATGCAAAAAAAAAAAAAAAAAAAAACCCTCAGTTCCTAGCTGTTAAAAAACATTGTAATTGTAAGTAAATCATAGTTAAGTAAATCAGTTGTGATTGTCAGTAAATCATAGTCAACCTTTGTTGGCTATTGGAACAATGCTGGTTCAAATTCCAAGTTTAGCTAGATCAAAATGATAACACTTGGCACCAATACAGTGTTTTATGTGTTCAAACAGCACATGAAAATTAATTCTCTCACTACTACTGCATAGTGTCCAAGAAAACAATCACTGTCAAATAGCATTTATTCGCATTACAGCAAAGCCTGCAAGCACTAGTCAAGAAACGACTAAAGTAGACCTAAATGGCCATTCCCGTCTGAGAGAGCTTACTGCGGTTGTGCAGAGGTGACAGGTGGATGCAGACAGACTGAAGAGCACACTGAAACAGTGAGACAATATTCATTAGTACAATAACTAAGATTCACAGCACACCAGCAGCTCAAAATATTAAACTTCTGTAGATATCAAAGCTAAAGGGTTTTAATGAGAGATTCAGAGGACACCTAAGAGGGAATTTTTCAGAAATTTATGCAACAGGTCTGCCAGGAACAAAGGACAATTGGAAAGAGAGCATAAAAATGCCTATTCGGAAATCTAAAAAGGGAGGCTGGGGGAGGATAGAGATTGACCTGGTGGGATGATCAGACCCAGAGGTGGTTTCTTGATCTGAGTAAGAGGGATGGAGTAAAAACAAGCTCTGGAAATGATTAAAAGGGTAGAGAGCAGCTTACACCTAATGCAAGAGAGATGGCAGAGCCAGTGCAACAACGCAAAGGGGGCAGTATCAAGTCAGAGATTAGCGAACAACCTACACTGCAATTTTCTGAATGGCTGTAAAATGCAAGTGGCCCAGCTGTCAAGGACCAAGAAAGAGATGCTGCTATAACTGAAATCAATATGATGAAAGCTTGGATTARACTGTAAATTGCTTGACCAAGTAGGAAAAACAGTGAGAAATGCTGTAGAAGAAAGAATGTGGGCTTGGGACAGAGTCAACAACAGACATTTCAAGAGGGACATCCAAGTCAAAGCTACTGAGAGAGTGCAATCTTACCAACAAACAGCATGGTAGGCATGCTCCTGTTGAAGCAGGAAGGCAACCGTGAGGGGTATCCAGCATTCTAAAAACATATATTTTCTTGAAATCTACAAGCATTTACATTTCCCATTCAGCTGATCACTCACCATTACACTTAAATCCTTCTCAGAATCCAATGTCCTGTAAGTATGGTCTGTACTCTTGTTCTGCAAAATGCCTTTAGAGCTTTCTAGGTGAAAAGCATTACAGCCAGAAAGACAATCCTTGGACACGTGAAGTACCAATCATTCAGAATTCCTCTGCCAGGGTTAGACTTTTGCACAAGGATAATACTATTGTTACCTTTATGCAAAAGGTACRTCATAAACTGAAGTCTTGATAGTGCAACTAAATCCCAACCATTCTTATCCATGTAACTGTTATGGAGAAAACAGGTGTGTTTTTTTTAGAAGAAATGATTATCCATCTGTGAAACAAGGATTGGATGGGATTGAAATACAGAGATTAGCAAAGTACATACAAATTCATGCTGAAAAATGTCACCACATTCTAGCTCAYGCTCTCCATGTTGTCACCTGGAATACCTGAAATTCTCCAAGGCTCAGTGGGAAGAAGAACACGGTAGAACAACTTTTTTCAGAAGACAAGTCTATAGGATTGACATGCTAGTAATAATGAATCTCAACAAGTGGCATCAGTGTGACTTGCTAGAATACTTTTAAACAGAGGACAAAACCTAAGAGAACCATTCCAGCTATTTTGTTTTCCATAAAGCTTCTTTCTATTTTGATAGACACACGACCATGAATATCCTCGTGGGCATTTTAAAAGCTGTAATTTCAACTCTGAGGTTTTGCAAGTTTTGTTTTGTGTGGTGTATGATATCATAAACATCCTGAATATAATTACAACAGTAATTTTGTGGGCTATATTCTCCCTCTTTGTAGCCCGAAGCCAATGTTTACAAAAACTTTTCAGCACACTTATTTGATTTGAACTTTTTATTATTATTACAAATGTATATTATTTTATTAAAAAAATTCACACTGAAGCAAAGTCAAGTCCATTTCATTACAACCAAGAATATAAAATAAATGCAATGAACTCATAGTTTAGTYTTAACAGTCATTTCAAGAGTGACATCAGGACAACTTAAAAGCAGTAAACTCTTAACTCTAGAATGAGAAACAAATATTTTGTTTTGTGGTCTTACTACCCCATTGGCATGGGCATTGCTGAATGTGGCCACCACAGATCCAAAGCGGCAAAGTTTTGTGGCAGCATGAGGCGCATACACAACAATTTCTAATGAAAACTACAAAAATGAAAGATGCGTGCATGAAATTATTAGAAAAAAAATAACTGAATAGAGACAGGCACACTTCCACAAATAGTAAACATGGGAAAATACAGCTAGAACAATTTGAAAAGTATACTACCTTACATATATAAAAAGTTCTTTAAATTGCTGTTAAAAAGGACATGTTCTGTCCACATTTTGTGTAATACTTTTTAGTGTCTACACAAGACAAATTTTTAAAAAAATTAAATAGTATTAATTTACTACTAAATATTTAGGAGATAACAGTGCATTAAGGACTTTTTTTCATATAGTAATACACATCGCTCCTGTCCAGCGACATTTTTAGAAGATTACGTATGGCCTTATGTACAATACATTTATTTACTCCTAAAACAGTTCTTTGCTTAATGGTGTTAAAGTACCATTCCTGAAGATTATGAAGGGGAACTAAGCTTATTATGTTTATATAAAATATTACACATATTTGAACCCTTCTAGCATCCCTCCACTCCTCCCTCTACRAATGTGCTTCCCCCCCTCCCTCAGATACAGTGTCACAGATACAGTGCAGGACTTGCGGCTTCCCCTAGACTTTTCCTTCATTGTGCAGTTTGTGCTACATAAACTTCACCAATGCGGACTAGGCTGCTAATCCCATTCCCCGCTCATCTGTTTCCCCCGAGTTAAATAAGAAAAGCTGTATTTCATGGCCCACTCTCCCATTGCGCCAACGGGAAGGAGAAAACAACTCTGGCAGTGGCACTTGCCTCTCTCGGTACCAGCGTGAAACACTTTGGTGAGGCTATCAAGGGCAAAGACAAAGCTATGAACACTAACAAAACTGCACAGGCAAAAATAATATAAAAATGATGTGGTCCTGGCTTCCCACGACACACTACACAATTCGCTTAGAACAGAGCGTTTTTACGTCATGAAGTTACCCCTGAAAAGCAAGGCTTCTTTCACTAGGACTGCCATCCGCCCTGAAAACACAAATAAAGCTTCCAAGAAAAGGCAAATTTCACAACCAGAAGACAGAAAGCAACTAGAAGAGTGCGCAGCAGCGTATGTTTTACCACAGTCACTTTTGCTTTTATCTACTCTCCTTCCAGCTGTTAGCTTGAAGGCCATGGAGAAGTCAGCTCGGCTTCGCACGTGTGCACACAACCTAGAGAGGGCTGGAGCGTGGGACGTCTGTTGGGTCTCACAAACACAGAAATATCACTTCAGCTTAGACAAAGGTCCTGGCAGTCGCTCTAGAAGCTGGAAGCTCACTGAATTAAAGCACCTTACAACACTGTGAAATTTCACACTGTATACACAGATTAATCTCCACCGGGGATTATTTTGCCTTGTTGGCACAAGAGCCCAGCTTGATCATACAGTAACGTGTCTCCCCATCACCTCCTGCCATTATCTGAATTTTGATGATCAGCTACAGGCTCCCGTACGGGGAGGACAAATGTTAGATAATTATAAAGGAAAAGACGAGAGGATTTTGAGAGAGGGGAAGGGTGAAAAGCACAGGAGGGAACAAAAATCACTCTGCCAAAGGTTAATTTCCAGAAAAGCGAAAGTCAAATCACAAGAATATAAAAAAAATGGTATTTTATGGCATTGGCCAAGTCTCTGTTAGCTGAAAGGTGCTTTGTCCTAACATTAGCAAGAGGTGGGAAATTCCACCTATGGAAAGAACGTAACCCCAGATTCACTGAAATAAAATAAAGAAACAATTAAAAACTGTTCCTTCAAACAGGCTACCAGGGTACATACAATATGTAGCATTTCAAGGACTGCACATGAAAAGTATCCTTTGGGAGATTATTTTGCCACAGACATAATTTGTGACTTTTTTCCTTCAAATTGCTTCTTTTCATTTTCACCACCTTCTCACCCACTTGACGACAAAAGCAGGTTTTAGCCACTTCTCCAGAGAAGCTGGGTCTTGTCGAAACCACATGATGGCGAACATGGCCAAACCAAACCAACTGCTCACAAAAGGCATGAAAACACCACATTTTTGAGGAGGGCGGGGGCACTAAAGGTGTTGGGGAGATCAAACCCAGTAGAAATGTATTTATTTCTCTTGTCTAGCTGTGATAAAAAGCATTCTCCTCAGAGCAAACAGATCTGCTAATCTTGCTAGGTCTGATCATAATTTCAGTGTGAATGTGTACTGGTATATATAATTTCTTGCACGGACACTGGACAGAAGAGAACACTTGGCAGCATAAATGCCTGGCACATTTACTGTTTACATATAAACCCTTCTTTCTCACTTCACCTTTTCTCTGGACAGGCAATTTTAGAAGCCTGCTGATGTTACACTGCTAGTAGCTTTCTAAATGCATTAATGTTTTTTCCAGGTTTTCGGCAACAAGAATCAGCCTTTTTCCTAAAGGCTGAAGAAAAATGAAGCTGCCCCAAATTACATGTTGTGTCTCTCCGAATAACTGTGGTTGCAGAAGTTGGACAATGATCCTCTGATTATGCTTCTGAACCCTGCTTATTTACTGGGGATTTTCTGCCAGCTACCCATCCACTTACAGTCTTTAGGCACAATCAAAACATGTTTGCTCTAGGGAAAAAGAAACATTTCAGTGCAATCAAGCGCATCTGGTGTAACTAATCTGGGTTAATCACAGCAATGTGAGGGAAATAGAATATGCATTATAAACATGAAAAGGGAACAAATTTTCAACATGCTTTTCAAACTACACAGTAATTTTTCTTAATTATTCATTCTAACATAAAATGATTAAGTGTATTTGCTTTTGTAAATCTTAGTATTTCTATCAGCTTTGTATTTAGGAAAGTGACTCATATACATTAATCAGTTGTTTAACAGAAAAACAAGCCTATCATCCACACTCCTACTGAGACTTGAGGGCAGTAAATACATTTTCCTGACTATTTTGGTGTCCAGCCTGGGAAGACATTCCATTCTTCTGTTCCAACGGATCCTGAAAGCATTTCCTTTTGATGTGACTGTCATGGTTTCATTTAAAATAACGCTTAAGTTAAAACTAGTCAGAGCATGATCACTGTGATTTCAAGAATTCAATGTGAATGAGTTAAGAAATATCAGCAATCTTTTGTTTGGTGTTCAGTCCAGTAGCATGAAGCGTATTTGTAACTGCAGAGACTTGGGTTGCTTTTTTTTCTTTTTTTTCTTTTTACTTTTTTTTTCCTTTTCTTTTTTTCTTTTCTTTTTTATTTTTAAGACCTCGCCTGAAAACTAGACTAATAAAAACAGAATAGTAAAATACTCTGGAACAGTAAAATTTGCTGTTCTTGACATCCATGAGCAAAACAGTAATATCCTGTGAAAATAATATAGTGCTTTAAAAAGGTGCAATATACCTGTATAGCTAAACTGGTTTGCCTAGTATAAAACTAACTATATACAAGCTTGAAAGCCTGGGAGTTCAAGATTTTAAAACTTTAAAATCCCATCAAAGAGATTTGAAAAGACAGATTTATGGCAATCACTACAGCATAAGGAAGGTGCACCAGGAATCCTTCAAAATTCCAAAGGTTAAAGAAGTTAAGTGCTGGGTTCAGATCAGAAGGGTTCATTAGAGTAACCACAATGAAACACATGCAAGGGCAGGGAGGAAGGAAAACTTCACAAGAATCTCCTTTATGGCAATAAAGGGACAGAGTTGGGGTGGGGAACAAGGAGAGGAAGAAAAAAAGTCTTCAGTAAGTAAAGTTTTCCTTTTGCAATGATGAATTTGAATCCTGCATCATAGTTTGTATTTTTGGTTCTTCTCGTCATTATGAACTTCATATTGCTGGAGTCTTCTGGCTTTTAGTCCATTCCTTTGTGAGTGCAGTCTGTCAGGCCTCTCAGTACCTGTGGGACTGATGAGATTGATGGTACTGAGAGCTCTGCTGAGATGATGTGGAATAGCCCATTGTACTCTGGGACTGAGAAGATCCCTGAATGTTGCTTTGGTAACTCAGGCGTGAGCTGGAGTGCTGGAGAAAAAGAGAAGGGGGTTAGGGAAGGAAAAACAGCCTGTTAGGACTATGCAGCTCGGGAAACTTTTAATCTCTCCAAAGCTCATTAAAATTTAACTGTTGGAGAAACTAACTGAACAGTGTTACTGTTTAAGATCCCACAGAACAAGTAATCAATCTGCAATACTAACACAGCACACAAAATGTGCTAGGTGACTGGCAGACAACTAAAAGTACAGCACGTACACATCAACTTTTTGAAGGAAAAATATACAACATAAAAGAGAGATCAGATTCCTTTCTGCATTTCAACTGTTTCTGAAACTTCAGTCTACCATTATTGCACAGCACTGTTAAATTAATGCAACGACGAACAACTGTTAGAGACACACACCCTTTCAAGATGGGTAAAACTAAAAGTTACAGAGAAACAATGTATTCTATTGCTGAGAAAAAGACAACCATATGACTTACCCAACTTGAGAAAACATCTGGTAAATTAAAATAATATAATCTTAGGCAAGTCTTTCAACCTGCTGCTTTATCTACTAGAAGCAAGGTACCTGCTTAAAGGTGGGCATGTGTACGTGCAACACCCTAACATTCATTTCCCTGAATGTTCTTTTTTCCACTGTTTGAGATGTTATCTCAGTGGATCCCAATCTCAGCAAGCCAAATTCAAGGATCACTTGCCACCTCCAGCCTGCTTAAATTGCATGTTTATTACCATATCCACTCCCTATCATGCGTTAATAACAAGGTGCGTCATTAGTTCTTCTCTAAATGTTTTATACATTACAAATCAGTGTTTGCATGAACAGCACTGATCAGTGTACAGGAGGCTCTCTAGCAGGGCAAACCCCACTCCAATCCACAAGGAAAGAAAGTTCCCAAGAAACATACTATTCACAGCCAGCAAGCACTTTGTTTTCAGCCAAGTTAAGTGCAGGGGCAGATACTCATTCAGTAAGGAGTCCTGTTCACTGTCTAGGTGATGGTTCTACCCAGCTATGCCCAAGAGTCATCAGCAGGACTGTGGCCAACAACAGTCCTCCACAAAAAGTGTTAAGAACCTATATTCTGATCAAATATCAAAATTATGAGTTACAGAAAGCCTGTGAAAAASTGTGATTCCTCAATGGAAACCCTGTGGAGAAAGTGGGTCTGTGAGAGTACAGCATTGTCCACAGACCAAGATGCTGTTCAGTGAAGGCGATACCCAAGTCAGCGATCTCATCTAATGACTGTATCCCAACTAGGAGGGCTGTGAAAGCATCCTGACAGCTTTCCAGTTGGATGATGAAGAGTAAGAACCTCAAGTGCAGGCAGTGTAAAACACTTCTGCCCTTTATGCGTAGTTTACATAGATTTATAGCTTAACAGTCCAGCCTTGTGGCCCACTGTACCTCTGTATAATATCAACACACCCCATAGGTTGCATGGAGTGACTTCACTTGGGTGCAAGGGTCAGTTTGGGAGAGAATAGCTCAGGACGTTGGCTTTGGAAGAGACGTCTCTCAGTGGCAAGCATGCTGTTAATAACCAGATTATGCTTGGCATGTGTGGTTGGATGATTCAGAGAATGCCTGAAACCTGGAATTTGTCTCAAAATTCTTAAAGTTTTTGCAACTTTTGACAGGAAAGAATTATGACCTATTAGGTAGGAACTAGTTCTGGATGAAAAGCATCAGCTTACAGTGCTAAGCAAAAAAACAAGACCACATAAGGAGTGCCTAGTAAAATTAAGGAACTGCACTGTCATTTGTAGAAGCAACAAAGACTGGTGCTGGTGAGCTACAAAATATTTGCAACAGAGATTTTAAATTACAGGCTAAATCAACCCCAAAGCAAAGGGATTCTTCTTCCTACTTCTGAATAAGAAATAATGGATTAAATTAATGCCATAAGACTACAAGAACATTTTAACTTGTCCACGCTTATTTTAGTTCCACAGAGGAGAATTTGTTTTAACAAGGTCAGACATGGACAAATTGTAGACATTCCTTTCTGGAATAGAAGACAGCCAGCTAGAATTAAAGGGCAGATAGCCAAATACAAGTGTAAAAATGGATAATCAGACCATACAATTTAGCAAGTGACGTAAAGGGAACATATAGATCATTAACAGCACAGGCATCAAAGAAGTAGTCTAGAAGGAAGGAGTCATAGGGGATAAAAAAGAATCTAATTATCTCAAAAGAAGAGATTCAGACTGCTRACAACTTGTAAAGGGGAAACTTGCCAACAATTCAGAGAGCTTTATAAGCATTCTATAACGGATATCATCAAACACAGCACACCAGTCCCCAAAATATAGACCAAAACAGGCCAGCCATAAATACTACGTAGTCAGACAGCTGCAGGGATCTGTCCAGACCTCAAGCCTGTCTGGAACTTTTCAAAAAAGAAACCTAGTTGTCTTTACCCTTAAGTTGCCCTCAATGTCTTCATGAGCATTTGTAATTAAAACAGAAATGGGAGAAAAATGTCTGGCACTGAGAAATCAATTGTCTGTGGAGGAGGTCTGGAGGGCTAAGTCAAAGCAAATCCAGAGCCGTTTTTTTTTTTTTTTTAAAGCTACTTATTTTAAGTTAAAAGCAGCCTGAACAGACCATTTTCCAAGGTTGGACCCTCTCAGAACACAGTAGCAGATAGAATCCTTATCATCTTATAATATCTACCTTTCTCCTCTTCTACATTTATAGCAAGTCTGGTTCATCCAATGCTTTGTATATGTAGTCTAAGTCCATTTTTCAGTGGAGAGAAATAATAATTCTAGTAAGGTATGCAAACTCAAAAATAATTCAGTGATACTGCATTTACTTACGAATTCGAATACTACCATACTGGAAAACATGAAATCTATTCAACTCAGGTCATATCAGAAATAATGTCTGTTTGTGCCCCACTTCAGCATGAATCATACTGATGCACCAGTATATCATTCCCGTGCTAAAATGCAGTTTTTCTTTAAGATTAAAAGTAAAGTTAGCAAGAAATTAGAATAAGCTATAGAACTGCTCCACACATGTGATGRGATGAGCTAGAGTAAGTTAAAAATCTAATGAAAGAGCCTGGTACTAGCTTGGCTCCTGCTTCTCACATAGGACTTAATCTTGCCAAGAGCTGTGTATTCTGAACTTGATCTAACACAGCATCTAGGCGCATGCAATGGTTCTACTGACTTCAGTAAGATTATTCTCAAACATAAAGCTAAGCACATGGTTAAGTGCTTTACTGGAGTGGGACAGTCCTCAACACTTCACAGGGCATAGCTGATGAGACTTGTACTGGTACTCTATTGAAAATTACTGACTACAGAATAAAACTTTTTTACTGCTGTAATAGGATTTAAACCCACATTTTTAATCTAATATATCAGAGCATGCCTGCTCAGCTTACAAGAAAAAGTCATTAAAAGATGATCTGTTCTTGAGGTGGGGAAGGGGGAAAGTGACACTTCGGCCCTTCCGTATCAAAAGCAGTAAAAATTCAAGAGGGTACCTGATAATCTGAAGGCATGACAGGCCCACCCGAGTTAGTGCCTGAAGGCCCTATGCGTGGTTTCTTGGTTGGAGGCACCTGGTTGAGGCTGGAGTCCTGGCTGTGCTGGAGTCCCGTGCCAGCGCCCCCTCCTCCCGCGCCGGCGCCGCCGGCCGTGCCATTGGTCTGGGTGCTGTTCTGCTGCTGTGCTTGTGCCTGCTGCGGCGCTGCCTGCGCCTGCTGCTGTGGGGCTGCTTGCGGCTGATGCTGATTCTGCTGCTGCTGGTTCTAGGAGAGAGGGCAACAAGGCATCGTCACGCCACCGCTTCGTGACCCACCAGCACCGGGAAGAATCACAGCAGGGCTGCATGAAGGGTGAAATGCAGCCCCTCTGTGTTGCTGTGTACTGCCTGGGGTAGCCCTGCGCTGATCGGGGAAGGACAGGCTTCCTAATCAGAAGTTTAATCACTTGAGGTTCATTTTTGGTTTTGCTGCGGTGGTTTTGGTTTTTAATAAAGCAAGCAAGACTAGAACTGGAACGGGTGTCCAGGGACTTTGACAGCTAGCCAAGCACTCAGGCCTGAATATCAAGAGGAGGATGGAAGGAACTATTTATAAGTCAGTGATCACCTAATGAACTGAATCAAAAAACCCAAAATTTCTCTAGTGCTCAGCAGCAGACGTCGTGAACCAGAGTAAATCATTCTAAGTGCTTCAGTGGCATTGTTCACTCAGAATTAAAGCCACTTTTCAAACTTTCACAAATGACACATTACAATAATCTGAGGAGGTTGCCAGCATTAACATCAGAAAGGTAAGCAAAGTGAGACCAGAGAAATTATATAATTTCTTCCAGGTTACAAGGAAATTTGGTGTCAGAACCAGAACAGCTTTCATTACTTTTTTACTCTCTTGTGCTTTCAGCACCTTGTAAAGAGGTATACTGGGAATACAGTCAAGCATGGTGTGCTAGGTATGGGGTCAGAAAATCTAACTGAAATAACAGAAAAATGAAAATTGCTCAGAGATAAGTAGYTGAAGGAAAAAGGAGGAGGAAACAGCTGAAGGAAGAATCTGGCAAGGGAAAGAAAAGAGTAGTTATGGAAGAGAAGTCAGACAACTGAGATGACACTGGGGCCTAGCAGCAAGAGAGACAAAGAGAAAGGTGCCACAAAAGGGAGAAAAAAGTTAAGAAAGGGAACACAAGAGCAAAAGACATTGTACTGTTCTGGCTCTAGACGGTTACAGACTGGAAGGAYGGTTAGGAGACTTGAGGAAAGGTTGGAAAACCAGCAGAGTGCAACCATGACCTCCTTGGTGAGACACTTAACAGGAAATACCATCCATTTGTCTGCTTTCAAGCACTAGGCAGGGCTCCTCCAACAGAGCACTGAAGCAAATAAGAGAATTGCAAAGGAAAGCAATTTCACTCCAAATGTGAGATATGTAACTTGCTCATCATGAAAAAACCCTACAAATATTCATGGCTTGAGTTAAAAAGCCCTGCACTTAATAAAACCCCTAAAATACCATATGGGGGTATGGAACATTTCAGCACAGCCTTTTTTTCCTAGCACATCTGCTTATGTAATTATCAAAGCTTTGGTATGACAGACTTTTATAAAAATCTCACATTATTAATTTCTCGGAAAGCACAGCAACCCATTGCCACTAGCAGAAATTTCTTGACACCCCCAATAATCAAAAGCCATTTAGATACCTCAGATAAATGACATGAAAATCTTCTGTGATGCTGTTCATCACAACAGTTTCCCAAGACACATTCAGATGAAATTTGCAATGACATATTCATTTAAGATCACAAAGAAACATTGCATCTTCAAGGACTTAGGGGTGGCTTGTATTTCCATCTAATGTTTAGCAAAACCACTATTATATCCTCCTGCCTGTAGTCCTCAAATCCCATCCCAGTCAGATTCTATTTCCAGGGAGATTTTGACAAACTAGCTTGATTAACTTTTAAAATTAAAGTTCACCTTCTTTTAAGAAGCAATTTATCTTTTTTAATAATGTTTTGAGCTTCACTTATACAAACAAGCTCCAGTAACTAAGCCCATATTTGTGCTAGAATTCCGAGATTTCTATTTTCTTAGGTGTGTTTGGATGCAAGAGAGGGTGTTGATACTGTGAGAGCTGAAAAATAGCAATTTTGTTACATGCAAACAAACATGGCAGGAACTAACATAATTAAGAACAACAGTTTGTCATAGGTCCTCTGTTTTCTAACTCTGGACATTACCACAAAATTTACCTGACTAGGCCAAGATTGCTCTTCTGTGCAGCTACTACTCTTATGGCCTTGGTAGAGACCAAGATCTACTCTGTGTTAGATTCTTGTTGGGACCCAGCTGTACTGGGAAACCATCTTAGTGCAGGAAACAGCTTATGCCAGCAAAAACGTGCTCTAGTCAGCCTAGTTCATGGTGGTTCCTAAATTAAATAAACTTGTCTGAAGTTTAGCTAGCAACGTATTACCACACGTCACCTCTCAGCGAAGCCCAAGTTACTAGAATGAAAATTCAGTCCTATCTAGCAGAAATGAATCTAACAGAACCTACTTAACAGACTTGTAATGAGAAAAGAATCTTTTCATTTTGCTTTATGAGCATGCATTTAGCTTTCCTGACTGATGATTAAACATTCTGAACTTGTTCATGTGAAAGGTTGTTCAAAGAAGATGCAAGTTCCACACAAATAAACACAGAGAACCCCTGTAGGTTTCCAAGAGCTAAACAGATATTTATGGTTTTAAAACAAATCAGAAAGTAACACTATTAAAAAAAAATCCTTTCACTTGGAACACCAGCATAAAGAAACAAAACATGGCACAGGTCCAATTTTTAGAACACGCTTTGCCTTCATATATTCTGCACTGTGAGAACAGATTCAATGAGTAATGCGTGACTTAAATAAAACTTTTTTCAGACCATTTAGTTAATTTACAGTGTGCATAAATACGTGACTGTCCCCAACAATCTCAAAGACCATTTACACAATGGCTGTTTTGAACATAAACATTCTATTGTTTTTTTCCTCCAAAGGTCCCATGAAAAAAAAAAGATATTTACTTTTAAATACACTAACTTAACAAAAGCCRGAGTCATTTTAATTCATAAGGCTTGTTCTTGTTTTTAAAGCTGTGAGAGTTAGAGCAAAGCTAGTATCTAAATTACAATCAAAGCAGTATCATGACTTTCGTTGTATTTTTGCTTAGGTTTTTCAGTTTCCTCTTTTTGAAAAACTATCTGGACAAAAAAAAAATCCCACTTGACATTACCATTTGTCCTCAGTACAAAAGAATCTACAATATCTGTCCAGAAAATAAATTTTACTGTCTGAAATGTATTAAGGCATACTTTTAAACACAGCTAGGTTATCACCTTACACAGAGTATCTGAACCAGAAGATACGCAGAGTCAAAAGGGTCCCCCAAAACAGTCTCTCTCATGTAGCCCTCAGCTAATTAACAGTCCTTCTCATGTAGCCCTCAGCTAATTACAAATTAAGGCCGCTTTCTTCATCTTTTTCTAGCTATACATTACTATTGGTGCCTCACTGTACACTTTTAAGCAAAAATAACAAGCTGTCTTATGCACTAGAGCAGTACTATCCAGCCTTCACACCATGATGGGACATTCACTGTGGTTGTGTAGCACAGCTGAGCTATGCACACAAAGCAAATCAAGTATGTCCCAAATACACCAAAATTTACTATGAACGTAGACAAGTTCTTGCCCACGTCTGAGGGGCCATGGGAAAGAGGGTATTCAGAGTAGATTGCCACTATCAGAACAGCTCATGTTCCTTATTACTCCTTTGTTTGAGGGCCCTTAAAACACAATCAGGAAACTGCATGTAGATGGATGAAATGTTCTGATGTAGTGTCAGAAGCAGGCTACCACTATTTTTTTGAGACCTTGACAACCATCTCCCTTCCCTCCAAATGGTTGGATGTATGCCAATCATACAATGGAAATACCATTCTTTTCATGTGATCATGATGCATTTTCATCATCCGATGCAGGAGGAGGCAGAGGCCAGGTCCCCCTTAGGTCCTCTTGGAATGATGGCAGCTGAAAGCAGGCTATTGCTGACAGAACAACACATCCAGCTCATTCCCCATAGGTCGGGACTAACTGTGCTGGCGACACAGACTGATACACCCCAAAGTCATGTGATACTTTTAATCTTGCTGTGAGACCGTTTTGAGACAGCCTTGCCTGGAAAAACATATTTTTGGTTAACCATTCACATTTTATCAGTTTTCATTTGGGAGCACCATGACTTTCCTTGYTGCATACTTGAAAGAAAAAAAAATATGCTTATTATACCTTATCTCCTTTCTCTTCAGGTTCATCTTCATTGAGGAATTCTCGTTTAGGATATGGAATCTGGCAGCCAGCAAATACACTGAAATACAGCAAACAGTAAACACTCAGCAAATATGTATATGAAATACAGTTGCTTAATGTTCTATTAAAAACATCTGAAATACAACACAATTTAATTTCTGGTATTTGGTGAGTCCTGTTTCCATAAGTGAATGGCACTGTAAACACCCAAGATAGCAGCAGATACAAGCAACTAGATGCTGACCATAATGTCAGATCTTTTCTGTGCTGGCAAGATGCCATCATTTAGAAATCATAGCATGGCTGAATGCCTGAATGCCAGAAAGACCACTTGTTGATTCAGATGGCAAAATGAATAAATACAATGTCTTAGCAGCCAGAAGTTCCACAACATCTAGCTATAGCATGCATGGCTCACTGAATAAAGGGCTTGAGCCAAAGAAAATTCATGTCTTATGAGCCCCTCTGACTTACAGTGGGCTTTAAATGTATTTGTCAATCACAGCTACAGAGTTACTATCAATTAGTAACAAGACCTGACTCTCTCAGTCTTGTTTAGAGAAAAAAAGATAGCTTTTAAACTGAGTTAGCTAATAGGATTTGGAACATCCCTTGATGTTTACGGCAGATACTTTATCATAATGTTATCCTGTAATCCAGGGGGAGCTACAGCACTACATAGGATAGTATCAGATAAATACTAGATAGAAAATCACTGGTGGATATTCGACCACTATCAACTTCAGCAATTCTGGACATTGGCAGAAATCTCAGATGTCATTTACAGTACAACCAACACAGTATGATTTTTAAAGTGCCTAACCTAGGCGCTGAGTAGTGTTTTGGCTTGTTCAATTAAAAAAAGCTTCCTAGACTCAACCAGACTCATCCTTCTGCACTCTGGTGAATGTGTTCCCTCCTTCTGTGTGGCCTGCTGGCAGAGGAAGCAGTGAAAGCAAAAGAGGAAGTCTCCCTGCATCCAGCTCCTGTGCCCTAACCCACTGCAATTCTACAAGCTGGGAAGAGAAACCGGAAGAGGAAAGTCTGCCAGTAACACTTGACTATACCACTAGAATCTTTCACGACAGTAAAATATACAGGTAGATATGTAAAATCTGTATTCTCAAGCTTCTGAACAAGGGGACCTGTGGGATTTCAGGGAGACAATGATCCTTCTCTTTTCTCTCCTTGTTGTGATATGTCCCCTCAGAAGAGGGCATGGGAATGTGCTGTAGGTCAGAGAAGCGTCCTAGTCCTAGGGACAAGCACCATGAAACTGGGCAGTGGAGAGCAGGGCTGTGCGAGGCTGTGCAAGCAGAGCAGAACAGGCCCAGAGTTATACTCTGAACACTGCAATAGTATGGTCACTTCATCTGATAACAGGTTCAGAACTACAGTACTACTGACACTGGTATATTGTCTCTGACCACTCAGCTCCAGCACCAGTAGCTACAGACACTTCAAAGCCGCACTAATAGTTTCTACTGAGCGTGCCTGAACTACGGCTACAGGTAGCTATCTCAATTTTTCAGCTGTCGCCTCACTATCAGAGATAAGCATTTAGCAGACAGAAGATATTCCTGAAGAGCACAGTAGAGGGAATACATACTCTGATGTAGGCAGAGGATCCTCTTGAAAGTAGGGGTCCTGCAAAGCCTGCTCTGAGGTAATTCTCTTCGTAGGGTCCATAGTAAGAAGTTTCTGAAGCTGCAAAGTGTAACATTAGAAATAGCAAAAAGCTTACCAAATTATCATTTTTCAAACTTATGACTTGTACATCTCAGATCATGGACTGTTAAATCATCTGTGGCTTGCCCAGATAAGCATAAGTTAGCATTTCGTGCTCAGTAAAGAGACAGAACGCACATTCATCAAAGCACTAAGACTATGAAGTACTTCTCACATAAGAAATACTGTTAAGTATCTGGCAGTATTAATTGTTAGGGCTGAATCTCTGTGCTACAATGGTGCTAAATTCAGCTATTAAGGTTCATAAAGCATCACTTCTAAATAATGGTGTTTTGTTGTAGCGCTTTTATAGCTTTTATACTGCTCCCTACTGCTGACATAACAAGAAAAGAGCATCAGAGGAGAACGCTCTGAATATGAGCAGGACTCCCCATATTGCATTAGAGATGAAAACAATAAATCTTCATCTCTCCCACTGGCAACATTTCAGAGTCAGTGCACTCTGCCACTCACACAGGTCAAAATCACACTCTAATTGGTATTGACATGAGAAAGAGGAGAAGCAGAACCTTCCTAGTAACCTTTTTTCCTTGCTAGAAGGAAAGCAATAATGAATTTGTTAGCTGGAAGGCTGTTGACTGCACCAGACTTAAAAAGATGATAATATGTCAGTAGTACAAAATAGGAATTATAGTGATAACAGGCTGTTTCTCATCCTTTTTTTTTTTAAATCACATTCTGATAAACTTGCTATACAAACTTTGGTGCTCAGATTACATTGTACAGTATCATGCCCTCACACAATACTCTTGTCTAATTCAAGTCAACAGTGAAAATAAAATTCCTTCTGCAGAGGACATCTTAGCTCAAACTCCTATCTTCCAGACCTCAAACAAAATTTCCCTGGATATCCAGCAAAAGAACGGGTTTTTGGCATAAGTATGTTTGGGTTTTGTTTTAATAAATCAAGGTTCTGGTAAACATTTCTATACTTCAGATAGCCAGTATAGTAAACAGCAGCAGAAAGCACTCATCCTCCTGAAGAAGAGATCATTCCCTGCACTTCATCTCTCAACAGCTGCAATTAACCCTACTTCTAGATCGGGTCTCATCAAATTCTCTATACTTTCACCACTTCCCGTCCATCTCTCCTTGTTCCCTTTACTTTACRAGCTGTGGACACCAACAGACTGGCCAGACAAGAAAAAGTCCTCTGGGCTGGTTCTCCACCTATCAGACCACTTGCAACCAGCTCTTCAATTGATTCCTGCCACTTATTCAGAAGTGTACCTCAAGATGCCCACACTTGTCCTGCATCATACACACCCAGAGAGTTTGCATGGCACACTTTATTTATTSTGTTTTGTAGTGTCAGATACTGCATAGCCCTATGCAGTTTTAAAGATAACAGTAAATTTAATGGGACAAAGGCACCATTACAGGTGATTCAACATACTCCTCCCTAATTCTTCCACAGTGACTGCAGGGACAAGTGCTCATGTTCCTATATGGCCACTCCTGCTCTTCGGTACTGCATGTGGTCATGGGCAGAAGAGGAGGAATACAGGGCATCAGCTCTGCACTACCACACTCCTTCCTCAGAACTGGTTGCTGCTGTACTACTCAAGAGAAACCTCCTCCAAGTTTTTGCCCAATACCACCTTCATCACAGGGAATCTCCAAATATAATCTGTTTTCTGTGTCATTCAAAGACAAGGCTATTCCACCACTGCAGAAGATCTGAAGACCTCTTAATGGACCTCTTAATGAGCTTCTCATTCTCTTAATAATCGCTCTCCACCCCAAAGAATATAATAAGTTTGCTCATTCCAGGTGATGCCACATACAATATCACTCTAAGTGAGATGTTCTGCCTATCAGGGATGCTACTGGGGGCCAACTTTCTTCGACAGTCTGGTGTTCTGTAGCTTCTGCTGCTTCCAGGAAAGTGAACAACAACAACAAAAAATCTGGACACAATTTGCTTTCAGGGTAACAGTTGCTATTACAATGTAGAAAGCCTGTGAGACTGGACTCTATCAACAGACTCTCATACTTCTCAGCAGCTCTCCAATTCAAGATTACTGACTGTCAGGCTCTACTGGCCTGACATGGTGGCTATAAATACAATGTTTGTAACTATTCCAGGGCAGCAAGAGCAGATGCCTCTCTTCCTGGATGGAAATACTTTCTGGCTTTCACGTAGACATTAACGTTCTGCATCAGTCGGCAGAGTGCCATGATAGCCTCCTCTTTGTCAAGAGTCGCGTGCTATCCTACTTGGTACTGTACTCACCTATTCTCTATCACAAAATCTCAATCAACAAAGATTACAAAGTAGATATCCTCAGAGGTCATCTTACAAGACAGAGGTTACCTCAAAAAACAACCTAACTGCCTCAGATATGAACAAGGAGTTTCAGGAAGTCTGCTTCAGAATCAGTGTACTCCCAGCCTCCTAGGCAGGTGCAATTCTAATTTCTTGAAATGGGAGAGCAATGTACACCTTTCCTTCAAGTTCTGATGTTTTTGAGGGTCTGTCTTAAGATAAGGCAGGTACTGATCCTCTTTGCAGTACCACGGCTGTGGCAATCCTGGTGCCTGGACCTCCTCAGTGCAGCAATGACCTACCTAGAAAGTTGTCTGTGTTCCTGCATGTTCTTTCACAGAGCTCTGGGAGACTGATATATGGGAGACTGAGCAATCTCCATCTCTGTGGTCTATCACCAAATCATTCCTATTCATCCCTGATTATTAACAGTGCAAAAAAATTGACTAAGAAAATCTACCTGGCTAAGCAAACTAGGTCTTCCTCATGATGTTCAGACAGAGCCCTTAGACCTTTGAAAATCTCAGTTCCCATCCTCATGATTACACAGTGGAATTTATAGGGAGACACCTATCTATTTGTTCAGTCAAGGGCGTACCCTGCATTAACTTTAGTTCACTACTTCCCCATCATTTGCTTCTTTACCTTACCACAAAAGCAGGCTTTCTAGTGCCTTTCACCTTTAGGCGAAAGGAGGGGAAATTCAGGTGTTAACTAATGACATATCTTACAATTGTGGTCTTTTCAGTTAGTGTCTTCCTCCAGATCATTCCAATTTCTGCCCAGTAAAGTAGGTTTATGAAATTTTAATTATTTTAATAAAGTTTCACATTTCTCACATGAATGCTTCCCTTCATATGCTGGATATCAGCAAGTCCCATCATCCCACCCACTTAGGACCAACCTATTCTGTTTCTACAGCTATTTTTGTCATTATCCAGAAGATACTAATAAGCCAAAGAACAAAATTTTCAAGGAGACTGCCAAGCTGAATCTATCTCTAATGATGAAAACAGACTACCAGAACTCAAGACGCACTAAAAACCTCATTACAGTGACTCCCTATTCACAGCATTAGCAAAGTCACTTCGAACTTCATTCATAACTTTAGAAAGGACTAAGTCATCACAGACGTATCCAGAAATGATGCTGTAATAGGCAAAGCAACCTGCAGTCAGCTACAGTGGATGACTCAACTAGGTAACAACAAATACAGAGTACAAATACACAGAGTAGAGGTAGACTATCATCAGAGGGAAGAAAAAAACAAAACCAAAGTTTACTACAGGAAATAATTAAATTTCTTGAAGATGTTTTGCCCACATGCACATCTATTATCCTTTCTTCCCTTTTTTCCCCACAGAACTCTCCAGCTCTTGGGATTCTGAAGCCAAGCAGAACCAGGGGATACATAATACTATTTTATTTGTACAGCAAGTCTAGGAGTAAGGCTGGGTACACAAATGCCCTGCAGATTTAGTTAGGTAAATGCTTCAGATCTTGAGTAGCAGCAGTTTAAGCGCACCCTCAACATGAACGTATACAAAGAGTAAACATCTCAAAAATGGCTAGTTAGTGATAAACAGATTTCTTTTATACCAGTGTTCATTAGAATAAAATAGAGGAATAGGCACAGATATTACTACTGTCAGAAACACATTTCACTTCTATCGTCACAATGATTTTCAAATTGTACCTACCAAAAGAAAAACTTTGCTGTCAGGCTTGACTTTGTGTTTCTCCATGTATTTTATGAGGCTACTGTTGGCATATCTGAAAAATATTGTTAAAAAAGACATTTCAGAAACAAAGCAGCATCAAAATACAGAACTGTACCAAGTGATCACAAAAATGCTTACCAGCCTTTAATAAGTAAAACATGAAAAGAACTGCTATCAGAAATCATGTCAGACATATCTAGCAGTTCACATTCCAAGCATGTCTTTCACTAGTAGTAGTAGCAGTACTAGCAGTCATATCAACTGTGTATAGATTGTTTCAACGGAACATGCAACTTTTATAGTGTATGGATAAGCTGTTGACATTGGCGTATGACAGAGAAACTCAAGCTGAAGAAGTTTATGTGCTACTTTCCTAAAGCAACTCTACCACAGAAAGCGCAGAGCAGCTCTTAACAGTGCAACAACTAAGCTACTGTTTCTTCCACTTGCAATCTGGCAGAGAAATTAGTTCACCACTCTATCTCCCCACTCCCACCTGCAGCAAACCGCACAGTCCTTATAGCTCCTGAGCTTGAAAACACCCAAAATATGTACGACCTGTACTATGCCTTGCCTTTAATCTATAAATCCAGAGGTTAACTACAGCTATTTTAAAGAGAAAGAAACTTCAGGCACAGAGAAGCTTCATAGCTTGTTTAAAGTCAGCTTAATGAATCCATGAGAGAGCCAGACACAGAAACCAAAACTCCCAAATCCCATTCCTCTGCCTTAAAACATAATCTGTGTTGCTCCTTATGCCTTCTGATCTATCAACATCACCTGACTAATTTAATCAAAGCACTTGGCAACACTAAAAGCAGGAAATTCTCAGATCCCAGATGGACTTTACATCACTACCTGTTGTGCACATTACCTTCCACAGCAACTTATGACCACCACATTATTGGCTCAGATCTCTGCTGGTCAAAGGGACCAAGGAAGTACTTCCCTAATCCTTCCGACACAAAATGAATGAAGTTATCTTGAACAGCTAATATAAGTGGTTTAAGCAACCCCATTCAATTTTGCCTGCCATAGATTAAATGGTACTTATAATGATTCCTTCCAGAAGGCCATCCAGCTGATGCTTTTAAGCACCTAGGGGAAAGAACACCCTTCAAGCAAAACACCTAATTTGAAACAGGAGAGCTGTCACAGTCTTAGAACCCAAATGCTCCAAAATAAAAAATAAAATAAAATGAAAAAATAAAAAAGAGTTCAAAGACAGTAGGAGCTAATTTCTTCATATGTGCTACATTCACTGAACTTTTGTTATCATCCACTTACGTTGTTCTTCTAAAATCTTTTTGAAGAGTTGGATATTCTGGCATCTTTCTTATGTCTTCCCAATCTTTATCTTTGTGGGGGAAAAAAAAAGGAGAAGCATTTAAAATACTTAAAGGATAGGTCAAGTAACACATGAGAAGAAACAGCTACAGGAGTTGTTTGACTTTTTATGTTTGTTGGTATTATTGTTCCATAATTGTCAGCACTTCCAAATCCATCACACTGACAGCTTCTATGTACCTGTACAAACAACTAGGCATTTCTTTTAGAACAAAATTCAGCTCAGTAGCATTATGTCTGACCCTTTAATGAAAATAAATTACCTGCAGGGAATCCCATTACACTGAAAATGCGATCTAGCTGATCATGATGAAAAGGATTACTTGTTTTGATGTCCTCCTGACGACAGTGAAATATAGGTTCCGAAGTCAATAGTTCAGCAAATATACAGCCAATTGCCCAAATATCTAGGAGAGAAGGAGGATCATTCATGCGAATTCACTGTATTTCATCACTTTGATTTTTGTTTCTGTACAATTCCTGAACAATCTATATAACTACTGTAAGACAAGTCTCAAAGTACAATTACGTACAGTATTTAAAAAAAAAATGCATTAACATAATAAATAAAAAAGGGAAAAAACTCTATCTCCAGATTTTACAAGCAAAATCACAGTTTCCAAATTCTGTTTCAAGTTGTACACTGGCAGTCCAGCATTTAATTTATTCACAGTTATGGCAGAAACCCACACAGTTTTTGCTGACAACACAGCCTAAAGGGCATTCACCTGACTATAAAAACCAGAACATTAATCCCCTCAAAGGATATATTCAAATAAAAATTCTATCACGTACTTTAGAACAATTCCAAATAGAAAATTGATAAGCAAATACATACTAACAAGGAAGAGACTAATGACTCGTATGTCTAGACAAATAGTGCAAAATGGAGAAACAGGATCCTAATTTTAATTGAGAGTAGAGAYTGATTACCAAATTAAGGAGAAAAAAAAAAAATCATACTTGACAACTAACTCCCACTGGAACAATACTAGACCCGTCTCATCTACAGCTTGCACACATGCACAAAACAACAGTGTGATATACTGCTGTTTTAATGTTAGGAAATAGCAACCTCCATTTCATAAACTTTTCATTAATATGCTTTTCAAAACTAAATATATCATATACAAGAACAATAGTTTCATTTACTGTAAAAGAAATTTCTAGATTACATGTAATCATTCTACCTACTACTATTACCATCAATCCTAGTGTTCTGTAAGACCCTAATGCTTCATTATGTATCTTAAAACAAAAGTATGAATTTGTCAGTGAGGAAAAGGTTACTGGCAGAAAAAAAAAAAAAAGATCTGTTACATTGACAAATACAATATGTCTAGAATATAATTCCGGAAAAAGGTGTCAAGATGAGACAAATAATGAACATAGATTACTGAATACAAGAACGTAGAAGCCTTGTCTGATAGCTGAGGATAGACTAGATGACCCTGGGAGACCTTTTGAACTTCATCAAATTTAATAGTATATACACAGAAAGCAGTTTACCCTTATTTTAAAGATAACAGACAGAGGTACTAACTAACATAGATAGAGAACTAACTAACTCGGAGTTTGGTTTATTAGATTCAAACTGAACAGAACATCACCACCACAAAAAAAAAAAAAAAAAAAAAAAAAGACCACTTGCTTTTATTATCTGTATGCAACTTATCTAAAAGACTCAAAAACCCACCACCTCTCACTGGTGCTGTCTGTGCCACGCTGCCTAGGAGACACGTAGTCTACTGAAAAAAGAAAAAAAAGCACTGCTTCTCCTCTGGAATCACAAAAGGTGGAGACGAAAAAAGAGCCATCATACAGGCCCTCTCTTTGTCAAATCAGGTCTATTCCATTTTCAATATGTTACAGATATAGGGTTTGGGTTTTTTAGGGGTGTCCCGATTTATAAGCCTTTCCCCCAACCTCCTTTAGAGGAAAGTCTGATAACATCTCATCAGACTTTACAATTTCAACAGGGTATAACTTGCTATATGAATTACATCACTTTCCCAAGTTTTTATCTTGCTTTGATTTTCTCATTAGTGTTATCTGTATGAAAACAAGATCTTTAGCTCTAGAGATTTTATCTGCTCAAGCAGCTAAGGCAGCGTATTAATCACAGTTCCTACGTGGGTAGTAGCCACAAATTATCTACTATAGTATAGAAATTATCTATTACTTGAAGAACAGCATCTTCATTTAAAACTACTTATTCATTAATTTTCATATCAAATGGAAAATCTTCTGGGGCATGGTTTATCTAGAGGCCAAGGGGGTTGTAGCCCCCCGTTACCAKGGCCTTCAGCAGCACTTACTGCCTATGACACAGTGAGAGAACGGCTGGGCCACTGCACGTTCTTCTGTTCATTACTGCTGTGTCCTGACTGATCTTTTCCATCTGAAGAAAAAAAAATGTAGTAATCTTGTTGACAGTAAAGTTGAATTGGAAAATCTTCCTGATGTGACACTGCAAACTTTGAACCTCTGATGCTTCATGAGCTGAATGGTGCGAGAGAAGGACCACTGGGGCGATGAATTCCCATTTCCTGGCTCTATGATTAATACAGACAGCACATTTAAAACCCTTTGAGAATTCAAAAAGACAGACATTATTGCAACTGAAAGTTACATCTGAATAAGCACTGATAACTTCAAGTTTGTGTCTGATATACTTCTGGACTGCATTTCTGGACAAGTCAAACATGACAATACTTTAACACTAATCAGTCATTATGTTCTCGAGTAATTCACAGTGCTGGGGTTCAATCCTTTAGGTTTCTTCCTACATATCCTTCAGCTTCAAAGAATTAATGTAAACTACCCCAAAATACTTACTATAGAAAGCCTGAAGCTTTAATTTCCATACATGAAGATTAAACAGCTGGAAAACTGCAGTTCAAACAGGTCAGGGCCTTTTCTTCATGAATCTAACTTTTGTGTAACTTGATCTTAAACACATCCTTGATACATATTGAAACCATTCTCACTGTTAATGATTTTCTGTCAAGTTTGTCTATCCCATTTTTTTGTAGTATTTATAATTTACAGTAATTATTTACAAATGTGTAGCATTTTTCTAGCAGGAATAACTTGTTAAATTCTGTAAAACGTAACTTCATCAATATAAGCATCCCTAATAAGCATTTATTCCTTACATTGTTCATATTAGTCAAACAAATACGAATTTAAGATCTGACTATGGAAAAAATGTGACAATTAGTAATTCCCTATGCAACCTCATTTCAAATGTTTTCAGAATATGGGCCATAAAAAAGATTAATGATGATTATATCCTGTTAGAATCAAAGAGTCTATTCCAAATAAGTATTGTCCCTTATAAGTGGGCATTTACAAAGCAAGGCTTAAAACATGCAAACAGTATTTTTCAAATACAGTACATGTTATTCATCTAGTGCATATCTACCTTTAATGCAATGGGAGCTTCTTATAATACTTATAACCAAAACYGTATAACAGTTTTATTATAAATAAGACTAAAATGTATTTAAAAAAAGAGGCAAAATTTTCCATCTGTTCCTGAGCCAAAGCTAAACCAGAGACAGCATCCATTTTAACTTGTATGTCCCAGAACCACTGAAAACTGGGCCACATACATCCCATAAGGTTGTGCTGAAGACAAAACGTTTTCTGATCTGATGTACCRGAAGGAACCTAATAAATATACTAGAGTGACACAACCATTCCTATAAGGATGGTTCTGTCTTCCATCCTTTCCTCCACTATCATGAAGTTTGCAAAATGATCCATGGTAAAAGTTGTTCTTCATCAGGGAAACAGCACAGTAGGATAAGCATACAGGACGTGCTTCACAGAAGCGTCAATAAAAAGATTCTTGCGTAGGGCACAAACTTCTGAAGGTCCAGAGACTTGACTGCATAGGTATTCATAAATTCAAATGCTAACATGATCCCCAATATTTCAAACACTTTGCCCTCCAATACCTCCAGACTGCCCACTTTCCCCCGGTTTACACTTAACCTAAACACAAGCCAATTTTGCTCTCTGGTTCTGGAAGTAAATTCATTTTCTCTGAACGAGGGGTGGTAGGGAAGGCCTTCGCAGCAAAGTCCTTTCCCTAGATTCTCCAGTGAACAGCTTGCTCAGGTCCCCCTCACAGCTCTTCACCAGTGCAATATCCTTCCACTGTAACAATTTTTCTCAGGTATAACATAATGACTTCGTAAAGGGAAAAAATACCAGCCTTTTAAAGATGGCCCCTTGCTGCTGATAAACAGATTCCTCCTACAGACGCCCAGGTGTCCCGATCACCAGGATGTTTGTACAGCTGCCCACGTCCCAGTTTTGAAACCTGTGACGCTAATAGCTTTGTAGGTCAGCTACTCAATCTGAGAAGATCCTGCATGACCCGCTCTACTCCAGTGCCAAAGCCCAGGAGCGAGTACAAAAGGATGCCAAGGTAGGTGTTCTAATGATAGGGCTGATTAAGTAGGCAAACGCTCATGTATTCCTTCCTTTCTATGACAGCACAATCTCATTTCTGCATTTGTGCCAACATTTTGGAAACATTCTTTAAGACTATTAAGACAATAAGACAATTTATTGAGACAACAGCCTTGATTCTCAAAAGGAAACATCTTTCCCCATGCATATTAACTACAATGTTTCACTGAAGACAGAACAGAGACAAAGATGAAATACWTTATATTTGTTAACTAGATCCAAGGAAAGAAATACAAAAACAAGTCGTTAATCTTAAACAGCTCTTTAATAAAATTCTGTTCAAGAAAAGAAATTAAGAATTCAGGATTAATTTTGGAAAACACATTTATTTATTGGCAACTGACTGTTAGCGAGGCTTAGTTTAGTAGCACCAGTATCTCAACCAACCTGGATTTTTTTCTTTTGAGTACAAAGTCTAGAGTCTAGAAGTAGTCAAAACACTGATAAAGAAAGTGAACAGCCTAGTAACAGAGGGACACCAGAGTACAGCTTCCCTACCTCCACCAAGGGCAAAAGCGATGACCCGAGTAACCACAAGCTAGTTAGCGAGGCCCTGAGCCAAGCCAGGCAATCCAGGACTGGAAGAGCCACAATGTCCACAAAAGATTCACCTAAACTTTCAAATCAGATCAAGGACAATATATGCTCCAAGAAACAGGAAACCTAGAAGAGGGTTGTGCATGCAAAGTGCATCTATTTCTCTCAAATAAGTACCAATTGGTCTAATGAAAAGCTACAACCCCTTCATAAGAAAAATCTTGCATTTCTTATGCTGAACACAGCAGCATACTCTAAACTTATCTTGATACACAGTGACCTGGGAGCATAGAAACACTACAAAAAAGAGTTTATTAATTTTTGCAGGTTTTAAATACCTAGAAATTAGATTAAAAAGAAATAATACACCTTTAAATAGGGAGTTTCTTGTTTCTCTTGTCTGATAAGGTAAACAGAATATACATGTCATTACCACCCAAAAAAGAGTCTTCCTTTTTGTAAGTTAAGGTCTCAATTTTTATATGTTTCATTAAAAAAATACTTTAGTCAACAAAACAGAGGTGGGTGACAGAGTACTTACCAGCCTTTTAAATTTGACACCTTTCATGCAAAACTGATAACAGGTCAAACATTTACATGTGACAGGCTTTTCATGGGGAAGCAAAAAATGATCTCAAGAGGCTAAAGATCAGAAATTTGATATTACTCATTGATAAGTTAGCAAATATTCACTGAGCTTTAACAGGATCTCAACAGAACTTGACTGAAGAACAGGAGTTTCTACTGTAAAAACACAAAGAATAAATGTTCTGCAGACACCGAATACCTCCCAGAAACCTGAAGGGATGATCTCAGTCAGCCAAACGCGTATTTAGGTGCAGCACTTCATTTCAAGAATGCATACCTCCTGGGTCATGATGTAGAGAGCCAAGATAATTCAAAACTTTCAAAGGCAAAACTATTTCAATTAAAATTAGCCATAAAAGCTCCTATCCTTATACTCATCACACACACCCTTTTTTTTTTTTTTTTTTTTTTACCATATGCTTCCATTCTAGCCTTTTAAAGTAAGCTGCCCTTTTCTCACAATTGTCCTAAGAATTTCATGAATTTCAGTTACTCCATCTTAAAACTTTTGGAACGTCTTGAATGAAATTCTGAGTTCATCAAAATCAACTGCGAATTTCTACAGCGCTTTAGCAGGCCAGTATTTCTTCGTTCTCGTTAAGCAGAATTATTTTAGGTTGTCAAAATATTTATTCTCCCACTTAAATTTATACTCCTTAGTATATTTACATTAAATGAACATCTTGGGATCATATGATTTCACACTGCTGCTGTGCATTAGACACATTATCTACCTTGCAGTGCTACATTTAAATTACTGTGGTAAGCTTGATGACACAGGTGTCTAAAATAAATGACTTAATATGTGGAGTGACAGTAGAATCAGATGGCCCTAATATGTCCTCTCATGCAGCAAAAATATAATCATAAACCACAAATCCACATTAAAGGACTTAAATATTTAATTTACAGAACTTCACATCCAAAAACTTGGAAATTCCTGGTTTATGGTTGTATACACCACTTGGTATTTTCTTTGTGCAGCCTATGTACTACAGGAAACGTCAGGTGGGAAAACGTGATCTTATTAACAATTGTACCATAAAGCACAAGATTTAAAGTTTTAGGGACATTAGTAGATCTGGCATTTTCTAAGTTTCCAATATTTGCCTTTGTAAAAAAGTAGCATTCTTTAAATATGCCGCTTTTGTAAGGATTTGCAGTGCCTGTCTCTCCAAATTTTTCCCAGGAAAAAAATCCTATACACCACATTTTCATCACCACTTCTTCAACTCTTCAGTCTTTGGTGACATCTCCAAGACTACTACTGCTTAAGCTACAGATTAACTACACTGGCTAGCAGTGGAGCAGGCTAAAATCCTTGAGAGAAAGAACAGAGGAATGGTTGCACGAAAGCTGGCCCATCTCCTTCTTCTCTTTCCTCATTTCTGCTTCCACAGAAGGAGGGGAGCTCCAGCCTTAGGTGATGTCGCTTCAGGGCAGGGAATTAGGCCACTGGGACAAGCACTGAGCTCTGGTGAGGAATGTGGGTTATAGCCTTGTTTTCTCCCTACCCTTAAGCCTTCAGATAAGTCAGGGAAGGCAGAGGGCTATCATTTTTATGCCACCTACAGTACCTCCAAGATGTAGCAGAGCGCGTACTCCTACTTCTGTTCTGGCAACAACAGTGCTTAGACCCCAAAGGGGCCAAGAGTTATGTAGGCAGGCTGCCAAAGTTTTTCAGTGAAACAACAGTAAAAGAAAAAATGGTCTTTAAGTGACATCTCATCAAAAGCACAAGAAATCTAACGGGTGACAGGAAAAGCAGCTTTGTAGCCTGAGGGCTACTTCCCCCTACCAAATATCAAACAACTATTGTAAGTAAAGGAGGTATGAAAGCTTCTCATTGCAAAGGTCACAAGAATCTTTCATATTGCAACGCATTAGGCATGTCAAATATAGAAGTTGTTATCACTTCCTCCTATAACCACAAAAGAATTAAGATATGCAGCCGTTTCTTGAAAGAATATTTACAAAGTTTTTCAGGGAACATCCACAGCTTTGCACAGTCACTTTGTCCTGTGAAAACAAGGACTGACAGTATCACCTGAGCATAGGACTGGAAGGCCAGGATTCTTAATCAAGGTGCTTTATCATTAATTCCCTCCCTGCCATCTTCTTCCATTTTTTTCCATCACTGCAAGCAACAGGTATCTAATATTGTACAATATATTGTACAAATAGCATAGCATATTAGAAAATTGTTGCCATTATCTGTGCTTTTCTGAAATGTAGCAAATGAGAAGAGAGCAGTAAATCTTCTTTGAAAAGAAAATATACTTATTTCTCATGCCTAATCAAACACAGATTTTTCTACTACAATATTTTAACAAAACACAGCTTTTCTGTACACAGTGGAGATCTTTGGAGGTTAACTCCATGCTGAATGAAAAGGGACAATGAATTTATAATATGTTGTGTACTCTCACTTGGCTTGTGTCATCTGCTATTACAACTTTTTACTAGGTCCAACATGTCAACACCTTCTAGAGCTAACATAAGGTGAGCAAAAGGCCTGCTATCTGGCAGAACATGTATGAAAAGTACTTTCATAGCTTGTTCCAGTTCACAAGTTCATGCCAGTCTTCTCCGGGAGTTATTAAAGCTTTTGATGCTTAACTTATTTCAGTCAATAGAGAAGAATGCACACAAAGAAATCGTGCCTCCAAGATAGCACAGGCAGAGAGGCTTAATCTTCCTTCTAAGCAGAGTGCTTCACTTTACAGTTTCTTAACATTTCTGTTACAAAGGGATTCAACCTTACAGCTATTTCTAACAAGGTACTGAGGATATCTCCTACATTCTTATATGCAACTCTGTTATGCAACGAAATGAACTGCCATGAACTGTAACCCTGCTGCCAGTCAGAACTGTTTCCAAGAAGTCTATTTGTGAAGCAATCCCAACTCTGTCCTGAGAACAAGTCATTCTACTGAAGTACTAACCAGTACTGTAGCGTTGAAAGGTTCAGCTCATATTGCTGAAATAATTGTGCTTGAAGATCAAACTGATGAATCAGCTAAAAAATTCCTCTGCACCAGAAGTATGCATCTTAAGATGGTTATGAAGTTAGGTGCTTGATTTTCAACCAAGTTCTAAAACTAACTTTTGCTGGAGAACCTTTTTAGACAAGGGAGTGAATAGAGCACGTTAAAAGCTTTCATTGCTGCACTAGTTAGCTAAAGAAAAGTGTTCATGGAACCAGGTTTTACTAGAGACAAGCTTTTGGATCTTTATATGGCAACCTCACCTTTCATTTAAGAAAACAAGATCAGCCTTTAGTTCGTTGCTTTGTAAAGGACGCCTTAAAATACAAAACAGTATCAAACATTCCTGAGGTGCAAGTTCAGTTCTGCAGCAAACCATTTACCTGTTCATATATAAAAGGAACTAAGTATTTGCAGAATATCCCAAAGAATCACAATATATCACAACTGACATGTACAGAAAGGAGTTGAGGATAAAGAGAAGTGGGCAAGATTTATCTCCTAATCTTCTCCAAATGCTGACTCTTGCTTTCTCATGTCACCATTTGTGTCCCATTTCCACATTAGCACCCGTTATTTGCTCTTGGCTATGGCAGACATTGCAAGGAGAACTCCTGTCTTACCTCCCTAAATCCTTCTTTTTAACTGAACTTAAAGAGTAGGCTGTTCAGGGAGGGTAGAGGATAAATCCTGCTGCTGCTGCATCATCTGCCCGGTAAAAGGCAAAGTCAGCGAGTTACTAGGGAGGCACAAGCTTGCTCACATTAAGAGGCACCATGATTGCTCACAGCTGGGAAGAACTTGAAACTGTCTGATATTCTGAGGAAAAAAGGAATTAGAAGGAAAAAGAAACGGTACAGACCATTATGCGCAGGGAGGTTTTTTTGGTCCACAGATCACAGTCAATTTTTGAAGTACAAGGGCCTAAGCATAGAGGGATTTTTGAAGGCACCTCTTGCTCAAAGTGTTTTTTCATCACAGTGCTTTTGCTGTGGAAGACATTCTGCCTTCCGAGTATTTTTATGCTATTTTGATTTTCCTTCTCTAAAATAATCCACATACAGTTAAGTCACAGTAATCATGTAATAGCAAATCTGGAAAAATATTGAATAAAAAGGCAAAAGCCCTTGGTTCCTTCTCTCATATGTTTTGCAGGAGCAGGAGAGAATCGTGAACATACGGAAGAGTGCAGGGTGATCAGCAGTAGAAGTTAACCTGTAAACTTATACAGCAATCTAAATTGTAAAAAATGTTTGGGATTTTCATTTGTTATACAGCAATCTTCACACAATTTATGTGTTCCCTCAGCTAAAAACTGAGGGAACTGCTATAAGTCAGTAAAATTGGTAGATTGTAATCGTGACTGAAAACTGAGTGGTTTTGTTGTTCTCCCCACCCCCAGCCCCCTTTTTTTTAAAGGTTCAGAATGAGATGTATTTCTCAAGCTAACTGCAGATGCTAAGTGACATCCCTGGGTTCTCAGATGAATTAATCTATTCACGGAAGTAATGAAAATAATCCATAACACACTTGTCCTGAAGCTCCCTATTATCTGTAATTGATTTTATCTTCAAGACAATACTATTAAGTAGCATCCCCATTTTACAGAGTGAAACAACACATGGGATGGWTTAAATGACATGCTGTAAGCTACATACAAAGCTTGGGACTGAGTCAGTATTTAAATTCAAGTCTCCTGAGACCCATCTTATTGTCCTAAAAGATAAGATTTTACTGTCTGCCTCACATTAGAGCAACTCAATTGGTTTTACAACATCAGAGACAGGTCTGGCCTACTGCACTGCGAGTCACTGCCACTGCTCTCGTCCTCCCAGCTGTGAATCTAGTACACAAACTCAGACACACCTTTCAGGCTCTCCATAACTGTCACTGGCCACAGGCTTTACTAGCTTTTTTACAGACACTGACAAATTTGACAAGAGAGAGCAATACAGCAGTTAGAAGAAGACAGGAACCAGTATGCTAGATCCTGAAATAGTTAATATATTAAACTGCACAACAGTCCTGCAGGCAATATACCCTGAGTTGCTGTCAGCATCTGAAGTTTCACAAAATACTAGTTAATGTATCTATAAAATGTTCTATTTTAAATGACCTAATAATCTGTTAAAAAACTTACATTTTTTAGGTGATTGGAGTGATAAGATTGTGCAGTGTAGTAAATGTAATTTTTTTTTTTGAAAACAAGAAACATATAAAGTATTTCAGAGCTCACTGTCAAATAAGAGGAAAAAATCAGCAGTAAATCATTTAGCACCTGCAATAATTAGATAAGAGCACAACAATTAATCTTTGATATTTAAATATTTTGCCTCTCAGAAAAAGAAGAACAATTGTGATAATCAAAATGAAGAAAATTTACCACATGCCAGAATAAGTTTACCACAAAATATCATCTGAATCCAATTGCTTCCCGTGTCATATAACATTGCCCAAGGCACGAACAAGGCTCCCTTCCTAGTGTATCCYGAGTTACTCTTTTTGGAGCACATAAATGAATATTTTCCAAACTTTTCTACATTTCTTTTCTACTCTCCTCCCCCTCCCCAATCTCTAGCAACCAAGAACGTGGATCCCTATGCAGCAAATTGAAGCTAACTGACTCTAGAGTTGCTTTTCTTAGTTACCTTTCATGGATGTCTAAAAGCAGTCCCCACATTCCCACAGGTCCACAGACCACAGGTAGAGAACCTTGGGTTTAAATTTTTCCTAAGGACTATTCAACCTGCTGAGCAGCCCCATTTGGAATTTCTGATTTACCAGCTTTTCCAGATATGTCTTATTTTCTCCCCTTCGCCCCACCCTCCTGGAATAAGAGAATCAAAGAACTTGAGGCACTTGTCCAAGCTTGCGAGCAGCCTCGCAGCCTGGTCAGTATGCCAGTGGTCCACGCGCACGTAGAGCATCTCACGTATTCAGAGTGGGGGGGGGACTCGCTGCACATACAATATGGAGTGCACATGCACATATTTCCATCCTAAATCCCACATAATGCACCCCAGATATTTCCCTCTTTTTTTCCCTGGATAAAGTTGAAGCGAGTTGTTGAAACTCTGACAGATCCCAGCATTCATTATAAATTCATTCCCTTTGATACACCCAATATTTTCCTGTGACATTTGCTTTCAAAGGCATTTTGATATCTGCTTATACCTTTCACACATTTCCAGCTTTCATAACCATATGTTACTCTGGAAATAGAATGAGGTGACAGTGCACTGCCCAAGCTTTAAATTACAGTTTTTCTATTACTAAATCTTGCTTAGGCTGGTAAATGCAGCTGCCACATGACCATTACTGACATTCCTGCTGACTTATAATCTAGGTAGAGAAATTACCTTTCCTCACTTTTCTTTGTGTTATAACTCAGCAGCGGAGATTTCTTGGGTGCTCCAATTTATTTTTTATAATTATTAATTCCATTCTTTTTTGGTTCAAGACAGTCTTTTAGCCTACCTTAAAGGGTGGGTTGACAATCAGGCTGAAGAACTGTTTTGTCAGCAAAATCCAAACTATCTAGAATGCTGTAAGGCATTACATGTCATTATCATGTATTTCTTTAATTAAGGCAAGTGGTAAGGAGAGGTAAGATAACGTGTTCTTGTTTGATAGCACTGATAACTACACAAGTTGCAACTTGATTAAAAAGAAAAAAAAATTTAATCATGCTATTTCCTTGATATTATGCTTCAAGATGTCCCAGAATGAATCATAGCAGAGACTGCCACATGCTTTCTTAAAAGCCTATGAACTTTCATCTATGATGAAAAAGCTCTTACTACTGTAATATTCTCTTTTCTATTTTAATGTTTCCAGAAGGAAAAAAGTCAGATTAATGTGACATTTCAAGCTGAAAGCTAGCTTACTTTTTCCTTAATCTTGCCTCAATCGTTTCCTTTATTCCCCTTAAAATTACAGTGCAGAAATCTTTGCCCATCAAGGAATGGAGTATGGTACCTCATCACTTGCTTCAAAATTGTTTCTTTAGTATTTTGACTATAATGACATCTTCTGTTCCTCTGGAGACTTTTTAAAAGTTCAGTAAGTTTATTAATGTTTCCATGATCACAAGCATTTTATATTTTTCTGGTAACTTGGTTTCACCTAAAGCTTGTTCAAGTTACTTTTCTCTGTATGTTTTACTGCTTTGTTAAAATATTAGGATATGAATTCAGGAGAGCAGAGTTTGATTTTAGGTTATGGAGTTGAAAATCCAGTCCAACTTCCACAGGCTGCAATAATGTTAGTACAGATTTATATTGCAGCAACAGAATAGAAAGTGGTCTTCAGGTTCTATGCAACATTTTTCCAGTTTATATTCATCTGTTAAATTAGTTGTTTGTAACTATAGTAACATGTTATGCAGGAAACTTTACTAACAAGTAGGACTTAGAATACAAATGTTCTCAGTTCAGGAAACTGAATATTATTCCCCGTGAAACTCTAACAGGGTTTTTTTACTATTCTTTTAACATGCAGAAAACAAAAGCTATTTCTTTTTGTTTTTCCAGCAACAGTGTTTTCCTGACTCCTGTACCTCCTCAAAACATGGTGTTAGATATGTGATAAACAACAACCTCTTCTGCAAGCTCATAAATGAGAAGTATTTCATGAGGATGAAGGGACAAATCAAATAAGGGGAAAATGTCAATGTAAACCTACCTCTAAAATATTGAAATATGCTTATACAGTAAGTGTTCTGCGTTTAGACAGAACACAGTTCTATCTGAACAGATTGCACTGAGTGAAGTTTTTCCCTGCAGTTCAAATCTTTAAAATGTAATGAACATCAGGCCCAGAAAACCAAGATAAAGTAACATGTAAAGTAACACAAGTCAAATTCTAGTTTCAACAACTGATCATGTACAAGAACTATTTGCATGCAAGCAAACATATCTAAAGGCCTTATTAGAAGAACAAAGTGGACACCATGGTAGACAGTATCCAAGACCTTATGAATACACTGCTAATAATTTCAGAAGTAGACTTGCTGATATGCATGTTATATGTGCAGCTAAACAAGTACCGACTATCCAGAGTTGACTAAAAAAAAAAAGTTAAATTTGTATAGTAACATAAACAAATTAAAAAATGATACTCTAGGTTATAGGGTAGTAAAGTAGCATCAATACATGCAAAGAACAGGAACTGAGAGGAAGAAACAGAAAGAAGAATTCCTCATAAAAAAGCTTAGAGAAAAAACATTTCAAAAGTGAATTACTGTCCAAATTGACAACAGGAACTTAATTTTTAAGATATATTGAGTCACAACCCTCTCCGAAATTCTTCTAACATTGTTCATGTTGAGCAGCCTAAAACTGGAAGCTACCAAATCAACTAGTACCTTTGAAGGCTTTGATCATGAACAGTTATTTTAGAAAAAGATTTGGATATCACAGGTCAAGCAAGAGAGTCACATTTTTGAGCTACGATTGGCAAAGGGCAGGCAAAAGGAATTGTTCCTTTTTCACACGGGGATAATTTTCTATCAAGTATTGTGGAAATACGGCACAAGGCAACAGGAAATTGAGTCTTGAGAATAAGATAAGGAAGTGTGTGAAATACAGAGAATATATAAAAAATAGATATATAAAAACTAAAAGCCAGTAAAAACTTGAGCAAAAATCTGAATTATGCAGCAACTGTTTCAGACAATGTTTAATGTATTGCAATAAAGAATTGATGACTGAAAAAATTCCTAGTAAATTCAAATAAAAATATTTCTCACAATGGTGAAACTCAAAGAGAATTGACCAAAGCTGGTGTGATATAGCTTTTAGCCTCATTTTATTGAGGATTGCTGATTATATGTTATATAGAAAGCATAAGAAAATATCTGTGGAAAATGAGAGGCTATATCCCAAATAGCCTGTTATTTACTTTTTCATAAACTGCCATATCTAATCACTCTTCTTCTAAATGAGCATGTTCAACTGAATAGCAGTTAAGTGAGAATCTTAAATAATTTATGAGTTATTACTAAAAGCAGTACATTAGTGCTCCTGAGGATTGTGTAATTTTAAGAGATGTTAGAATTATATTTGTTGCATAGAGATTTAAGAGATAGCTTAAGAGTTGCATTCTTTGCCAAAAAAACCATACATGTTCAAGTTGAATGGCAACTCTCTCTAGTGTGATTAGCTCATTAAGACTGTCTTTTTAAGTGCACATAATGCTAGAAGCAAAACACAAGTCTGGACTCATAAAGTGCATGAACATCATTGCTGTCATTTTGTTACCAACTTCTTCCCTTTGCCTTACAGCTGCATACAGATCACCTCCATGATCTTTGTTCTTTTCTCTTTAATCGCATCCTCCTCTAATCCTTCACTCAGCCTACAAATATTACCTTGCAACTTTCCTTGTTTTCATTTCCGTATTTTTTACTTTGCTGCCCAAAGCATTTTGAATGCCCTTGCTACCCACAGTGTGCTGTGTATCATGCTATCCATTCAGAACCCCCCAAGGAATTCACTGGKGTGGGTCTAATATAAGAAAGAAAAGCCTCAAAAATAATAAACTGCTAACAAAAACAAATCTCTCTGAGGCAGCATCCTCCTCTAAAATTTCATAGGGACTCCTTGTCTTTGTTTTAGTATAGACTACAGATCCCTCAGGGCAAGAATTAAGTAACTTATGACATAATTAAAAAACAACGGCATTATACTAATTCATTTGTCAAAGAGATATCCTGAGATAATGGTACATATGGCACACCTAAATCTGCAAACAAGTGTGCTATCTATCACAAATAGGTAACTGTCAGTTAAGGTAGCTTCTCACTGCTATGAGTACAGGTCACTCAGTAATCTGGTCCACTCACGCTGCAGCTTCACATAAGCAACTTCATCAAGGCAGTTTAAGCATCACAGTCATTCACAAGCATTTAAAGTGACCCTGGTGGCATTTCTTTAAATACTTATAGTAACCATTTTCACCAAATACAGGGTGCAGCAAACGGAGACTTTAGAAGTTAGCAGGGCAGTTTGCACAGTGGGGGATGCAAAGCAGGCCCTGGAAGTCTGCTCCAGACAGCACTGGGCTGTGCAACAACCATGGGGACACGCTGCAGCGCTCCATCCCCAACATCTGCTGGAGGAGGCACCCTGGGAAATCAGAGGCCTCAACCAAGACAGAGCTCCAGAGRGGGAGTGCTGCCACCCTGGATGCAGGCTGCAGGGGGGCAGCAGCCTCACCTGCGGAAGGTGCGCTCTGGTTGAGGCAGAGTCACCAGGGGAAGGAGCTGTAGGAGGAGGAGAACAGACTGTGTAGCCTCAGGGAGAATAAACAGAGATGGATGGGGTTGTCTCAGGGACCCTGCAAACATTTCTGGAGCGTGTTGGCAGCAACTGCTTAACACAGATGCTATATGGGTCTTCTCTTGGATCTGCTGCTCATGAACAAGGAAGAAATGGCTGGGGATGTGATAATCAGTGTAGCCTTGGCTGGAAAAAACATGAAATAGTGGAGTAATGAAGGCACGTAGTAGAATACAGGTGCTGGACTTCAGGAAAAACTGGCTGAATCACTGGGGTCCAGGGACACTGATTAATGGTTCATACTCTATCTGGAGGCTGATTAGCAAAAGTACCACAGAGGCCTATGCTGGGACCTATGCATCTTTATATTGTTACCAATGACCAGAAGAAAGAGATTGGACACATCATCAGCATGTTTGTGGACGAGGCAAAACTGAAAAAACAGTTGATACACTTGAGGGCAGAGCTGCCATTCAGAGGGAACTGAACGCAGGCCGGAGGAATGGGCCACAGTGAAATTTAGCAAGGACAAAGTCAGGCACCTGGGATGGACTGACTCCCTGCAATTGTACAGGCTGGGCACTGACTGGCTGGGAACCGTCTCTGCAAAGAACAAACCTGGGGATCCTTTAGGCAAATGGTAGTGATGAAGACTAACAGCACCCTAGGCTGTATCAAYAGGAAGAGAGCCAGTAGACTGAGGGGAGCGATTACTCCCCTTTACTCAGCACTCATTAGGCCACACTGAGAATACCATGTCCAGTTCGGGGGCCTGAATACAAGGCAGACTTTGATGAACTCACACTAGTTCAGCAGAGGGCCACCAAGTTGGTCGGGGACTGGAGCACTTGCCCTGTGAGATGGCTTTGGGGCAGGGGTCTAACAGCAGCCTCACAGTACCTACAGGGTGGTGGTGATCGAGCAGATGGATCCAGGCTCTTCACAGTGGCACAGGGCAGGAGAAAGGGAGACAACGAGCACAAATTGAAACAGGGGAGGTTCCGACTGGATATAAGGAAAAAATTCTTCACTATGAGGATGACTAAGTACTGGAACAGGGCACCCAGAGAAGTTGTGCAATCTTTGTTCTTAGAGGTTTTCAAGATGTGACTGGACAAAGCCCTAAAAAACCTGGTCTGAATTCAGAGCGGACCCTACTTTGAACAGGAGGTTGGACTAAAGACCTCCTGAGCTCCCTTCCAAACTGAATGCTTCTGTTGTTAGTATTTTACCTTGAATCAGGAGTTTACTTTGGAAACGGATCAGATTGTCCCCACTTCAGTTCACACTGCAAAGTCGTCTCAGAGTGCATAAAATTAATCCCTTTGGGATGAAATTAAACCAAAAGATGTGCTTTCACCACTAATGAGCATTTGTCCATTGAAACAAGCCAGAGATGGCCCAATGTACTCCCCTTTCTCTGAAACGCGTGGATGTGGATGTGGATGTGGATGTGGATGCTATGTCCTCAACATCATTTTGCTTTACATTTACACTTCTGTTGTGCCACACTACTTGCTAAGGGAAACAGTCATTTTAATAGTTTATGTTTGTCCATTTCAACAGATGAAAAGCAACACTGAGGTTTAAGACCTTACTTTTCAGCTTTTTCATGCTGATAAATTTTGTCCGAGGATAGAAATGCACATTACCTGCCTGTAAGCAGAATTCTTCAAGACTGAGTCTACATATTCTTACAAATGGGAACACACAGCTCTGATTATAGAAAATTTTATAGCTATGCTCACTCACTAGACCTGTGCAGAAGTCTTTTTGCGCTTCTTCACAGTTCCTGCATATTCTGAAGGCCAGAACAACATATAAAGCAGTGTTTTGCCCACCTCAGGTCCTCCCACATTCGAGGGCTCTAAATGGGAGAGGAGACTGGTAAAGAAATGTGAAGTGCAAGCAGACATTGAAGAAGTTAGATGACAAACATATAACCTCTCATTTTGTAAACTTTTTTTTTGTACACTCACACATAATGGGATAGTTTGATAAACAGTAATTACTTGAGAAAATCAGACTGTGAGATCTTAATTAAAAGTATTGATCTACCCAACTGAATTCTCAACTGAGATGCCAGTATAAGAGTGTCTTCTAACTGTCTGAACAAGGGATCAATAGCATCAGCAAAAATCTCTGTAATAAGAAAATCCCTGTAACTGCCAAGAAAGCCACCTCTGTACATGTGAGGAATGATTTAACCCCTTTCAACACAGGGACACTTCTTCCTTTGCAGTTCTCTTCAACATACAACCTAGGCATGCAGACAGGATACCTCCTGTGCATCAAGTGTTTTTATTGTCTAAACTGTTAGGCACTCAGGCTGATTGTGCTTATGGAACTTATTAAGTCGTAATAAAGACTAGGATCTGGCCACCAGCCCTCAGGAGTGAATGATCTGCAGACTGCAAGCAGTGCAGGAGACTGCCCTTCACCTTACCAAGCCAGATGCTTTATAGAAGCACAAAGCATCTGGATATGGAACACAGTAGAAGAACACCACTTCACCAGCCACAGCTTTTTTCCCTTTGAAGCTATTACAAGATTTCTGAGCCCACATCAGAAAACCATATAAGCCAATGCAAAGAATATTTCTATTAAAAAAAAAAAAAAGCAAGCGCATTTAAAATTTCTAACATTAAGATTAACTTGTATCTAAAAATAAGCCCTCAAAAAGGTTCCATCTGGATTTACTGTGGATTGGATCAGACTCCATCTGCTGTTACTCCAGGAAAAAACCTAGCTGGTCAGTTGATCATTACATCTGTTATATGGTTCCCCTCCTTTAAGAAAGTTAAAGATAAACCTCTCTCTTACTCAGCAACTTACCAATAGCCTTTGTGTAATGCCTGGCTCCAAGTAACAGCTCCGGAGCTCTGTACCAGAATGTCACCACAACCGGATCCAAGTCTGCCAGYGGCTTCAAAGGCGAGTTGAACAATCTGGCAAAGCCCATATCAGCTGGGAAAAGAAAAAGAAAGAACATTTTAAAAATTTAGCATAAACTACAAGTCATAATTTAACAGCTTTGCCAAAAAGCTATAGAACAAAAGCTCAGAAACACTAAAACTTACAAATCAGTGTATCTAAGTAACTGACAAGTTACTCATAACAATACTTATCCTTATATAAGCCTAAATTCCATGCATTTCATTTGACATGACTATGAAGGATGATGTTTGAATAAGTGTTTTCATCAGAGAATTGTAAAACAATATGTAAATACAAGTGCCACAGTATTCAAAATGAGCTGCAAAAGATACCTGGGTAACCAAATTCAATAGTAGTAGGTCTCTACTCTTTTTGCGTAGCAAATTTTCGGACCTCTAAAAACATGTGCATTGATATTGCTTATAAAAATATAGTTAAGAATTAATACAACGTGTAAGTAACAACATTACAATACTTAATCATAGAAGAAGTCAAAAGAACCCTGGCCTTTGCTCAACACTAAGGTAGCCATACAGAAATTTTAACCTGGTCCTGGCCACCGCAGCTGCTCTATGGGCTTATTCATTTTTTGTTTCTTGCAGATATTTTTATCCCACCAAATATCCTTGGCAAGCTCTATAAATGTCTAATAAATTATTCTGAATCTCTTAAAGTTTGTAAACTTGGGGACTGAGATTTAAAATTGAACTAGATGTTGCACATACATTTCTCCAAAAATAATTCAGAGTTTTTTCTATCTTACACTGAAGATGCAATGTTTTTAATTACTCCTTAGTTGTACAATGAAGTTTTCTTAAAAGGTTTACCTATTTTGACTCTTCCTCTTTCTGGACCCTCACCCATTACCAGAATGTTTGCTGGTTTCTGGAAAACAAAAAGCATAATATTTAGTCGACCAACCTTTGATGATTATCTTCAAGAATAATAAAAATACATACATTTATTTTATAATAATGAACATTTCTATAAATATTCTTAGAAGTCTAAAACTAGTATACATTTATGCTTTGTTGGCATTTGGGTTTTAATTCTAGTCACGGACTCACAATTAGAAGAACTGCAAAGTATTTTACACTCCTTTTTTTTTTTTTTTTTTAAACCAGTATGGTAATGTTGTTCATTGGTGAGATTTGCCTCTAAAAAAAAAAAAGGCATTTTATATCAGGCTAAGGTTTATTGCGCAGATCAATACTCTGGCAAGAAGCACTTTTGCCAGTGTAGCTCATTTAAAATGATGCCAAATACTGGTATGCAAACACAGAGCTGAGAGTTGCTGTTGCTACCATCATATAAAGTGAGATTTTTAGTGTATGAATGGTAAAAATTACACTGGCAAAAGCACTTTTTCCACAAAGTAAGTTGATTTCATGCTATGAGAATTTACCTTAAAATGGGAATATATACAGCTACATCCACAAACTTTTTACCGTGTAGACAGAACCTTTATAGATAGAGCAAAATTTTTATAGGCGCTTTATGCAACCTGCAGTTGTTCACAAAAAGCTGTTTGTGAACGCCGTACAAAATCGGCACATGACAGCACAGCAATTATTCTACAATTAGGATTTAGATTCCCTCAGACACCAAGAGTCATTCCTTAGAAGCTTTTACCCTACTGTGTTAACAGCTGTAAAAAAAGTAAACAAGATTGAAAACATTAGATGATTTGAATGAAGATATCCATAAGGAACTTTCAAAGCAGCATTTTGGAAGTTTTTCATCCAAGCATTAGTTATATTTAAATATGTATTTTAAAATCTCTAACTCCACAAGAGCTCTGGTCAAGCAGGATTTGTTCAATCATCAGAAAGGGACATGCAGAAAGCTGACACTGGAATCTCAACTAACTTCTCAGTTCCTAAAACTTGCCATTACTTACCTGAAATGAGACTTAAGAAACTAGAGTTATTAATTTGGTTCAAACTGCAGCCAGTGATTATATACATATATATATATATATAAAATAAAAAWATATATATATATGTATATTTTTTTAAGCAAAAACTAAAATAAATGCTATTTTAGCTATTCCTTCCCATCTGGCTCCAGGAGGTACTTCTCCCTCCCAACCAGTGCCAGACAGAGCTTCTTCCCTTGCTCCAGCCATCGCTCCTCTTTCCCCTCTGCTTCCTACTCTGCTCCAGTTGCTGTTGCTTCTTTCACGTCTCCCCTTCTTAGAAAGGAAAACCAGCTGCTGCCTCAGGGTTTCTTCCTCTCACACTACTTCTCAACCCTGTCCCAGATTTCTCATTCCCGGCACACTTTTGGATCCCTTCAAGAGGGAAAACGCACTCCACTTGGAGAATGCAGTAGCTATTTTAATCAATAGTAAGTTATGGGTCATAGTTAATAGTTTAATAGTTAATACGTTTTAACTATTAAAAAAACCTGTTGTTTAGCAGCACCATTCTCTAAGTCAATGAACACTGATAAAGCAACGATCACCGAGAAATCAGTTAATGCTGGTAAATCAATACCAGCRTCAATTTTAAAACGTAAGCACTTTTGTTACTTGATCTAGAGTAAAATCTCACCAGCAAATCTAGGAGAGATAAAGATGATGCTTATATTTAATGATAATGAAATTAACATTCAAAGGCAACTGGCCAAACACTGGTTTTAAATTTCTAACAGTGGCTTGTATTTGCATAAATTGAATATTGTGGAGAACAGAACAATCCCATTCTGCGTGTTTAGAAACTTAAGCCAGGCAGCAAGGAAAGTAAGCAAGCTGCTATTGCATTTGATCTCTGCTAGGTATCACACAGCTAAAATAGCCCCAACCAGGATTCCAGCTACGAGCATTACTCAGGCCTAGAAACCTCCATCGAGAGTTGAGCACAAATTAAAAACACCTCAGTAGACCTTTAGATTCAGGACTGAATTTTAGGCGGTAGAAAACGTATTTGTCAAGTGAACAGAGCTGATAAAAGTATAATCAGTGCACTGATTTCTATGTTAGATATAGAAGAATTACACTGTAAGAGAGAAGTTTTGTGTAATACCAGGAGATGGGCTAAGATAAAATTTAAAAGCTAAGCAGATTCAACAGGATTCTCAAAACAGGAAACATCTCATAAGGCTCATATTTTAACCTGTAATATTAAAAGATTCTTCAAGCAGCAGTTTCTTCATAGACAGAACTACTATTTTATCTGCTGGCAGAAACTGCAATATTCATACGACGGCTTCACTAGACTAGAGTCTATGAAAGCAAATGCCTAATCTGCTTATTTATTTTTCGGCCAGAGATTTTTGACGAGCTCTTGCTCCTTTTGAAACTTAAACCTGTGCTAAGATTTAATTGCCAGAGGATGAGAAGCCCGCTGGGGCAGCCAGCGGAGAAGCCCGCTGACTGATAAACTTAGCCGGTTACGCCACGCATTAGCTCTTGTGAATCTATCTCAGGGAGCAGGGGGGAAAGAGCAGGAAAACAGAGCAAGAAGAAAGCATGCTGCGTTTGAAAAACCTCATCTTATTTCCGAAAGAGCATGCACTTATTCCGACTGGCACCAAAGGGAGGAGACGACAGGCACCGCGCGGCCGGTGCCCTGGGGGTCTCTGCCGACCCGCGGGCCCCTCTGGGAAGGGCAGCTTGCTCCACAGCAGCTTCCTGAGGGCTGAACTGTCTTGGCTCCAACCTCTGCCTGAAGCCAGATGGGGAACAGAGCTGAACTCGTTTCCTATTTCCCCCGTGAGCAAGTCAACTGCTTGGGCACAGGTTATGAAAAGATGAGGGGCGCAAGACAGCCAGTTCCTGGGCCCACGAGTCTTTAGTCAAAATAAACAGCTTCAAAAGGAGCTTAAAACGCAGGGCGGGTATTTAGTGGTTGTTTTATGCAGTTGAGGCCCGAGAAGCAAAGCTCCTGACTCCCTGGGCCTCGACGGCAGGGAGGGGAGGCGTGCTGGGAGCACCCCAATGGGACGGGACCGGCTCCCTCCTGACGCTTCATTCGGGCCGGGGGGAAAGCAGCAGTGCCGACGCAGAGGCTCGTTTGCTATCAAAGCCCTTCAGAAAGTTCACTAATGAAGGTTTCCATCGTGACCTGAGAGAGAAGGCTGCTAAAGGAAACGCAAGCAACTTTGGCTTTTTGGAGAAGAGGGAACGTGTTAGTCCARTCTCTGGATATGCAGGGCTGTAAGTGTCAAAACATGAAAAATTTTTTTTAGGTGGAAGAAAACACGAAGGCGCAAGCAGCTAGGAGATCAAAACCTGACACATACTTTGAGTAAACCATAGCTCTTCCCTGAGAGAGCAGAATTTTGTTCAAAAAAGTTTGAGAAGTGCTACTTAAAAAAAAAACATTAACCACCTCCTTGGGAAAGAGTGAGGTAATTCCCACCAAGACAGCCCTTCCACACCAGTTACATCCCAATTAACACACTTGCTGTTTTTCTAAAACTCTGCCCTTGCTGCGAACACGAAACCCCAGCTGCGAAGCAGAGCAATACGGATACTGCTGCCTCGCCGCACAGCCCGTTGCCATGGAAACCACAGAAACAGTCAGCGCTCGAAGCCTCGTGCTTAAGATCAGCTATAAAAATGAGCAGACAAATCCCCGCTGAGAAATGCGGYCGAGATTTGACTGTCTAAAGAACAACTGCAAAAAGAACAAGGTCAACAGCAACAAACAAACGGAGCAAAAATCCAAAACAGCTACAAAAAGGGATGTAGACGACAAGGTCATTTAGTGGGTTCTTTAGCAGTAATAAGGATATAGTGGGACAGTGGGAATAAAGCAATTAAGAGATCTTGGTGGGAGAGAAATGAAAATGCTGGGCTAACAAGTATGTTTTCATAAATAAGAGGAATATAATGAATGGGACTCGTATGGCCATCCATGTTATCTCAATCAATATGCCTTCTATTTAAATATTTAGACAGAAGATTTGAAGAAAAGCTGCAGGAAAAGAGGCCATCTACGGTCTTGAAAGAACCTGCCAGGTCAAAACAGGAACAACAGTCTAACAATAGATGGCAATACTTTAGTTTTAGTAGTTATTGTTGTTACCTCCTTAAGTGCAGTGGTGACATAATTCTTAAGAGATTTGGTGCCGAATTACWTTCCTCTGAGAAAACCTCCATAGGGACATGCTGCTTTCCCTACACCATTCTTTATTGTTTTTACCCAAACCAATGTGTTTCCCCTTTGGAATGCATCCCTGGACAAAGAACAACCCGAAGGCAGGAGGTTTCTATTGCGAGACAAAGAACAAGGCTTTTTCCAAATAAGAGCTCTCCCCACAAATAAAGAAACTGGTGTGTGATAAGATCTTTTCAATTTCAATTATTAAAAAAAAAAAAAGAAAGAAAGAAAAAAAGCAATGGTAAACAGCACAATGTTGACACTTCCTTTATCCTTCATCTGTGGAAGCCTAAATAGGTGTACTTTTAATTCACAAGCACGCCTGCCCCCCCCCCCCAAAAAGTGGTTTCACCTCAGCTTTTAGTACACTGCTCCCCAAATCACAAAGTCCCTAAATAACAAAACACCATTCCACACCCAGGCACGCTAGTCAAGAGACCACTGAGCCCTAAAGTTCAAGATTAAGAGGGAGTAGCAGATTTTTCAGACATTTGTAAACAAAGCTTTTGGTTTTCCTCCTCTACATATGCACTTTTCTGCTGTAAGTCAGTGCTACTGAAGCCTAGCCGTTCTCCTCAGATAAATATGGCGTACTGTCACCAGCGCTTTCGAAAGCAATTCACCTCATTAGTGCAGGAATTAAAAAACCTGTCCTTTAAAGACTTCAATATGCACTGCAAACCTCCAGTCACTATCACTTCCATTTGAACTACTTCTATATATTCAAGTAGATGCAGAAAACTTGGTATCATCACTTCCCTCTCCTTTTTTAGAAAACCATTTGGTCAACATTTTTCTCATATTGAAGCAGTAGACAAAAGTATGCCATACAGAGTAAAATATCTTCACATCTGCTTCTCTTTATAAGCCATACTGTGGACTGATGTAAGCCTCGCTGCTCTGCTTACACAGCATCACTACCAACTTGGGGTTTTTTTCAGCTGAATTATCCTTAACTTTACTTGCAAATTCATTGCATTTTTGTCTATATTTGTAATCCATACAGTTTTCTTGGACTATACCTCTACTCTGTTGAAATGACTGACCTTGCAAAGCAATATCATTAACAAGCTCCATCAAGATATTTCTCATTTCATTCAAATCAATAAGGTCTCTACAGACATTATCATGTTGAGCAAGGGCAGATATAAAATTGACCACTACAGCTCATGAGCTAAAAAGGCAGCAGAATTACAAAGAATGTCAAATGTTTTGAAGTAGTAGAGCATTCAAATGAAATTGAAACGTGTTTAATCTAAACAGAAAGAAAAAATAGAAATAAACATACTAAGTATGACAACAAAGGAAGCAAATAATACCACAGAARGCTTTTAAAACTAAATTAAAAACTAAAAAAAAAAAAAGTAAGATCAGTCCAAATACCACTAAGCAATAAAAATGAAAATACAAGCAAATGTGGATACATTAAACTTTACAGCTAAGTGTTGCCAGATTTCGATCTTAAAAACTGTCAAAATCATATTTATTTGATAATCAGAGGAACATCTGTGACTATAGAAAAATGTTTCAAACGTATTCCTAGCATTTTGTAAACTGATTTGATATTAAAGTATCAGATATTAATATATTAATAAATATGATAATAATAGATATATTGTGACCCCATTATTGTTATTATCTCCCCTCTTGCTTCTTATAAAAATAATTTAAAAGTGAAATTTATACAGATATTGCAAAGAGATGAAAGTGTGCRACATTCTTTGAGACCAAAGAAACTTTTGCCTAATTCTGAGAGATGGAGACTAGATACTCCGCCATAAACTATGCTGCTAGATCATGTTAGGAACCTGCATTTTTCACAGCTGCTGAATCGATATGGTCAACATAGGCATTAATTCCAGATATCAGAAGTTCTAATATTAACTGGAAATGCAGAATTTACCTCAAGCTCTGGGACTAGTAATAAAATGAATTACCAACTGGAAGTACGAAAAAGCTGTACAGAAGATAACTGAAATATTTTCTTGAAATTTCTTAGTGCAAGATTTTGGTTAAAAACATTCCTTGCTTATATCCACTACATGTTAAGAGCGGAAACATATTGTTTTCAAATCAAAGCTAGCTATCAAAGAGATCTTTTTATGTTCATTTGCACTTATCAAACTCCTCTTTGCGAAGAAAGCAAAAGCAAAGCAAAGCAGAAATGCTAAAACTATGCCCATAGTGCAATCATTGATCTACACACATTAAAAAAAAATTAAAAAAAATCCCTGAAATATAAGGCTATCTAGCCCACAACAACAGCAAAGATGTGCCTCTGCAGGCTTCAATACAGACTGATTTAAACCAGCCTGGGACTCTGGATACTTACCTGGAGAATCAGAGTTGTACAATAATTTGGGCTGGAAGGGACGTCTGGAGGTCGTCTGCTCCCAACCATGCCCAAAGCGGGGCCAACTTTCAAGCTGGAGCCAACTCCGAAGCTGTGCCAGGTTGCTCCGAGTCCAACGCGTGGGAGTCCCCATCCAGGGACGGGGAACTCRCAGCCTCTCTGGGCAACCCGCTCCCCTGCCTGACCACCCTCACGGAGAAAAACAGGCTCCTGCCCTCTACCCGCAATGTCTCCTGTTGCGACCTGTGCCTGTTGCTCCTCCTTTCTCCGCACACCTCTGCGGATGGCTCCAGCTTCTCCCTGTCCTCCCCTGGGGTAGTTAAAGCGCATGCTGAAGAGGCTCAGCGGCAGTAAATCCAATTCAAGCAAAGCTAGCACGGTAATCCTGTTATATTCCTATTACACCTCTGGCTGAATGACTACGGAGCTATACATTTAACACAGCAAACACATATTTGAGATGAGGGAGTCAGTCTAGAAGGCCGGATTCAGGAACATGCTCCCAAGAAACATATTTTACCATGGGAAAGACAGACTTTGCACAGAGGGAATCTTATAATCCAAAAGAGGAAGAATTCAGAGGTATCTACTAAGGTGAAGACTGGTATTATAAGTTTTAGTGTAAAATGTCCAGTCAAAATAAGAATCTTTAAGGCAAAAAGTTTAACAAAGGTGAGGGCCTGAGCCAAACTTTATGACTGACTTTGACAGATAAAATATTGAAATACTATTTTTTTGGAATCTCCTTTTGATGCAGTATTATCTACTGTGAAAAACAAGCTTGAAACAGACATCATATATGGACATATTATACATCTGACTGCCTAAAAACTTTTTTTTTTTAATGAATCACATACAACATACATACACTATCTAGCTAGTACATTCTGTTCAAGTTGCGATGCCTTGAATTACTCTAGTATATAAGCATCCTTACAATAATGAAGTCAGCAGGTCAGGTAAAGTACTTATTTTTCAGTTGCGTTTCATTTTTCATAGGTAGATGTGCTCTTGAGAGCTAATTAAGCATATACCTCAACCGACATTAATTCTTTACATTCATTCCCCTCACTAGCACAACCCAGAAATGTCGAAAACATTCATGCTCCTTATACAAATTCTTTCTCAAAATTGATTGGAAACAATGTTTTCTCAGGCAATTGCTAGAAAAGACACTTAATTTATAAACCCAAGGTGTTTGATCAGTGTTGAAACAGGAGAAGACTATTCACCAAACTCTATTCCCTGGCTAATCAATGGATGAGACTGTTAAAGTTGTATGCTACTGGAAAATGGATTGCAAGTGCAAAGGGTATATGAAATAAGGGCAATCACAGGAGGGGAATATAATTTGGGCTGCATAAGAGTTCAGAAATAAAACAGTCTTCCTTTCACACACCATTTCTTTCAGGTTTCCTGTGGCTGACAGAGCATTAAATGACTGCAAGACAAAAATCAAAACTCCAGATGACTTTGGACACTGGGCATTGCTTTTATTATAACAATATTCACAATGTACTCGTGTACTAGTGGTTTCACCCCAATCAATGGCAATGCAGTTCAAGTGAAAAAGAAAAGAATGAAAAAACTCACATTAGGAGAATGCCAGAACATTTGACACAATTAAATTTTATGTTGCTATGCAACATTATCCAAAGCATTCTCCCAGTGCTGGTTCTGCAATAGCAGACTTGAACTTAAAATGTTACATGTAACCTTGGGAAGGACAAAGAAGGGGGAAGACAGATGGAAACAAAGGGAAAATATGATCATAAATTATAAATGAAAAATAAAATAAAATATCATAAAGCAAAGGCTTAACTAATATGGTGCATTCACATCATCTCTGGGTTTTTCAATGCATTACAGTTCGCTCCAGCACAATTCCAGCAAAGCTGCGCAGCAATCATTCAGGGCCAGACCTCACCCGGGCCCTTCGGGAGCACGGAGCCTTGCACGGGACAAGACTAGGACTGCTCAACCTCTGCTACCCCATTTAAGAGCAAGGCAGATGCGCAGGCCCATCGTGCAGGCGAACAGAAGACAGATGCACCGCAAAACGGATATTACAAAGAGGAACGGAAGCAATAAATTTCACTCCGTAAAAGCACGGTTATCATCTTCTTGTGCTGAGGCTTCGGGAGGTATCCTGAAGGCCCCATGACACTTCAGCCAAGCCAAGTCTATGCAGCTCTGCCATAAAGTCCTTATTAGATATTCTTCCCACATGATCTTTATTCAGAATAACTGCCCAAATGCAGATATACTGAGAAGATACTTACATGTGTGAATTTGGATTTACAGACAGCAACAAAACATTAGCATTTTCTTTACCTTAAAAGCAAAAGCTAAAAAACAGAAAGTCTGACAGAATACTAATATAAGAAAAACTTCAATTGTACTAAGTTTGAGATTAGAACTTGACAGATGGAAGTGAGATTATGTGATTTACACCTTTTTTTCCCCACTATTGGAACTCTTTGCTTATTTGCATTACTTTGCTTTTATTACAATGCCTTGAAAATTAGATACCATAAATGCTATGTTTGATGATACTTTGGGCTACGGCAATAAATTTCACTATTGTCAAATTCTGATTTTTATTTTTATTTTTTTTAACAATATTCTGACTATTCCTCCTGGTTCAGCAGGGTTATTAAGACAGRAAGATGAAGCTTCTATCCAATCAAAGTACAAATAACTGAAAATGAGAGTATGGACATTGCCGTAAAACATTTTGTTAACTGCATTTCAAAAAGTATCTTAGACAGTAAAACTCCAATAGCTCATTCCTCTGGGAGTCTAGCAGAGTCCAAGAATAACAAAGCTTTTCTGACTGCAATAAATAATATAGTACCAAACAAAYAAATATAGATGCAACCCATTTTCATCACAAACCTGCTTCTGCTTGGATAGCTTAGATTGACTGAATTGAAATATCAGAAGTCCTTTAATGGAAATTTCTAAAGAGAAAAAGAATAGGGAAAGGCAGCCTGGTTATTTATAGAGAGGTTACCTCCATCTTGAGTGGGTCGTAAGTGTCCCTTTTTGTCTACACATGGACTTGGGAATATAGCTTAAGGGACTCCGAACTACAGAATAAAATTTTAATTTTTTTTAGGATAGAAACTTTTGGAAAGATTTTGGAAAGCAATAAATATGTTGAATTTTTACAGGATTTTAATAATTAAATGTTTATATCTAATACTATTTCATATTGTTCAATTAACTCTTTTCAGAGTTTATTACATACGTATTCTGCCACATTAAGCTACATTATTTATCCACTTTTCATTACATACTGTTTTCCTATGCTCACAATCTCAAGGAACTCAGACAAACGGCATTCTCATACAAGACTGACATGCTAAAGAAAAAAAGAAATGATGCTGGCCCACCTCCCTCCAACCCTTTTCTTTCATGATGCACCTAAAGACTAGAAAATCTGACCCTTACCTATGCAATCAATTTAAATTTCTGTTATACTATAGGGGCAACTTCTCCTTTGTGTGGAAATACCCTAGATCAGCAATTTATAATGTAACTCCAATCCTTCTATAATTTTTGCAGCAGTGCCTTCTCAAAGCAAGCTCTAGGCTTCTAGAATTTGCAGGGGTAAGCTACCTGCCCCTTTCTCAGGATGGTTTGTCCAGCAGACCAATGTTCAGACTTCAGGAAGAAATTTTATCACCCTAATGCAACCCTTGATACATACAGCAATACAAATTGGGATTTAACAGCCGACTGGAAGTAAGGGCTCAGACTCGCACCGCAGTTACCACGTTCTAGACAAGTTACTCACATAACCGTTGAGATAACACAACCTTGCTTAGCTCACAGGGAAAAAAGCAAACTGTGAACTGCAAGCAAGCAGATGGACAACCTACCACTGCTCGGCTGACATGTTCATTGCAGAATAAGCTAAGCAAAACAACCTTTAAAATCCACTCAGGCTTTTTTAAGGAGAGCGGCACCAGTGCCTGTGGCTTCTTTACCAAACCGTACATTTCAAATCCATTCTTTTATCATAAAGTCAGAAAAAACCTGCTTCTCCTAGTTTCCCCTTCAAGGTTGTCCCAGGATGCCTCCATCTGAAGAAGCAGCTACACAGTTTTAAAAGTAACCACTAAATGCGGTCTGCTCGGGGGGTGCTACCACGATGGCAACCACTGCCTGATTTCATTGCCATTATTATTCAGAAGTGTAATTGCTGCACAGCATCGCAGCTCCTAAGAGTGCGGGAGCCCCAAATCCTGCAGCCAGCGCACCCCAGGATGGCGTGAGGGTGCCCCTGCAGTGGGGCGGCCGGGGAGCCACGGCACCCGCGACCCGGCGCCAATACCGGCGTTTGCTCGGGCCGCCGGCGACGGCTGCACCCTCCCAGCAGGAGGCAGGCGGCAACCCAAAGAGAAGACACTGCAAAACATTTCTGGACACACTGCCATACAGTATTCAGTAGCAGGATTCAATATTGCAAAACTACAAAGAAACCAACATGATAAAATGATCTTCTGAAGTCTTATTCGTCTACATAGAAATAGGCTAAAAAGTCAGACAGATGTAACAAAGTGTATGTTTAGAAACAGACTCAAGAGTTACAAGATTTTCTACTTTTGAAGCCTGAAAGAGATTTCTTCACTACCTGCCAGTTTCAGATATTCCCCCACATAAATGAGATTGAGAGATATAAATAAAGTAGTACAACTGTTTCTATTCATGTTAATTATGACTTTACAATGTTTCTCAATAAAAAGTATCTTTAATACATGTACCTCCYGTACAATTCAGAAGAGTACTGTGATCCCTTTATGCTAATTTTGTAAGTAAGTGCTAAAGAAAATAGCCTAATGTTCGGCTGCAATTCAGTTTTTATGGTATTCTTTTTGTAGTAAGAGCTCCAGTCCTGACTGCAGTACAAGCCAAGTTTGGCTACACGGGTCTGTCCTGTCTCGATCTGATTGAAGAGTAAAAGACCTAGGTTTTAAAATCACCACCAATTCAGAATTATCCGAGTCTCAAAACAGTTTAAAACCTTCCTAAAAAGACAATTCTTCAGATAAAATAAAGGTCATAAGCACTTCAGGAGATTTTCCTCCAATTAAAATCATYTTCTAATAGGCCAGGCAGGAACAAGCATAGGACATTTAAACCAGAATGCATTTTTGTAATAACTACAAACAACTATAAGCTATACAATAAGGGCACAATGGGCGAAGGGCACTGAACAAACAGCTCTTACCTTGGAAAGCTCAAATCCGAGAGGCACAAGTCAGCGCAACGCCAGATCTGATGCGGGAGAACGCAGAGCGGGCTGTGACGGGTAGGGAAGGAATAATAATCGTACAGACGCAGCTTGGGGAGTTGGGTGTAAGGGAGGGAAGCGCACTGGGAGAATGCTACCTTGAGCAGTTCTTTCAAGCAAAATGTCTCATAAAACAACAGGCTTGGCTGGAGTGAGGGAAAGAGAAAAGAAGYGGGAGGAAAAGTGTCTGCAGCCGCACACGTAGCTGGTGGAGACTGCAAAAGGGATACAAGCGGGAGAAGAAAAATGGCTTGGAACATAGAGATTGAAAAGGCATGAACTTGGTTCAGGGRGAAAAAAAAAAATCTATTTAAAGCTAAGAGTTGATAAACCAATTAAAAAGCTATTGAGACTACAAATTACCTTTTCAAAAGTCAAACCTTTACCACAGCTACTTGGTTACCATAATGCATTACCCAAGATAATTAAGTTTTCCTATCTCAGAAAAGAGAAATATTTTATTTTCAGATACCATAGTATTTATACAGCTTGATAAATATTGATTTTTCTATGGCTTTTTTTTTTTAAACACAGTACAGCTCTCACTTTCTAGAATGGCACTGTCAATTTGTGTTTTAGCGTCAACAGTCCTAGTGTCATACAAGCTGGAAACGAAGGCTGAAACAGGCCTCACGTGCACTGGTAGCTTGGGCATGAGAAGTATCCTTCCCTAGCCGTAACTGCTTCTGTGGTTTCCAGGTTTTAACTCAGAAAGATACTCCCTCAGTTTTTACTGTAGTATTTCCTTACCCGGAAGAGAGCCTTTCTCTCCACAAAAGATTTTGCATCAGTTCATTTCAAAYCAGTGCCTCCAAAATTTTTTCTAGATAACCTTGAGTAAAATTTCAAAATAAAAATCCTGCAGATACTACGGGAAAGTATGCTGGAATGAAACTAAGGAAGACATCTAAGTCCACAACACTATCATTTTAAAGGAGCTGTAGACATTGCTCCCTCCTTTCTATCCCATGAACCTCCTACTAGCAACTCTAAGTGGAAAGCAATGAGATAGTATTTGAAGCTTAAGATTTTCAAAAGAGTTTATGCATCCTGTTCTTGAAACGAGAAATCCTGATCACAAGGAGTTCACATGGCACTTCAGTGCTAGTGGGAAATGCACGCTTCCCACAGACATTCGCTTGAGCAACTGCACGCAACAGTCTAGTACTTTGCAGCAGCATAAATGAGGTGTAAGAACCACTTTTAAAAATAGTGTAAATATACATCCATTAAACAGTCATGATTACATTTTTAGTATTTTCTAAAGGCATTTTTATGTGCAAAATAACCCATTTGGAATAGCGTACGAAATTTGTATGGCTTGATGAATGAAGTATTTGGCCGAAGTGAAAGTGTGAGTTGTCGGCACCTCAGCTAACATGTGGGTAACTGCCACGGGCACACTCTTACCATGCGACATCTTGCAGTAAGCTCTGGACAGCTTGCTCCTTTTCATGAAGAAATAATGGTATTTCTTATTTACCACAGGATACCAGTGGTAAAAGCGTGCCCACAAGCAGTCAGGGTAGCTAAAAGGTTTCAAGTTCATATGCTCTCTTACTCACAATAAAGTTGCCTTCCCCAAGAAAGTGCACTTAAATTTCATCCGCACGTCTCCAGTGAAGTGATTCTTTAGTTTAGAAACTCTATGCATATGATAATCAAGTTGTAGCAGAGCAGTGGAGAAATCTCTGTGTAGAATATTGAGTTTATCAGGCTGCCTCTGATATTCTCACTGCCTTTACTGAGTCAACATAAGATTGATGCAATGGCATTTTGTCAAATCCACTAAGGCTTGCATAATATTTATGGCAGCTTTCCAGCCTTCAAAGATAAAATAACCCAGGTAAGATAAAGAAAAGTGTTCGTACTGAGCATACTTGATACAGTGATTTGAAGCGAAGACTATCATTTACTAATAAGCTGCATGGTCACCAGTAAAAAACKATAGTTAATCTTCTTCTATACTAAAATTGTGTCTTAACCTGGGGAGGAAAACCGAAGTAAAAAAAGATTTTGGAAAAAGCAACAAAGACCAAAATAACTTACAAGAAAAACAAGTCATTTCTTCATTTCCATTTTTCACAAGTGTACTGAAAATTTTGGGGCAAACAGGTACATTGAGTATATTTATTTTGCAATATTTAGAGTAACATTGCTACAACAGGGCATTTCAGATTCTGAAATTTTGTTTCTTCAATATATTGCTAGCATTTCCATTTTTTGCTTTGCTACCTAATAAAAATGCATCAAAAGACAGTTATGTTAATAGATGCTTTCATGAATAAATACATTAGGTATTAGTATTACTTGTTCTCATTAATGCAAATCAAAAATAGTTCTTGTCAAAATACAAGCACGTGGTGCTTAAATATTTTAGGTGGCCAATTTAAGACAAGGTGTGGGAGTCTGATCTTTTAATTATTTTGGAAGATTAGGCTCTTTTAAAATGGCAAGAAAGTAATCCAAAAATGCAGCACAAAACCAAAAAAATCATTAAGTCACCTTATATAATTTTAACCTATTTTCAATTTCTTTTAACATGTTCAAGCCTCTGGAGTAATTTGCAATATTTCTGTAATAATCCCACAGTCAGCATCAAGACCCCTCTTATCTGCTGCATTCAAGTTACTATACTATACAGCTACGTGGTCTCTGACAACATGTGGAAGAGCTAATTAATTATTGACTTGGCATGCCTATAACCAGTTTTCAGCAGAAGCTATTAAAAAGTTTTTCAGTCAGTCACTAAGCCAGGCCAGTGCTGCACTGAAGTATATGGTTGAAGATTTTCAGACAGACTTACAAATGCGCAGTGCAAAATCACTGCAAGGTTAATGATGATGTCAGATCAGCCTGACACCTCCAAAACACCTGTAGTCAGTAATGCATAGACTTCCAATAAGAAAAATAACACAAACATTTCTGAAATATTAAACTTTAATTAGGGGGTTTTGGTTTGTTTTTTTGTTTGTTTGTTTAAGTGTAAGGACAAAAAGAGGTCTGTTTAAAAAAATGCAAAAACCAAAATGGTTAAAAAAACCTTTTATTTTGTAAAGGATTTTTCACAATAATCTCCAAATGACTCACAAGAACTAGATACAAACTACTGTGTGTCAGAACTATAGACTACGGTAGCTTAAATATACATGACAGTGATTACACTACTCATTCTTGAAGGTAATAATAGGAGAAAAAAGCTAGAAGGTATAGGGAAAAAAGATTTAGTACAAATAATTTTAAGTGGGAAAAACAGGAAGGTTGTTTTGGGAGGCAGAAGCCTTAAGAAGGCTGCTCAAAATCTTTCCTGGGACAGAACCACCACAGTAGGGACCTTCACAAAGCTCAGAAAAATAGTATCTGGAGACTCGTAGGTTTTAACAAATCTATAAAAGATTTTCAAGCCGGTATGGCAACTTTTAASTAGAACTTGAAAATAAAAGGAGGGTCATTCCATCTGGAACGAGTGAACTTTTCTTGTGTATTGGCCAAGATAAGAAAGTGAGAATTCTACCTGGAAGAGCCGCTGCAGAGCTCAACATTGCGGAAGCCAAAGGGAGGAGCAATAATTAAGGTTGTGAAGATGAAGAAAGAAGAGTACTTCAGGAAAGTCAAAGCTGAGTCAAGGTTATATGAGTAATGTTAGAAGAGGTGGCAAAAGGCAGATAAACAGATACAGGAATGTGGGCAGAGGAGCAGGAAGTTGGAAGCAAATGAAAGATTTACATCGAGAAAGAAAACGGCAAAGTAGAGTTGTGATGAAGACTCTACCCTACCTGCCAAAATCAAAATCTGAAACTGTTCAGAACTAATTATAATATTCTTCCATTCAACAATTATGCCATTTTTAAAAATGAAAAACAACTTGCGTAGACATGTAGTGACTGTGGGATACCGCCAATTTCTGAGAAAAGTTCTGTGATTCATGCCAAAAACATTATCATGTTAAAGTGAGGCAGGTCAAGCTGTCCTAATTTTCTTTTTTATTAAACAACTCTAAACACATGCTACACTGTCATAGAAAGACATGATTGTCCTAGCGGCAGCAAATTTACCCCAATTTATAAGGAAAAATCTCTTCATGCTTTCAAATGCACAGCTTGCTTATAGCTGTGTAGCTACTGCTTCAGATTTATGCTTTATGCTTTACCTTGCTGTTGATGTTGCCAGTAAGTCTTAATCCTTGGACATTTTCACAAAACATCAAATGCTTAAAATGCAAATAAACTCCTCATGGGATTTTTTTTTTTAAACTGCATAAACAGGCTAGTGGCTTAACTCCTGTTCCTCAAAGCCAGCTTATCACTTTTGAAAAGTCCACTGTGCAACTAAATCCCTTTGAAAAAACTAGCTTTTAGTACATACCATCAGAGCACTTCCTCCTCCAGAAACATAGTTGGCCCTATATTTTGTATATGCTGTGCACATCAGATAAAAATCTTCTCTATAGCTGCAACAATCATTTTGAAAATAGTCRAACCGCAAACTTTGGAAAAGGGTGAAAGTCTATGGAAGCTCTGCTCTAGTCTCAGCAACAGATTTAATATTCTTTGCCTTTAAAAATGGTTGTAATGTCCCTATTACTAAAAACCCCAAAACTATCAACTGATTTGACAACTTGAAATCCAGTATTAATAAAATGAGATGCTGACCCTTATTCCTGAAGGCAATTTTTTATTTTTTATTTTTTTACAAGATGGAAGTATTTCTTGCATATTAAGGAGTAAACAAGATATGAATTGTAGGATGACTGTGCCCAAAAGGCTGAAGAGTTTTACTAGCGTGACGTATGGGTCAGAAAAAATACCATGAAGTCGTTAATATATTGAAATTTTTATGCCAATAAATAGTTTAATGAAATAACTCTCAGAAATGATATAATATAGGCACTTAGAAATTAACTCAGTAGCTGTCTAGTTTTATCCATGGTAAAAATTAGGTAATTTTATCTTACTCTTTGAGGACCGAGATATCAGAGGACTGTGCGTTTTCTGCAAGATAAAAGTATGCGGGTGAGCAGCTACTAGGGAGTAACTAATGCACTGTAAATCCACGCCCTGGATTGCCTTGCTGTAACTTGTTCACGCAGCCATACCCTCAGCTTTAGTTTAAGTTTTTAAACTAAATTAGAACTAATGAAACACCGAAGAAGGGTTCCAGGCCGAATGTACCAAGAAAAATCACCGTAACGGTTTAAAATGCTACCGCTTCCAGCCGCCTGCGCTGCCTCTTGGCTGCAACTAATCAGCGGGACGGCAGACGGCCAATGTGAACATGCTCCTCTGCCTTGGCACCCTGACACCCCCCCCCCCCCGGTGCGGTAGCACGAATATACCTTTACCCCTGGCACAAGTTAGTGCCCAGGGCCGCTGAAGCGGAGGTGCTCGCCCACCGGCCGCCTCTGCTGCCCGGGGATAAGCCCCAGTGCGAGAGAGCACTGCTGTAAACTGGCCCGGCTCAGCTGAGCAGAAGTCTGTTTTCGGAGCAGTCAGAAGATCTCCAGAAGTTTAACGCAGATTAGTTAACCATTTCTAAAGTTAATTGACACTTTCCTGAGAGTTCCCACATAGACAACCCCAAAGAGAGAGAAATCAGGATCTAGCATTCATCCAGCAAAGCAAAAATTAAAAATGACAAGCGCCCAGAACGTGGGGCTTGCRCTTTGGTAAACCAGAGGCTACAAAGGGAAGAGGGATAAAATAAGCAAGCTGCAAAATTTGAACTTGGTGGAGCAAAATGTAGCTTGTAAAGAAAAGAATTAAAATCCAGCTTATTTAATACTCTTCAAACTTAACACACCATTTTTACGTTACATAGAAAAGACTACTTTGAGGTTCCCTCCTTCCTTGCCATTGCAAAACTTTCCCATTCGGCTATAGAAGCTAACACAAAAGAGCAATGACAGCACCCAGTTGGAGCAAAAAGACATGCCCAGAGAAATCATCTCCCAAGTAAATCCTGCGTCCCAGCAAACGGTGGCAGTCAGCCAACCACAGCATATGTATTTGCCAACGATAAAATTAGWAAGAAGTTACTGCAAAATGATTATACTACCCAGATACCCAGAATTTCATGCACACACATCATCCAAAAGCTACATGACTCCACTGCTCTCTTGGTTTTAACTATCCAGAATTCGCAYGAATAATTTACTGGACAAGCACTCAGTTTTAGGGTTATCCAAGCCTGGAACTCACATCCTGAATTTAAAGAAGTAAAAACAACTTTCTACCATCCCATTTAAGGGACTTAATTTCAGTTGAGCTGGCAAAGCAGCTAACCATTCTCACAGTTCGACAGCTATGAAAACAATTTAGCTTTCATAGCATTAGAGGTTGATACCAGCTCATTWAAATACAGCTTCACCAGACTTTGTACTTACTCAAACTTCTGACAATCATCATCCACAACTGTTACATCAAAAGTAATTATATTAAAGGCAAATCAAAGTAAAAAAGTGCAAGCACATTACATGGAGAAATAAAAATTTAGAACAGAAGATGCACTTGTGAAAAACCCACACTTTGGCAACTATTACAGCATAAGACAAAATGGCTTGAGAAGCTGAGAACACTAAGGGGAATTTCAGGAATGCAGAATATTGCCTACAGACAATTATTTTTCATAGACATAGTTTTCGTTAACTGAGATGACGGGGTGGTTTGGTAYTGCAGCTCCCGTAAGGCCCATGATTTCTGAGATGTTAGCCAGAAAGCAGAAACAGAGGGATACTGGAGTGGACAAAGAGGCCCTGAAATCCCTCTTCAGTGAAATACCAGCCCATCAGTCATTTACTGCAGCCAACTAAGTTTCTCAGACAAAGCTCACACATAACGAAACTGAGGAATAAACGACTGTCCTTTGTTAGTCCCAGCAGCTCAATGGATCACGGAGCAAAGCCACTTCATTTAAATGCAAGGCAATCTGCAGCATTATTACCACACTGTGGTTATTACTGCTATACCAATGTAAGCATTGCAAATGAAGAGGAATGGGCCTGCACAAGATGGCAAGCAACATGAAGAGCAAGAGCAGATGAAAATGCAGTGTTTTCCTTTGTTCCCTCACATATTATATGTTGTTACACATATCTCAGTTGTCTTTGCCAATTCTAACATAAGTCTTTTAAGCTTCGTTACTTCCTATAATTATAAACATGAATATGTTGATGTGGTGACAATCTTTTAGCCTTATTCAGAGGGGACAATGAGTCTCAACAGGAAGGAGGGAGGGGAAAAAAAGGACATATATGTATGTATACATACACATATATGTACACACACACATACTTGTAGCCAACCACATTATCCCAGAGAGGCTGCTTTCTCCAAGAAAAAAAGTGATGTACCTTTATAAAAAGAAAACCCTAAAAGAGCTGCCTTTAAACTTCGTATTTTTCACTTAGAATGCAAAATTCAGCTTGCTCCATCCAACTGGTCAGCTGTGCCAATAAGCTAAAGACATAACGTATTTACTAGAAAGCTTCATAAAGCAGATGGTTTCTGAATTGGGTCTATTAGAAATGAAGACATTTTCCTTCTGCTTTTTCTATATTATCAAAACACAAATTCTGGAATTACTTTAATATTTTTGCTTCCTTCTCTCCCTTCTCCCATCTCAGGGGAAGAGAAAGTGTATGTCATCTGTTGACATTAGCAGCAAAGCGCAGCCAAAAGAACATTAAATCAGTACCTTTGTTTCTTCTGACTCACCTGAATTTATACCCAGTCAGTGTTTTATGGGCTTAAGCTTGTTTCAGAACCTGGGGTAAAACATTTTTCTTTAGCTGTAATTATTTTTCATTAGTAAAAATTAATCGACAAACATCATCCTAATACTCTTGCCACAAACCATAGGTATGTATTAGTCAAACTCTGAAAAACTGTTGTTTCCATGCACTCAACAGATGTAATAATCCATGTGCGTCTTAGCAAACCTTTCTGATCAGGTGAAGATTAGTTTTTACAACTGAAGGACAAAAGTGAAGTTCTGAGTGAGGAGAAATATGACATTTTGGAATAGGTGCATCTCAACAAATGCTTAACATTTTAAAGAAGGAAAAAAACATATGCTGATAAAACTCAGTTTGCTATTCAGCATGTAAAATCTTCAGTTCATTTTTCTTTATCCATCTAGAAGCATACATGCATATAGACACACACATATAAGCAAACATGTGCTATTGTTCCTCAACAGTAAATAAAAAAAAGTACCCCCTCTCCAACCAGATACAAGAGAAGAAAACTGTACTAATCTCTCAGCTAACAGATGAATTCAAATCACTTCCAAAAGTCAATCTTTCCAAATATGTAGGTTTAGCTTGTATTCCCATTATTTTGGGAAATCCAAGAGCTGTGTACGATCATTAAAAAGGTTCTTAGACACTGTGTGAATGTCCTTCATCATAACGGGATCATGCAGATGGAATAAGAAAGGATTAAGAGGCCTTAATCCTTTCCATAGGATGTAATACACAGATATGGAAAAATACTAGTCAAGAGTGTAAGCCCACATTCACGCATCCATCTCTCAAACACAAGCACATGGTGAGGCAAATGGCAAAGATTACAGTTACAAACGGTCTTTTTAAAAGTTTAAAGAAACCAGCAGACAGGTTGACTCGTTATTTATTTATAGAAGGTACGTGTGCACCCAAATGGGTGAACAGCGCCAAGAAACTTTTCAAGCTAGCGCAAAATCATTGGCAGCCAGGCAGGACCCAACAGTTCTGCATTCCTGTGCAGCAGCTGGTTGTCAAGAGACGGATGCATGAATCTATGTCTAAATTTACTTTTGATATCAGCATGTAAAAATCCTTTCTTAAATCACTGGTGAGAGGGGAGTTTCCTAGCCAGGTCATTTTACATTTTATCTTTCAGAACCACAGTTTCCTTGCTTAGCAAAATGTAAGTGGCTCATTTAAAACCCATTTCAGTTCTGCTGCATCTTAGGTAACTTTTCTAATTATTTTTTGGCCAGGAAAGGGGATGGCACAGGGAGGAAGAGGAGAGAGTAGTTAAGCAATACTATAAACTAGCAATGAGGAACGCTAAGACTTTTCTCATTTCGAAGGCTTTGACATTAAAACATAAAAGCAGAGGTAAAAATGTGTCAGCTTATCAAAATTTAAAAAAAACCTGCTGATGTCTTCACATAACAAAGAACAAATCACACACAGTGTAATGCTTTCGTTCAAAGATTTCATAACACAAAGTATTAAGCTACAAATTAGACCTATGAAGTAGCTAACAGATTGGGAAACAGAGGCAAAAACAGGTTAAATGAGTTGTCTAATGTGACAGCAAAGTCCAGAACAAAGTCCAGGTACAACTCCATAATAAGAGACTTGCAGATTTACTTAGTGGCCAGAGCAGGATTACTATGAGAAAATACTGACGGGTTTTTGAATGAATCCCTAAACTAAAAGCCAACCTGTCAACTAAAAAATCTGAAAATTGATGGATGGTTATTGCATTTAATTGAAATACTGAAAACTTACTAAAATGTTGGCTTTCTATACAAATGCCATGAAGTATCATTTAAAATACTCATCCTGAATAAAGCAATATCAGGTAAATATCCCAAAATATCACCAGAGTTAGAGGGTTAAGCACTAATTAGTTTAATGATCTCCAAAAAGGTTGTGGCTTTGAGGGAGACGATTGCCACAGAAAGTCATCTTTCTGGCCACTCAGTTTGGCCCTTCCCTTTTTGCCTTACTTCTGATGAAAGAAAAACCATAGCCTCCATATGGCTACAGCTTCTGGGCAATCCTATGAGAGAAGAACAACTATTGCATTTTCCAGTACCTGCGTTTTCACAAGAAGGCAAAGCTGGACTACCTGAGAAGATAACTTGCCCCGAAAGGACTAAAGGCCAGCCTGAGCTGGCACTAGTCACAGCACGGGCTTCTAGTGGCTCTGCTGAAGATTTACCCTTGAAACGGTACTGCGTTTATTATTACTGCAGTGACTGAATATTCAGGGGGGCCCAAATCTGTGAGCTCACACATCTGAGCATCCTAAAGCCTCTAGACAGCCATTCTCTTTACAAACAGACACGCTGGGTCAAAATTATATCAAACCTCAGCTGTCTGCTATGTCCTTCCACCAAAAATTACCCGATTAGCACTCCATAAATTCTGTACATGGCAGAAGTGCATGAGCACTCCCTAATCCACCCCAGGAAGAAACCCAACCTGATTACCTTAAACACCCAAGGGAAACAGCTTGAGCTAATGCAGCTGCCTTCTAACGAAGCAAGTTACAGAGCGCCTACACAGTCCCCCCTCACTTTAAGAGATGTGGGGATAGTAATAAAAAAAGCTGAAGATGGAAAGTGAGTGGCAAAGTCTCCAAACCACTACAGCTGGATTCCCCCCCCCCCCAAAAAAAAGTGATTGTCTGTTGTCTTAAATTAAAACCAGTTTCTACGATTTTTGGCTCAAGAGCAGGAGAGGAGCCCTGGAGGAACTCTGGGATGAAGTYGAGGAAGTCGGGTGCAAGTGGCAGGGGAAGGCACCCTGGTGGCAGCCCCCTCCCCAGATCACTGTACTCACTAAGGAAAGGGGACCAAGGTTCCCAGCTCCTTTCCTTAATAAACTGAAGCTTCATAGCTGCGGGAAGTGGTAGTGAGGTGCAGAAGATGAAGAATAAGAAACAGAAAACAGTGAGCAGGGAGTTCCCCCTTGGGGGGAGATTGGGGGGAATCTTCAAAATGAACTTACAGAAATGGAGAAGGCTGTTTTGAAGAGAAAGGTTTACACTGGGAAAACCACTTGTGGACATGAAAATATAACCGGTTTAGCCCCACTTGGCAGCTGAAGTAGTAAGGAAAGACCCTGCCCAAATAATGTTTGGGCTTAACTGGAACAATGGGGAGGAACATCACAAAAATCCCCAGAAAACCAAGTCTTCTCTACTGATGCAGAAAACGAGGCAGAGTGTTGTAGTTCACAGGGCGTACACACGGAGATTACTGAAAAAAAATGAACTGCAGAGAAAGAAGACGACTTCTCCAGGATCTCCTCCTTTCTCCTTTAGCTGTGTCTTCTGCAAAAAGTCTTTGTTTCAGCTTCTCACAGAGATTTCTTTTGTCTCCATCTTCCTTTCTCATTTGCTCCTTCTGTTCAGTTCCTCCAAGTAATATAAGCCACAAAACACAAACTCAGCTACTGTCTCCACTCGGATGATGTACACATCAGCTTCAAAACCCTAAAACATTTTGCCTTTCAAAATGACAAAAAGCCTGTAAGCTTTCACTACAACCGTCTTTCTTCACTCATAATACCCCCATAAGATCTGTTCTCCAGCAGGTAAGGACTCTACATCTACAATCTGCTTGGGCATTTAGTCAGTTGGTTGCAGCTGTCTGATACAGTACTCTCCGTTCTCTGCCATGGCAGAAGTAGGAGAAGTTCTCTTTCCTCAGAAACTGCAGCTTGTAGTTAGGATATTTGCTTTAAATGCCGAAGAAGGCGGATTTATGCCAACATGGTGGACTACAAACTGGGGAACCTGAGATACAGGCGCTCTCTGCTTTCTGTCACTGGCAAAAATAGTATTTTAAACCACCGCAACTAGATTCCACACAAAACACAATTCAAAGCCCCAAATCTTACATTTCTGATGGATAACATCTCAAAATACAGAGAAATCTCAGATGCTCATTTTTACTAGCCGAAAGGTAAGCACCAGCTGAAATGGTTAAGTAGGTACCAAAACCTCTGAGTAGGAGAAGGGTTATAGATCACACACAACATTGCAATTTCCTGACAAACGTAAGCCAGCAGAATACGACAATGTCACTGAAAACAGAAATCTTCCCTCCCCTGCCTGCCATTCCTGCCCACTTGGTTCCCACCCATGTAGTCCTCCTGGCCTTCTGCTTACACAAGCATTTGTGTAATTGCCTGACGAACCAGCTCAGGGGATGAACTTGGATGCAGACCAACCTCTTTGCGAGCCTAATTTTAACTCCCGTTATTTAGTTGGGGACTTTCCAGTCCCCAACTGGAAGAGGAGGAATACAGGCAGGGGAAGGGAGCAGAGGCACAACGGCCTCTCTCTGTAGCAACACTAAGTTATACCTCAAACTGCTCAGGGAACCCCAATGTCTAGGATCCATAGTCTGTATACTTTAGACACCTAAATCTTTTTTTGAGTAGAATAATATTATTAAATAATATTAAATTAATAACTAGAGTGAATTAGTGAACAGAMTAAAGACTACAATCTTCTCTAAATCCCTCTAGTTTTAAGACTCATAGACACTTTCTGTTCTATCAGAACAGGTGAATTCTGCTTTCTGTATGTAAATCAAAATTGTGATTTCTAAGGTTTGTTAAACATTGATTCTTTTACACATCCCTCTCTGCTGTTTCACATACTCAGAGAATTTTGCTATAAATTAATCTCTTTAATTTGTAAAGTGTCACACAAAGTCATTTTAAACACTGTAAAGCAGTAGAGTGGAAATACAAGAGAAGCTGGTAAGTGATTAGTTAATCAGTATTTAATATAATAATAAAAACACTTTGGGACCTTGGCTGCTTTTGTGAAGTCAGTTTATAAGTCTAATGTATTGAGCAAGTTTACAATATATAGTACGGAATGCTGAAAGTAACCAGTTAACACAATCCTAGGAAAAAAAAAAAAAAAAAGCAAACAAAAAAAACTCATTCCTCTGGTGAGTTTAATTTCCAAAATTTGTTTTCCAACCCGTGGTTTTAATAACATTAAGCAGAATTCTAGAGAAATGCTCAAGGACATAACTGGAATCTTAAATTAATTCCTCAGTATGGTTTCTGTGCACGTAAAACATCTAATAGATTATACCCCCTCCAGGAAAATCCATCCTATTACAAATAGGAATTACTTTATCAAGTTCTAAAGGAAATCGTCTCTGCCTGTTTTTGTCCATAAGCAACCAACATCAACTACAAAGGGGCTATAGCACAAGAAAGAACTGCCAAAATCCTTTTTTCTGTTAATGCGAACACGCACTGTGAACAGTGTTGGAAAACCTCCATTTGGAGAGTATTTTCAGATCTCAGGAAGGTCCCTGCAAGGTAAGGCCTTTGCTGAACATTCACGCAGAACCTATAACAGTTCAGGTTTGGGGGAGGAGGGGACCAGTATATCCTACTGCCCTGAAGTACTGTACCACCGCGGGCTGCATCTTCTAGCTTGCTATTAATTAGAGACACAGACGACAGTTTTGTATTTCCTATGCTATGTACAGGCAGCTCTTTAAAACCAAAAACCAAAAGCTTAGTACCCAAACGTCACACTCTAATACTTCTACACATTAACCTTTCCTATAATGAAAAGCCCTCCCAGCTAGCAGAGCCAGCAAAACCTCCCCCCGCTTTTTCTCCTACTTGTCTTTCAGGAGCGTTGCTATGTTGAAAAGGCAAAATTTTTTTTGCCCAACAACACATCATCCGGTAAGAAATTACCAGTCCAAATGCCTTGGCACAAGAACAAGCGTGTGGGTTCTTAGAGATCTGTGTCGCCTCCAAGGTGCATGAACTGACATAATGCTATGCAAAGAAATCAAAAACCAGTAATGCTCCTATCCCACAGTATGTACTGTTTTAAATATTATAATAAAAGTAAGGAAAGTTACAGGTAAACATTTTTAACTGGCAAAAAACCTAATAGCTTATCCAAAAAAATTATTCCTAAAAGCCACTTAGCACCTTTCAGCCACTTTCAGGAAAACAAAGCCAGAAACAAAACAAAATAATCCCAGTATTACAAGAAATTAAACTATACACTATAACAAATTATTTTCATATTTCTAAAAGTACGAGTGTAAGTATATTTAGAGATGCAACTTGTCTCAGTTTGGGCACTCTCCTATATTTGGACTCAGATGGAGACAGTTTACCCTGACATAAATCTTACATCAGAAGAGATTAAAGTAAACATAAATCACAAATTAATTTTGTTTTTAAAAGAACACTTGCACATTCATCTAAGAGTTAAAAGGTGCGTTTTAACACTGAACTATTCTGACCTAACGCTACTCGATGCCAGAGCGCCCTGTTCTGCTTCCCGCCACCATCGCCGACCTCGTGCTTCTCTGGCACCAGCTCCAGTAAATACCTAACCTGCCAGCGAGCTCCCTCAGGGAGCCAGGCCTGCAGAGAACTAGCTTCTCAGGAGAAAAACAAGTATTTCCCTGCTGCTTTAATCCCCTGCCTGAGCTCACGGGGAGTCAGATGAGCATCGCCGGGCAGCCCGCTAAAAAGGGTGGTAATGCCCGGTGGTACTGAAGAGGGGAACGAGACTGTCTCCTGGTGGTGGAAACCAGCCATTAGCTCAGCCCAAGGACACGTTCCTTTTTGCAAGTCTCCAAGTTCAGCAATTTTATTACTCCGTAAGGATTTTACTGGCTCTTACTGACCTGAAAAGTAACGTATGAGTAACAATTTTCAGGTATCTAAACATACTCATCCACCAAGTACCAGAGGTTTTTTCTAAAGAACACTCAGTACTGTTGTTTCTTTAAAAGCGCTTGATTCAAGACAACACCAAATTCAGATTTGAACAATGTTCCTCAGATACTTCCAGCAAGTACTCCAGCAAATACTTAACCTCTCATATTTCTGCTTTTTCATTGCCATTTTCATTAAATAAATTCTAAATATCATTTCCACGGCTAACTGAAGAGAATTTTACTAATATTGTGATAAATATTCTTGGAGAACCTAATTCTTTTTTTAAAATACAATGAAATAAACATAACATGACTTTTATGGATGTCACTGTCTTTGGTCTACATCCAAATGCATGCTAAAAATAATAAGAACAGAGTTATATTAAACTAGTAAAGTACAAGGTGTCTCCATGCAAAATACTGGTTTGCATAAAACAGAAAAATAATTTTCCGGAGAATATAAACTAAACCAGCTAAGGGAAAAAAAAAACACCAGACAAACTGTTCTCAGTATTACAAAGACATTGAAGATTTAGTGTTTATGTATTATGTCAGAAACAGATTCTAGTGAAATGGTGCCTGAGGTACCATTTTTAGTACTAAAAAAATCACAGATATGAGAATATGAATAAACACTATACAAAAATTTTGGTCAAGTGAAAATCTAAATGAGTTACTATAATATTACATTAACTCCTAATTTCAAGAGCAGACCTGACACATCCAGATAAACATCAGCAGCTTTTCTTACTACGTTCAAGATACAAAATACTGATTTGAAATACTTTAATTCTTCAGAAATCCACAATGATTTTGACAGAAGGCAAGAGACTCTGAATATGCCTTTAAATTACCAGTGTACAGCAATTTTTAAGAGTTTTCATTTCTATGACTGAGGTGTCCAAGAACTCATTAGTTTAAATTTATTCATATAACAAGAACACATTAGATTTCACAAATTTCTCTTCTCCCTTCTCAATTATGACAAAACTCAGTCGAGCATCATCATTCCAGTGACATGAAAAACAGTCTTCCCTTTCATAAAAGCAATCATTACTTCCCAAAGCTCCAAGAGAAGAGACATTAGGCACCAGCTTTGCTGCAACACATCAACAACAGATAAGACCTGTAAAGTAGCAACACTGGTCATGCAAAACACCTGGTGTTGTGGACTGGAAATAGCAACACTTAAAGGAAAATTCTCCAGGGTATTTGTTATTACTAACCTAGATACCATCTTGTATTTCCTATCAAGGCATCAAGTTCATATATGGCATTTGGAGGCTATATATTTCATAGTTCTAACACATACGCTTCCTTTAGACAGCTGAATATGGACTTTGCAGGTGTTCTTTCTTAAACCATATCTAATTACATCTCAACATGCTGCAGAAGCAACAGCAGTCTCTTTATGAAAGTGAGAATTGTAGCATTAAAAATCAGAGCTGTACTTGCTTCCTGCTTTGCTCATGGCTACTATTCCAACCCCCCCCCCCCAAAAAAAATTAACATATAGAATTTAACAGTAAACAAGGAATGAAGTAAAAAATGATCATCCCAAAACCTGAACCATACTTATTGCCACTGTTATCAGATATTGTAACGAAAAAATCAAATCAAATCAAATTTATTTCAGAAGATGTTGGTGCCTTCCATTCCAAACACTGTCTTAATTTATTTGAATCTTTTAGGAATACATTTGATTCATATCCAAAAATGAATCCAAGCCTCTATTTATTATTGAAGACACTAGAATGATTTATGTCTCACTTGCAAAACTCCATTAGTGATTGCAAGCTTCTGGAGATGCATCACTCTTTTGACCTACCAGAGCAACTATGAGAAACACGCAAATATAAGCGGTGGTTTTATATGCAGATTAGACTATATGTCTTGCCTTTCCTACTACTGATGTTACTCCACCAATGCAGCATAACAATGAGAACAGATTCTGGCATAGTAACCATGATGATGTTTTTCCTCAAGCCAAAAATTCTAGTTATAATGCAAGCAGCAGCAAGCGCTATGCCTACATGAGTATTCCCCTTTTTGCCACCACTGGTGGCACTCCACTGAAGTATCAGGAGTGGTGGGAAACTTTAAGAGAGAAAAGGGTAACTAAGACAAGGCATTTGGCTGCCCTTGTAATCAGCAATCAACTGAAAAAGCCACTTCAGGTCATGAGAAATTTCAAAGATGACAACTCTTTCATAGTTCTCTTCCCACGGTCAGAAAAAAATACCGCATGGAAAAGAAATATTACATGAAAAAACTACTCTTTCACTAGCTTTTATGATAAAGTGCACGTAAGCCAAACAATGTACAAGGGTATCAATCACTTCCCTAATTAAGTGCCTTTTCAAAGTAGTGCACAAACTTATAAGAATGTTCAATGTATATCAGCTGGCTCATGTACTGTTTTTGGATACTGATATCTGCAAACCTTTTACCGGATGTAGCGTCATTGTCTTAGTACAGATGACTCAGATAAAAACCAATGTGAAAACATAGTTTGTTTTCATGTTTAAGATCTCCATTGGTCTCCCACAACAATAACAGGAAGAGCTGTATGGATCGGTATGCAAGATTACTAATAGGGACTTTTCTTCTCCTACCCATGAAGATGTACGTAAAACTTTTTTAACCAAGTAAAATATGTAACACTTACCAGATCTCTATGAAGCACCCAGTTTGCATGGAGGTAATGGATTCCATCAAGAATCTGGTAAAGTAGTGATTTAACCATAGATCTTGGCAACTGCATGGGCTTTTTATTTGCTTTTGAGGCACGGTGAAACTTGATAATATGCTAGAAATAAAACAAGTAGAAACATGAAGTACGTTAGATAAGTAAGAAGTTTTGTTAACTATTAACACTAAATAATGGAATGAAATACAAAGTTTGTTGAACTTTGCAATTAAAAGTAATAGTCATGTGCCCCCAATTTTCTTAAACTGTTTTTTGTTCTCTAAGTTGCTTTAAAAAGGGCTTTCGAGCTCTTCACAACATCTAAAGACTGGCTACTTACCTCCATTAAAAATTCTTAGACATTCTCCTCCCTCCCTCCTTCCCATCTGGGATCCTCTTATCCTCACAGCTGTCAGAGCAGAAGCTTCCAACCCAGCAGTAGGTACTGGGAAGATACCTGCACTTTACGTTTTCGCATCTTCCCTCCTCTCCAAAGACACCTGGGGCAGAGCACTTGCAACTACTTTTGTGTTCCCCCTCTAAATCACAATCCCAGCAGACGAGATTAAAACAAAAAAAAGAACCCCCCCCCCCACATGACAACATTAGGGTGAAATCATGTACAAACATCTAAAAACAGCTATATTCTCACTTCAGAGCTTTGGCTGTGGATGTCACTGGTGATGACAAGCTAGTGGTTCCTGGATTACAGAAGCCAGTCGGTCATTAGGGGATAGATACAGCTTGAAAACAAAGAATGCAAAAAGGGACCCCAGCATCAGTCAGTGGAAGGAATGAAAAGAAGGAAATGAAAAGACTGCTGAGAGATCATGAAGTATTCATAAACTAATTGATACTTATTGTAAGATCAGTACGGAGATGACGGGGTAGGTTTGGTTTTGCTACCCTGCACAACACAAGAAATGAGATGGGGTTTGGGGGGCTTTCTATATTTTCAGTCCTCACACAAGGTTGAATCATGAGGCACAAACCCTGTCTTAACATACTGTCATTTAGCAAATTAACCAATCCACTTGTTCAGATGAATATGTATCCTCTTAAGGAGATTCAAAGAAGCACCTCAAATAACAAAACAGTTTTCAATTATGTGCTTTTTTAGGATAGAAATTATAAAGGCAATTTGCATTTCTACTGAAAGCAATTCAGAATGCTAATCTGAACAGTGACAAGACTATTAATTACTCAGTTCTTTAAATAGGATTTGTCTAGTTCAAGATCTTTCTCCCTCACCCCCTGTCCCCAGTTTAAGAGGTAGCCAGTGGCAGCTGTGCCTTCATTAGACCTCTGCTCCCCTCCAAGTTTGCCACTTCTTGCTCCCCATGAAAATGGTAATGCTTCCCTCACGGTTAACATTACTTCTGGTTGTCAGTGGTACTTCAGGCACTGCGCTTAGCAAAAGGTGTAGACAATATCATTGAAACAGAAACAAAAAGAATTGCAGAAAACCCCAAATAAATCAGAACAAAAAATTGGTTACTGCCTATCCACATTAATGTTCCTACTGATCCTTCCACTACTAAAACTACAACAGTGATGGCTGTATATTAAGAAAAACATCTAGTATTAAAAAAAAAAAATCTACAGGATTATCAGTTTTTAATATACAAACAAGGATTAGTAAACAAACCAAGCTCTTGGTACCTTATTCTTCAATTGTGCAATTACTCTGAAAACTACAGGGGATCATTTCCCTAGAAAATTCTTCTTGTTGTCATGTTGCAAAAAGTTTTTGAGTCAAAAACTTCAGTTGAAATATGGGAGTCCCTACCTCCCAGTACGTACACTGCTCACTGGAAATGATCCTCACGCATAATTACAACGTGATTTATAAAGCAGTAACACTACTACAAAAACAAATCACAGTAATAAAAAAAAAAGATACAAAAGCAGCAACAGGCAAAGGTCACCACACAAAGACCCGTACACCAAGCCAAGTAATAAAAACTGAGCCCTCAAAAACATGCTCCATGTAATCACTAAAAGGGATTGCTATACTCTTAAAAACGGTCTCCACACAAAACACTATTCCTGATAATATGAAGGCATATAGGAAATGGAATTGGAAAAGGACTCAAGGGGACAAAGTTAACAGCTCCTGTGCATTCGCTAGGAAGGTAATGCCTCCGGCCCTCATGCAACCTCTCAGGTAGAGTCCCCTTGCTGTTTGAGTTGTGATTTTGGGGGAAGCGAGGGCCATTTCCCTTCTTCCACGGGAACGCCTGTATGACCTTTTCAGGCAGGTAAGCAGCTCCCTCTACCCCTACGCAAGTTGCCCCTGAACCCAAGCAAGCGCAAGGAAACCAGCGCAGCGCTGAAGCAAAGCTAAAAGGCGCTGCCTCTCCGCTGCCCTTGCCAGCTCAGGCTCGTGCCTCAGAGCGTGGCAGAGCTTGCTCTCATCTGCCTGTGAAATACCACGTTCACACAGCGTAGATTATCTTGTTCTGGCGACAGCCTGTCCCACAGCTAGAAAGGCCAAGGAAGCGTGCTCCTGCCTTTCTGCCTCGGCGCAGGTAAGTACGCGATTTTGTTTCTCTCGCCCCTCGCAGCGCCGTACGCAGTTTTATCAGACCAGCCCACTTTGCTCCTGCATTCTGCCGCGTTTTGTTTCAGTCCCTGTTTCTTGCAAAGAAATCAGGGAAACCATTGCCACACAGCCGCAGCCAACACAAGGTGCTCCTGCAGGAAGAGAGGACCTCCAGCCTACTGAAAACACGTAGCAAATGGCTCAAATGACATCTGGCGAGGCGATCCGCAGGATAGGCTTACACCACCTTTGAAATTTCATAGCCCCAAATATCGACAGCAGCAAAATTCAGTGAAGAACACGAGAGAGAGATCCCAATATACCACAGCAGCAGCAAGGTATTCCTTTTTTTCTTTTTTTCTTTGAAGATAACATAACTCTCTCCAAAGAGATTTTTCTTTAGATGCCTAAATCTAAGCAAGCAGCTTCTCTGCCAGTTTCAACTGTGTGTGTTTTTGAATTGCACAAGTATGAATTACAACTGACAGTTTTGCTTTAAGCAGGCAATATCTCCATTAAATAAAATTCAGTTTCCTATAGAAGTGAATAAAAATTATTGCTGCCAGCTTACTCTAATTTAGCCAGGTTTACATTAGTCACAAGAGTGGACTTGACTCCATCACAACTAAGATCTGAGGACTGAACAGAAATTAAACTAAAAATACTCTGCAGGGAACTAAGATGCTGAATCTGTCCTATGCCACTGGAATGAAGCCACTGCACTTGTAACCAAGCCCTATTCTCAGGAGGTTTAGGAAAAATCAGTTCTTCCAATTTCTTGTATCCAAGTATCCATATAAAAAAAGACCATCACATGAGCAGAACTAAACAACTACTTTAACGGCAGCATCCATCTAAGAATCAGAAGAGCAAAGAGATGCTGTTACTGACCCACATCTCTTCTACTGGAGGCAATGAGCACAAGCCCTTTCTTATTTCTTTATATTTTCAGAAACATACCTATATGGCCCTACTACTGCTGTGGGAAAATATTCCCCAATTAAAAAAAAAAAAAAAAGCGCAATAGAAATAAACGAACAGTCGTAACTTGACAAAAGTCTCTCAGACTAGGCATGGATCAGGCAGATCAGGTGTATTGTGAGCTCCAAAGCAAAGGATGCCATACCAAAACAACTACACTAAAAGAATTATAACCTGAGCAATTCTGCTGACCAGCTATAGCAGGGAGATGTGCTCTTTCCATGTCACAAAACACTTAATATTTAACAGTTTAAATCCAAGACCTCAGCTGTAGAAAAGGGTACAGGTGACAGCACAAGCTAATATGTTCCTTATACACAACTGCACTGCACAAGCGAAATGAGGCATTCGGTACCAGCTTCAGTTCCTGAATAGTCCCAATGTGTAGTCTTAAGTATAGCATGTAATATCCATAATCTTAAGGCTAATGAGGGTTTGGATAACTTCAGTCCTCTGATGCAGGAAAAAAGAAGTCAATACACAAAAATAGAGACGAAGTGTTTAAAAAAAAAAAGAAAAAAAAAAAGAAAAAGAGGAATTATAACCAAGATCTTCCCCTTCCCTTGATGACCGCCCTGACCACTAGACTAGGGAACTACCCTCTTTCTTTCTAAGATTCAGTAAAGCTTTTTGCACAGTGGCACAGCATTCACACTGTCCTGGAAGCTGGGAGTATAGACTTGGATCCCATCAGGTTATGGAGGTGATTGAATCCAACTAAGCGCTCTCATTTACTTTAAGCAGCAGTGGGACCTTCTCCTACTTAAAGGAGTATGAAAAGGAAATAAAAGGAAAGAAGCATCTAATTCTGAACGTGCTGACATTACAGAGTGCCCTGTTCAGATTGCTGGGGGTTATATCACTTTCTGCATGCCCAACGTGCTCTTAAAAGAGCACCCAAGATGTTCTGTAATGCTCCCTGGGGCCCAGGTGCTATAGGACACTGCAGCTCCTAACTTTAAAGTGTGCACGTTCCTTGCTGGATCTTATCCACAGTGAATAACCATCACAAACAAAACATGAGAACTTTCCACAATTTAACCAAGTCAAAGAGGCGTGTTTGTAGTGAGAAGATGAGCAGAGAGAGGGTAAAACAGCTCCAACGTCCTCTCCATCTTTTTTCACTGTCACTCGCTAACGCTAACTTGATTCCCCATTCCTTCTGGCAGTGCCCCAAAGGCTGGGAAATACTGAGACACATTCAGCAAAATAGTCCAGGGAAGCCTTAATTGCCAGTGTGCGCTAGATCACTTACTTACATGCAACAGAAGAGAAACCCCTCTCCAAGGTTATCCCACCATAATTTCGTTTTTATTTGTTAGAACACTGTAGATGACATTTTTAAAGATTGGGTAATTTGAGTTTTAAAACTGCAAGTAACAGCAAGCTCTCCTTCTGATACAACTAAGAAGATTCAAAATGAAAGCAGGAACATGTAAGTCATATGAGGTAAATGAAACTTGAAGAAATATTCAGTCTGTTCAGCAGAAGCGGCCAACTCAGTTTCCCTTTGCAGGCAATTGTATTTGCAGATTCCCAAATATTAAAAACATACTGCCACTGACTTGATTCCAAAAACTACAGAAAAAAAGTTAATATTCTGAGACACTTAGGCTTTCACTTTTGAAAATAAATACAATGTAGAAATATTTCCATTTCTTTTATATATTTTGCTTTAAATTTAAACAAGACATTAACTTTGTGGCAGTGGCTTTAAGTCTGATTTATAAATAAATACTTCACTCACCAACATTAAAATATAAAATTATTACCCCTCTAGAAAATTAATGAGGCTTCCAGATGCTTTCTATAATTTGCTATTTACAACCTCTGTGACCAAAGGTCTTATTTACTAACTGCATAGTCCTCTTTTTCAACTTCGAAAAATGCGTAACAAAATTGAGAGGAAAAACTGGACGAACAGGCTTACTTCAGCAAGACTTTATCAAAATTAACTTTTATCAAAGCCAAGACCATATAAATGCCAATACATAAAGAAATGAAACAAAGCTAAGTGATATAATTACACAGTTGTGACTCTTGAAAGAGTATTCAACCTCTTTGCACACCTACTACTTTATCTTCTGAAGAGTCCTAAGGAGCTTGAAAATTGGCTGAGGAACAACATACATTTTCCACATCTTCCACCATAAACAGTGTAAACATAATACAAGACAATATATACAGCTAAACTATCTAATTTGTTCCATGAAACCCCCTAGTCTTTAGTCAATATTTAAGTGAGCATTCAACAAGGTCCTAACCTAATTTTAGTCTGTTTCTAAAGAAGTCAAGCTGATGCAAATTTACTCTATTTTTGTGTCAACCTATTCCTGGTTCCAAGAACTGTTGTTCAGTATGACAGAGGTTAAAATAAATAAATAAGTTAGACCTGGAAGGTTTGCATGAAAACAGGAAGTCAACTAAAGGAGAGGTTTTATATATGCTTGACAAAAAGAAGTTACAGTGTGAGCTCCCACCTCAACGGCATAAGATGATCCACACAGGAGCTTGACTTCAAGATACAAATCACTCAAAAACCCGGCTGCTTGAACTCTACTGCTCAAGGAAATGCTTGTTTTATATTGCATGAATCTCTATCAAATGCAAACACAATCATGGCAACCTGGACACCTTCCTCAGCTATGGCTCCCCACTCTCCCTGCTGAATTAAGTTGTCCGTCTGTCACCCATATCTTTGCAAAACTCGTCTTTCTATTCAATCACTAATCCAAGCTTTGAGAATAAAGCAGAATTATGTCAGGCATTTCCAATGCACCACTAAACAAGTATAATTATGTTTTATTACTCAAGAGACCGAAGATTATACACACACTAAATCTGTCCCGGGGTCAAGAGGAAGATTCAGATTGTATGGTTTCAAGTATCATTTTAAAGAATAAAATGATTTCTACCCTCTCCTCAGCAGTCAATACCCAAACAAAAGTGACCATCACAGATAAGTTTTAAACGAAAAGCACGCAAAAAGCTACGAAAAATAAATCAAAAATCTAAGGTGGTATAAAAATGGAACGGGCACTGTTTGCACAGTTTTCAAACACAGGGAGCAAAGATAGCCCCAACTAACCCGAGTAACATTTGTTTGCTTTTCCAAAGATAAATCACTCAACTTCGTACACCTATACTTGGAACTAATTTTAGACACCAAAGTTTTAGACACCAAAAATATTTTGTCCAGTGTATAGAATCAAAACAAAACAAAAATGTGTAAAATCATTTCTACAGAAACCACTGAAACTTCCAATTCTGGGTGCACTACAACCATCGACACAACAGTCATTTAAAAAGGGAAGGAGGGAGAAAAGAAAAAAAGAACGTGTGGTAGCCTACTCCCTGTAAGCCCTGCCATTATCGAGTATCTTCTTTTGAATCTCATGAACCAAACTGCCTTATGAAAAATCTATTACCAAGCGACAAGAGGGCATTTTAAGTAACAGTGAAGGGAGCTTTAGTCCCCTAACTTTTGCCAAAGTTAACTTATTTTAAATACATTTTTTTAATGAAAAAAATAAGCTTTGAAGCATAGAGCAAGCATAAATAGATTCAGTAACATTTTCCCAGGTTTTCAGGGATCTTTCAAGTCCTTCTGGATTGTTAAGACCTAAATATTTCAGAATAACTTCATACAATAATAAAAAATTTTAAAAAAATCAGAATTCAACTACCCTGTCCAGTATATCCGAAATACTTTAAGTATTCAGGATACTCTGTCCACATTAATTCTTTACAAACTTTGTGCTTTTAGACCCGTGTCTCTGTCTTCGAGCTCTGCTCCTATCTGTTGTCTTCTCCGATTCTCATGCCCCAAGATACAGAAATCCCTACAACTTTGCCAGAAAAAGCAAATGAAATAACCCAAGAGTTTTGTGACAAATGCATGCTCAGAGCAGACTGCTATCCAAAAGGCACGCTGCTGCTCTCTATAAAATCCAACCATTACTTTCGTATCAAAAAAGATCCTATCCATTATAGTTACAAAAGGATAAACCATGCCATAAAGAAAACTTTCCATAACGATGGCTGATGATAAAAAAATTGTAACATTAAGGCAAGCAAAAGCCCACCCCAATTCCTTCTTCCTCAGCAAATCCTATACTATCCTGCCAGCTAGAAGATTTCTGTAACAGCAAAAATGTCCATGACAGAGAAGACTGCACCAAGAATCACCTAATGGAGTGGGACTGGAATAAAACAAAACAGACACACAACTATAGAAAACTAAAAGAAAAAAAAAACTGCTACATGGAGAAAAGTATTTCCATTTATATAAAAATACTTGTGATCAACTACCATTTGAATTCTCCTCATGATTAAAAGTTAAAATGAGGCCTAAAGGAAGTAAGACCTAGAATTGATTATACCAGATCTGAAGACTTTAAAACTTAGATCTATTAGAAAACATTCATTTGATTAAAGAAATTTGCAAGGTTCTTGCACAAATCAGTATGTCACACCCTCACAATTTCATTTATCATACAAGAACATTATTCAAAACATTGTTAGCTGAAATTAAGCATCTTTATTTGTATATYGAGACAGTCAGCTAGTTTTATGAAATTCATATGTAGGAAGAATATTTTTCCCTTTCCATTACTTGATGAAGATTATTTTCAAGTATACATGACTATGCTTATAACCTCTATCCTAAATTTTAAAAAACAGAATCTATGTAACAAATATTCCATATAATACAAACCCAGTCTGTCTGTCTATTTTTTTATTGGTGTCAAGTATAACTTCAAAATTAATTTTACTCCAAGTTTTTCAGTGCTACTCACTATTGAAGTTACTTATTAGAGATCACTAAAATCTAATAAAAGAGAAACATTTTACCAAACCAAAAAAAGATCCACAATCATGGTTTAATGGGTCTTAGATAATAAATGTGTCATCACATTCAATATTATCAAATCATTTTAATAACCTATTTAATCACCTATCGCCTTTAAAAAAAAATGCATTCAACGCATTATATACACCGACTTTTTGTTGCAGTAACAGAATGAGGTAACAGAAGAAAAATTAATTTCAATGAAAAATGACAACAGATTTCCAGGATAGTGGATCTTAGGCTTTGAAATTATGCATAAATATTACATGATTCTGAGAATTAACTCTGTACCATAGCTAGAAGAGGGAGATACCCCATCAATTCAGAACATAAAACAGTTGCAATAATGTTGCTTAGAATCAAGAATCCTATTTAAAAATTATGGAGACTATGGAACTGAAAATATTGAATGGTGTGCTTATTTGCAGTATTTAAATAATTGTGTGCCTTAGAAGTTACTTCCAATATTAAAAAGTTGATGGTCTAAAGGTACATAAGACTAGCTGGGAACAAAAGGAAAGCTACAGGTATTATAACCTCTCCAATGGCTAAAAACTATACTACTGCCAAATAAAATTCACCTCTAGCACAGGATCTCATTTATATAATTTTTTAAGTCTAAGAAAAGTCCAATTAAGTAATCATCATGCATATAATATATTTCAAATAAATCTGAATAATGTATTAAAGTGCATAAGCCTTACACAGGAAGTTGTGGACAGCAGTATAAAGCTTTAAACTAAGATAAAATAAGAACATTATGCAAATTGAATAGGAAAATAAGTAATTTCTTAGTGATAAAACAGCAAAAACTCACGCATTTAAAATGACCTCTTCTTTTTAATTCTAAAGGTCAATAATAAGCATAGCAGAAAAGAGACATATCAGTTGAGGGAATTGCACTTTTTTTGAGAGAGAGAGAGAGAGAGAGAGAGAGAGAGATTTTATCCACACATAGTTTGTAAGACTGTGAAGCCATAAGTGTGTATTGGAAGATGGGAACTGCAAAAATAGTATCAGTTCCACACACGGATTTAAGATTAACTCAGCTATGTGTTAACTGAATTATATTTTTATCTCAACATAATTTAAGCAAAACAGACAACCTGGATGAAATTTAGATTAAAAGCATCCAAGATATTATGAGTAAATATTGAAAAGGGAATGTTCCTCACAAAAGGAGGAACAAGACATCTTTGGTTCTGTGGCTATGAACAGTTGAAGCTGAAAGTGTCAGACTATGAGGATATAAAAGCAAAGGTATAAAGAAGAATGCAAGAAAAAATTCAAGCCAGTTACAGGGAGTTAAGAAAGGATGTGGCCAATAACGTCTGAGAGATTTAACAGTAGCTGCATACATACACATTTTTAATCTTGTGTCAAATACACTGGAGGACAAGCTAAGGAACCTTGCATTTACCTCTTCATAGGATAAGCACATATAAGCAGTGATGACTGTGTAGACAACAAACTGTTAATTAACATACGTGGCACATCCAGTATCCTAAAAATTTTACCAGTTGACAACGACTAATAACCAAGAAAATCGTAAGAAAATCATTTGTGGATTACACTGAGAATTATGGGGAAAAAAAGCAAGCAAGTGTTACAAATCCATTGGTCAAAAGAATTGCTATGTTCTTAGACATTCTTTCCTGTAACTTTATGAATGGTTGTGTAATATAATTTGAGAGGTGATGAAGGAAAAAAATCTTTGATAGTCTTAGTAATTAAACAGCGAATGTTCGTGGGCAAGGACAACATAATAAGTCATCACCAGTATCGGTCAAAAGTAGTTCTAAGTTAGCATAGCTTTCCTCATCCCTTGGTGATGATACCAACAGACGTTACAGCAAATTATAAAGTACGCTGCTATCTATACTCAAATTTCAGATTTGAGCAGTCTAACCCTTGAGAATTAAATACAAAGTTAAAAAAAAAAAGTTCTTGCTCACTATAAAAGAACTTTTTAATAAGCTTAATTGGCACCATCACTTTTCTTCATTAGAATGGAACAATTTCTTTCAGTATTACAAAACGAACAGAGTAAGATAGCATCTAATATAGTTTCTTCATCTCTTGCCAAATGTTTCCAGTACAGAAGCCCAAAGTTTAATGATTTTAATTAATCGGATGTTTATAAGTGATGAGCATTTACTCTTCTCACTGAAGCCAATAAGAGTTACTAAAGCTGGGCAGCTTTGAATGTAAGGCCAATTCAGTTACAAATTTTGGTAACTAATTTTAGATGCCTATATTTGAAACTGTTGGTCTCTCTGAATTTACATCTCTCCAGTGAGAGCACATCTATCATTCCAAAATTCAAATCTTTTCAAACGGATACCCACAATGCATAGACTTATTTTGCTTTCATGTAGTGCTGTGGGGGCACATGGTGCTACACAGTAACAGAATGTGCCAATTCCCTACCAAATCTCTACCCCAAAGAGCTGAGAGGGCACAAGCTGTAAAGCACAGGAAATGCAAAACACAACACAACACAGACAGAATGACAAGTGGTTATTATACTGAAATGCGTTACAAAATAGGTGGATTTTCAGGAGTTTTTCTGAAGGAGGATAGTGAAGGATCTTTACGTACGTTAATTGGGAGGCTGTTCCATGTGTAGGAGGCAGCGTGGAAAAAGACACAAAGTTGGGAGTGAGCAAAAGAGACAAAAGGGGAATTTAAGAGTGATGCTTGGGAGGTGCTGACGGTAAAGAAAATGAGGACCAAGGTTAAGCCAGAACCAAGAGTGCCTTGAATATGGCTAACTTTATGCAAAGGGGGGGGGGGGGGAATCCTGTAAAGGCTTAAGAAGCAAGGAAACATGGGCAAGTATACAGAAAGGGAAAATGATTTGTGTAGCATGTTCCATAGAAAAAAGTAAAGAGAGTTAAGAAGTGGGAGACCAGTTCACACCAAATAACTAGTGTAACAAACATTCAATCTCAAATAATAGAAAAGAATTAACTATACTGAGATTATTACCAAAACCTAGCCAGATGTAGGGAGTGGTAAGAACATCAGATTGCAGTGATTCTTTACCTAAGGCTGTTAAATCATGTGCAAAATCACCACATAACATAAAAACCGCATGCCCAAAATAAATTCAAATGGAAAAGGTTAGAAAAAAAGGGGTTTTAAACCTGCCACTCAACATAGCAGTAAAATTTTTGGTAGTTGCTGTATAAAATGAGTAAACTCAATTGATGCACAAATAAATTAAATTCTGTCCATATAGAGCTTTATGCTGTTGCATTCCTATTCATCATCTCTGTCATCATTTGTGGGAAATACACAAACTCTCAGTGTACACTGAACTTTGATGAAGAAAACTTTAAAAATGCAAAGCCGCTACCATACAAGAGAAATCAAATTAAACAATTTTTAAGCATATGAAGGATGATGAAATCTCATAACCTGATTTGTCCTGGGCCAAGTAGCTTTTTACGTGGTCTAAGTTTACTTACTTCCAGATTACAATTTGATTTGTGTCGCTGAGAAGTACGTATGCATCAGCTATTGAAAGCTAAATATAAATAATTGAGCAATTTGTCAGTAACATCAGTAATGGCAACTTTTATACTACTGAAGCCTTAAAAAACAATAATATTATCACTTGGCCTTCTTGCCAATATTTTCAAAGGAATTATAAACACATTTATTACTCTTAGCAAGTGTTTGATATCTCTTGGGCTTAAACCAAAACCCAGGTTCAAGCATCTTCCATCTTACTGATAGGTATAGAGCTTGAAATAAATAAATAAATAAATAAATAAATAAATGAGTTCAACTCAGATGTCACTGATGCTTACCTCTAGAACAGATAAAATCAAACCCTATCACACTCTGCTGGAAACTTGAAAATTGACATTTAAGTCTCTACTCCTTTTCCATATAGTGATAGCATATCAGTAGGCCCAATTAGCCAGTGCTTACTTTATTTTCATCCCTCTCATACCAATGACCCAAATTCACCAGTTAAAATTAATGATTGAATGTTGGTCACTTCCATGACATCTCAGGGAAAGGAGTCAGTAAAGCAGTCTCTTGCCCTCTCTGTTACCTCTTTTTGTAAGCCATAGGCAAAAGAAAATTCTAAAGACATTTCTAATCTCTATTTTAATAGATCTCAATTTAGGAATACTTTCTTTAACTCCATCTAAATTTTCTAGGCAAACTCTGTTTTGGCTTAAAAATGGAATCTGACATTTTAAAAATTCTCCGTAGCCTTTTGTAGGTTTCAAAGGGAAGATCAAAGTAGACTGAGAACAGCATGGCAGTTAGACCCTTAATTACAGGGCAAAAGAATTACGTATCTCTGCGTTATATGAAGGTACATCACGCACACCTCAGTTGGTTCAAGCTCGTATTACACTATCTCAAACACTCGGGCAAATTTGTACTTACCCACAAGTCATGTTCAGCATAGTCAAACAGCAGCCAAACCTTTCTGTCGCTGTGAGAAAGGAAAACCTTCTGTAACGCAATCACGTTAGGGTGCTTCAGTTCTCGTAAAAGCTGCAAAGAAACAGGAAAAAGAAAATTGTTATTTCTGTACTTGCTAAAAACAAACAAAACCAACCAACCAAACACCAGGTGTCTTACCACAACTAAACAAACAAGTAATTCAGGCCATACCGTAGCCATGCAAGCAGCTCCCAAGAAAGCAAGGGTGCAGCTACACAAACCAACTGCTGAGTGTTCGTTAACATAAATCTATTGCCTGTGAGCAGTCACCACTGCAACTGCTTGAATGCATACTCTACCCGGGATAAATGCAAGTTAGCTCAGGCTTCTTTCAAAGAGGAGCAACCAACACAGATTTATTCTGGGTTTAAAAACACACAAGCAGACAATTATGGCAGATACTAAGGATGAAGATCCATTAGTTTCTGTCTCAGTAACTTATTCACCTAGCTCAATCTTAAAACAGGCTCTAGAAAAAAAAAAAAAGATGCCAGCGATTCAACACATTATCTTCAAAAAGTCAAAATTAGGAGGTTTAAGAGCCTCCATTGTGCAGGTTCATTGCTCTACAAACAGAGCTGACCACCACGAGCTACGCTTCCCCCTTTCCCACTCTCAACACACCCCCAAAAAATAAGAAGTTATTTCAGACAGCATACAGGGCATGTTGCGTGCTTCCTCAGTTGACATAGCTGTAGGTCCATACCTAAGCCCACGGGTGCATAGTCATGTATTTATCTCACGTTTTATCTTAAAGTAAAAACCGTTGTGGCACACAAACATAACAGTTCTCTTGTTAAAGAAACATCCTTATGGTTACCAAGGTGAACATCAGAATATAAAAGTGCCAGAACAAAGCCTGTGCAACTGTACTGTTCTCCAATTGTTGGTAAGCACAATACGGTGTTTGATTACCGCACAATTATCGCATTTCCTTTTGCATGGGATCCCTGCTTTACTCGCATGGGAGTCTGCAGAGCTCTCGCTCCCAAAGCGGGAAGGGCATTTCCAAGAAAAGCTTACCAAAACCCGTTAGGAAATATTATTCTTAGCCTTGTTCTCAGCAGTATCTGAGCCATTATGATTCATATTTAAGATAAGTACAGAGGCAAACCGGAGAAGGCCGACCATTTCAGCCCAAACAGTGAAGTCTGCCACGGTCACGTGAAAATAAAGTGGCATCTCACACAGAAACTACCGAGCAACTTCAAAAGCAACCAGTGCTGCCTACGACAACAGTACCCAAGGCATCAGATACCGGGTGACTGGGATTTGAACCTTATCGTAAATAAGAAACAAGCCCTTATTTGTAYTGAGAAGGGCGATCACCTTCAAGATGCCCACGAGGCAGAAAACAGAGATAAAGGCTCCCATATGAAAGACTGAAGCTGATGGAGTCACAGCACGTCAGCTGAGACATGGTACGCGAGCGCGTGATCTCGGCTCTCGGCAGATACATTCGGCAGCACGAGGGAGGTGCGTAGCTGTTGTCGGAGCCCCAAAGCAAAGACGGAGGGAACGGCAACGTTGGGAAGAGGAAGCCAACGCAAAGTCCTCGCCACGTAGGGCTGAGGCGCTCTCATCTCCATCTGCAGGAGTTAAAGGCAGTCAGGTCTCAGACCTTTTGACTGACGCAATTTCTTTAAATAAGAGCCATTATTAATAGATAAGGAATAGCCACAGCAGCGTTGAGATTTCTGCAGCTAACGATTAAAACTTCTGACGCTCCTAAAAGCGTAAAGCTACAACCTGGGTACTCATACACTAACACTACCCACCCTTCTTTTAATGGTTGTTTCAGCTACTGTTCAGTAATCCAGCAACCAGGATTAGCGCTGCACGCCAGCAAGCCCCAGTCTCCCGGCTCCTACACCCGTAATTAGCCGGCACATGAAAGCGTGCCCAGCTGCTGAAGTCACCCCGCGGCCAGATGAGTTCAGCGCTCCGCAGGAGCCACCAAGCGATGCTTGCAAAAGTACCGCGCTCTCGCAGGGCTGGGTTTTAAGATATCGCCTTCACAGCAGTGATTGATCACTTCTGTTTTATCTGAAAATTGCTTGCATCTGCAGCACGACAGCTATATAAGTTACCGGGCATCAGTTTGTAACGGTGAGTCAGTAAACAGAGTATGTTACCAGGCACATTTGAGAGAGAGGTCTTCCTTTTTTTTTTTTTCACTTTACAGAAGAAGACACAAGATGCTGATTTTATGGGAAAAAAAATTAAGGAACAGGATTAATTTTAATTTATATTCTCCTTTGGCCATACAGGTATCTGCCAAGATAAGAGATCTCCTAAATATTATTACAAATGCTTAAATCTATTCCAGTTTTCCAGCAAACTGAATCATTTAAATGCTTTTTGTACCATGCAGGAAATGATTTCTTTCTTTTGTTTCTTCCTCTCCTTAATGTTAAGGATTTCTACCTCTAACGAGAGAAGTTGCTGCCTATTGAACTGAACAATAGTCATTTCCAGGTATCATTTATGTGATATATTAAAATCATTTAAATTCACTTAACAAGTAGTAATATTAACTTACAGAACTCTAGACTAATACAAATTCAGAGATTAAGAAAAAAAAATTAGAAGCATCACATAAAATCTCTATTGGAAAGTAGTTTTTACTATTACTAAAAACATTGAAATATAACAACTTTTCAATCTATTGAAGCCTGTCCTAGGGAGATTTTAGAGTTCTTTATGTTTTAGTGCGCTAATGAGCCTATCGTTGGCAGCATATATCATGACAACAGAATGCTCTGACATGTTCAGAAAATTTTTAAAGTAGGAAAAGTCTTATAGCAGACACATTATTAGATTTTTTTTAATTATCATTAAATTTTCCTTAAAGACACTATTTGCAGCAATCTGGATATAAAATAATTCTAACTTCTTTAAAAAAATGAAACAAAGCATTCTCTTAAAACAATTAAAAACTCTTCAGAAGAAAAAAACAGCTAGAGAGAATATATCAAATGCTAGCATATAATAAACAAGGTAACAGAAATACTATGTACAGCATAGGAATATAAAAGAGTGCCTGAAGTTCTCTGCATTAACTGAAAGACACTATACAAAAAGGAGCCAGGAATATGTGAATATTCTGGAATTCTAAGGAGCAACACTGTTAGTGTCACTCCAAATTTTACATAGCAGCGGTCACCTATCAGAGCAGCTTGATTAATAAATGAAACCTGCAAGGCAAAAAAAAGTGTCATGAAAAAGGAAGATGCTTTCACATTAAAAATGGCAAATTTACTATTCAAAATGACAATAATATATATTCTCTTAAAATGGGTAAACTATTTTTAATTCATCTTTTTCCTCTTTTGATTCAACATGGATGAAACAACAAACATCCTTATCAAAAGCCAGAATTTTTCCACATGGCCAGAATCAAACCGTTAGTGGTATGATCTTAAACATCAACTTTTATAAAAAGCATTGGGAAGCACTAAGTTAGTTTTATACTACCTGGGTTGAGCATCTGACATAAAATGTACACATCTGACCTTAAGCTGAAGAATAGAGTACTATAAGGCAACAGAGAAAATGGCCTCTGTAAAATGGTATTACACTGTATTTTACAGCTACTGAATGACTGTTTATAGCTGCAATTGTAGATGGAAAAAGCTCCCACCAATTAATAAGAGTTTGTTTGTGCATGTTACAGAAGCACATGCTACCTGCCCATTTTTCAAGTCTGTTCTGCTCTTAAAGCAAATTAACATTCCTAAAGAATTTCAAGAGGCTACTGAGTAATTTTTCTAAACTCAGTTGTAAATTAACAGATTAAAAGCAATCAGCTTAATTTTTAAACTTGCTATCCATGAGATCATGAGATGTTCCCAATACCGTAACCATAGCAGCGGCAGCAGCAGCCTTGTAAACACAGTGTATTTTCTGCTTAAGAACAGCAGTTATAAAACAAGACACTACACATAAAATCTTACAAAAATACGTATTACCCAACAGTTATGTTTAAGAGGACACTCATAATTTAATACAGAATGTTTACAGAACTGATTCCCTGAGTTAAATTCATTTTATATTTTTAATCAGACACTGACCAATACTAGAGATAGACTGAAAATTTGTCAAATCCTATTATTCCATCTTACAGTATGTAATAGGAAATACTTGGAAGTTATCATTAAGAATATTTAAGTTAGTTTTTTAATCTTATTTATAGATTCTGTGCTCCAACAGATGAACAAATATGGGAAGACAACTCAATTTTTGTTACTCTCACTTGTCTATTTTAAGCAAATACTTGCAGTAGTTTTCATGAATAGTCATTTTGGAAGTGCTTTGGTAGTTTTAGCAAATAATGGGTCTTTATACCTTCTTTTTTTACTGAACCACAACCCTAATGTAACAGTAGGCCATAAGAAACTTCATGTAAAATGGAAGTTTCGAATGCAAAGAAGTAGCACATGATGCAAAATGGAATATTTTAAAGACTTTGTTACACTCTGGGAGTCAAGAGTATTGATCCCAGTGGCAGGAGCTGGACCAGGGCAGTGCTGTCTTTAGAGTCCTAACACCCTGCACCAAGAACAGGAGCTCTGCCCTACCAAAACTCACCTTGCAATAGCGCTAGACACCAGCCAGAAGAGATCAGAAACTATAGCTTGGGGTAAAAGTGACCAGCATGAGAGTCACAAACAGAAATTTTATTTTTAGTCATAAATCTTACTAATCTCCCCTAGAGAGGAGAAGAGAGGGTGACCACAGGGTCAGGTGAGCCTGGGTACTCACAGGTGTTTAAAGAGTGGAAATGAGGGGAAGCATTCAAAGAAAGCACTGAGATGACATAATCAAAAAGGAAAAAAGGACCAGGGGGGAACAACATAGAAATCAAGAGATGACAAAGTTGAGACAAGTGTACCAGAGACAACTATTGACCTAAGATTTAGCTAAAAAGAAATTACCCACTTTGGAAGAAGCGTTTTCATTTAAGCAGAGTGGAGGAAGCCAATAACGTGGAAGCACAAAGACGTATTTAAAGCCATTTACATCACGATTATATCAACTATATACCCTAACATCTTTTATGTTTTATTAGAAATTTGTCAATATTTAACTGCTACGCCAACCTTTTACCTGTATTGTCACTAGTATTTTTCTAAACAGTTTCATAACTATGCATTGCATGAAAGGAAGCCAAGGTAGCATCTAGTTCTTTAATCAACTCCAATCTTGAAAATAAAGGCATAACTCATCACATTGAATTTGCTACTTGTTGGGAATGAAACTCATCTGAAATTTGTTGAATAAAGGAGAAGAAATAATTCTTAAATATATTAGCCAAACAGGAGACTGGGGGGGGGGGGGTCAGGGGGTCATAAGACTACAGTGAAATGCATTGAGATAAGACTTTAGCTTAGTCAAATGCCTCACCACGGTTTCACCCTGCTGCTTCTGTTATTCATTTGATTAGCTGTCACATGCCAAATCTCTCTAACAGTTAAGCCATGCACCATTTTCTGCAACAGCTGTATGTCAGTCCCTCACCAGGAGCACACTCCACAAAATGTGCATTTCAGCTGCACCAAGAATCCCAGGCACAAGAGGGATGTTAAATCACTGTCTACAGCTTTTCTGCACCACAGATTGCTGCATGAACTTTAAGAATAGAAAATGGAAGAAAGAAGCGTAGCTGTAATACTGGTTTTCTTAGATCTTGTGCAGAAGTAAGTCATCTTGGAGACTTGGGTTAATTCAAGTCCAAAGCCAGAAACAAGAACCTAATACCCTGTTGTAGTGTATTACATTCCAGTGTATTTGACCACATTTTATAACAAGATAAAAACCTGAATGTAAGAAGAACCCGCAACTATTAGAATTTATTACCAACAGAACATAGCATCATACTTTAATAGTACTTTAGCCTATTATTCCTCTAAAATTTAACTTCCATTATACTAAACATGCAATAAAATGCTAATAAAAAATTGTCTCAAGTGAGTAGCAGTATATTTCTTTCTTGGTAACAGCATACAAAGCAGTTGAGGCAGAAAGTCATTGAGTAAGGCTGTCCTGTACAGTGTCTGCCTTCTAAACTCATTTTTTATTTTCTAACTATTTTCCGGTCAAGAGAACTGTACAAGTGCCTTTGCTTGTCACGGCTTTTAGTGCTTAGCTCCAATTTTAAAATGTTGCATTTGGATAGCCCAGACAGCATGAAACAGCCTGTAGGATTCCTGGCAGCGACACAGCATACGTAGAATAGTTAGTAACTTCCTCTGCTATCTCTTGAATGCTCATTCAGCATTGAGGATTTCCCTTATAAGTGAATGTCTCTTATCCCAAGGGAGCAGTGGGGATCAGGACAGGAAAGTCTGTGATGTCTGAGGAGAAGTTAAGCTGACCACAGAACTGGTACAGAAGCCTAAAACGCTGAAAATCCGATGAGTCGGAAGTCAAGCTGAGTTCGGCTGAAAAGTGAAAATAAACACAAAAGATTCTCCAGGCAAAGAGAGAAAGAACGCAGGAGGTTGTGCAAGCTCAGGAATAAGAGAGCGAAGTGGAATATAATATAGTTTAAAGATGAATTCAAGAGCTAAAATATTTTACTTCAGTTTTAAATGACAACTGTGATACTGACCATGGAAACAAAGAACGTACAGATAACGGAAGATAAGTAGGAATCAGCACAAGTCAGATACAAGCAAAACTCAGGCCAGGGTGGTATCGTATGATTAGCAAACACAGCACATACATTTATAAAGGAGACTACAGGAGACACGGCACTTGTGGACCTGTTAATGCAAGAAAAGTGTCGTGCAAAGTTTTAAAAAACGTTTTGAAACAACAATAAAGAAATGAAGAAAAATGCCTTAAAAACATCAAACTGACCTGATTTTCTTCTCTGATAACTAATTTTCTACACAACTGGAAGATTCGTGTTCAAATTTCAGCTTTATAAAAAGCATTTGGTATTTTGTGAGACGGGAAGGCTGGCAGCTGGAAGAGCTTTGAGGCGAGCAAGAAACTACCTAAGACGACAGGTGACAATGGAAAACGTTTCAAAGTAAAATAGTCCTGTATGGAAAATATTTGTGGAGTTATCACAGAACTGGTATTGTGATTATTAAGAAAACCCATCTTAGCACCAAAATCATGATGGTGGTAATGAAATTATCCGATGAAATAAAGGTAATTTATTCTCGATGAAGAAAAGGAGTGTGGTAACACATACTCTTTTATGAATCTTTATGCTATGACTGAGTAATGAAAGGGTAACAAAATGTGATTAAATTAACAGGACAACATCTGAATTCATGCACTTAACAAACTAAGTAAGAATTTCTATGACAGACTGAGAAGTCATCAGGTGTAAGAGACAAATGAGGTGGCAGAGTTGGATGAATATAAACCAACAAAGTGATAAGGAAATTAAGAGGGTAAATCTGATCTTAGATATACTCGTTGAGTATTTACAAGAGGGAAGGGGATGTACCGATATAAATTCATAAAAAATCTTCCATGATGTCATTTTAAATGCCATAGTTTTACTTACCTATGCTCAACATCACCCCCCACCCCCCCCCCCCCAAAAAAAAAGATTAACTCTCCCTGAAAAAGGCAAAGGGTGGTCAAAGCAGCAAACAACCTGTCCTTTGATGGGGAGGAAAAAGCTTATCCCATTACTGTAACAAATCAAATATTGAAAGAAAATAAGATTGACATCCACTAAAATACAAACGTGTGAGCAGTAAAGACAGACATAATTAAGCTAAAGGGCAGTGATGATACAAGAACAAGCACATACAATTGATAACAGATAAATTTATCTTGGAAGACGGTGTCTCATAATAGGAACAGTGACAATGTCTACGCAGTACTGTGTTTTTATAAAAACTTTCATAAAAGGTGGGTTTGGTGGGGTTTTATTGATCATCTCTAGCAGATGGAAAAAAAAAAGTCACCTACTGATAGCTAGCTCCAGAGTAATTTGTTTTAAACTTTGACCTTATCCTACAGATTGGCTATCACTATACTATGCGAGTAACTTCTATGTGAAATAGGCTAGCAACTATGAAGACTCTTGATCTTTAGAGGTATAGAAAGTTACGCTTTTTTTCCCCACAGAAAAAGACAGCTTCTGTGAGAAGGAGGGAGGAGAGTTATGCTGTTACTAATGTAAAGAGAATGATCAAATATGAAGGTGTTCAGCACTCTGAAAGATGATCAGGCAGTAGATTCATCAAGGAGGTGTCTTAACTCTCATATAAAAATACATTTTCACCGTAGGTTAAACGATGCTTTGCTGCTACACACCTACACAAGCAGAGTGAGGACAGACGCTTTCCTCTCACCGTAAGGTAAAATGAGAGAAAAAAAAAAAAACAGAGAAAACAGAAAGACATATAAACACTACTATCTACACTAGTAAATCCTGCAGTAAACATGTATTTCTGTGTCAGTGAAGACAAAGCCATAATCACCTTCAGAATGTTATTTTAAGGCCAGATCACCTCATCTCAGAGGTGTTCCTATCTTCACATGCTTTATTCAGTCTTTTGATCTACATAGCTAATCTGCTCTGGAACAACCTTGGTAGCTTCTTTGATGGAAATGCAATCTGTAATGTATTTAACTGCTTTCATGATTAGAACCAAAACCTTAAATTGGCAGAGACATGGATCAGAAGTTATAGGAGAAACCAAAGCATAAGCTCAACTGCTCATAAAAGCAACTGTACATTGCAGAATTTGTGAAGCCCTGTTCTTCTCGTGTGATGTGCAGATTCAAAGCCTCTGGGGTCACTGAAGTTGGTTTTAAATTGAAGCTAGGATTTTCAAAGGAACCTAGAGATCATCATTTTACTCCTACAGAAACTCTTGAAAAAAGCCAGCCTATTTAGATGTTATTAATCAAGACTAGCTCCTCTCCTCCCTTTTATTACTATCATTCTTTTCCCATGGACCCTCGGATGCCTAACACCATACTGAGCTCATGCTGCAGCTTTTCCCTCAGGGAACTAATTTGGGCCTCACTCAAAATAAAAAATAAAAATAGGCAGCCATTAATTTGACTCGTAAGAACAGTCCTTGGTTAACTTGAAACTACGCTACAGATCCTGAAGTTATCAGGAGAGGAAAAAAGACGGGAACCCAAACAGCATATTAGTCTAAACAGCTACTTAACATTCAGCTTTGTTTAGTGATCCGATTGCTTCCTACATTTGGGACTTTCCAGCCTGGATTCCCCTTTCTAGGTGTAGAAATTTCACTTACAGAGCAACTGCACAGCCAAAATCAGAAGTCTTTGCTCATGGATAGGTTCAAGCTGAAGTGCTGTGAAGGGTCCGCGCATCAGTCCATACAGCTGGAGCCTACAGCTGGACCCTGTCTATGGCAAGGACATGAGCACAAGGTCTCACAAAAAGATCTAGGCACCATATAAAATAGACGGGGGGAGTCCAAAGAACCTTAAGTTCAATACTGAAGTGGCAACTTCAGCTCCATTCCAGAGGGGACATGTCCCTCATATACTGGTCTGTTGAAGCCCTATCCTCGGACAGTCTTTGGCAAGCAAAAACAAGATGGGGAGACAGACTAAAAGGCCAAAACTACCACTGGCAGTCTCACATGGGCTGCCCCGAGGTCTGTCTCAGCTTACATGGCACATACTAAAGGAAAACAAACAAGCTAAAATATTCCAAAGCCTGACTTCAGGCAGACTTTCTTGTTCCCTCTAATTCTTATCCTTATACAAGAAGTCTATCTTCAGTTTTACTCAAAGCAGTCCTTCAATATAAAAACATCCAAGTCTGATCTTCAATGTTTTCCTTTCTTCAGGCTTCCATCTATTTAAGCAGACAGTCCTGTCCTGGTCCCGGTCCACCACCACCACCAAGTACGAGGAGTCCAAACCTCCACAAGATTTAAAAAAAAAAATTTTTAAAGAAGGACATTGAACAGGGTTCTAGCTGGTAAACAGCGAAATGTCAGGATAGGAAAAGGACAAAACCACCACACCCTCCTCCTCCAACAAGCATTAAAAAAGTTATTTATTCTATAAATATTTTCATTTCAGGAGCTGAAAATGGTTTGGCATGGCTAAAGAACATTATTCTGAAACAAAAGCCTGGCAAAAAACTTTTCAAAAATAATACATTTTAACTAAAAGAAAATAAAACTAGGGTAACTGCATTTTTAATTCTTTGGGTTCAAATGGCTAAGCATTTTTATTTAAGAACAGAGGAAAAAAATACAAATATATTCATTCTTTTGATTTCTTAGTTAACAATATGGTATACTATTGCATGGACCTTTAAATAGAAAGAAAGGACTATTGTAAAATTACTGCCAAAATAAGAAAATTGTTAACTTTTAATACACCTATATAAGGAAATGCAGACATAAGGTTGTACAAAAATAATGACTTGGCTACAGTGTACATATTAAAGTGTAAGGTGGAGAGAAAAAAAAAAACACACAGGGATCACAGGCAGTGAAGATTGAATTTCTTTGTCTTCCTAAAGGAACCGTAGTTTTTGCAGTTTCAGGAACAAGTTTAGTTAAATCAATTGAAAGCAAATTTGCATTCTTGGACCAAAAAAAAAAACAAGGCACGTTTTTAATGGAAGCTTCAATTTATTTATTTATTTTATTTTTTAATTTTTTTTTAAATGAGATCTTATGCTCTCTTTTTTCTTAAAGGCAGCTTGGTAGTCAAACTGGTCAGTCTGTCACACAGAGTAACAATACAACCATCTTCCTCCCAATGGAAAGGCAAAGAAAATCTCTCCCTCTCTCTCAACTAAAAGGTATTTTTCTCCTTATTTGGTCGGCAACAAAATAAAAGAATATTCATGTACTTCAGTAATAACAACAACTAAATTGAAAACATCTAGTAGAAAGTAAACTGTTGAAAAGCAATAAGGAATGTTTGTCATTTCTGAAGATTTTAAAATATCCCAAATTCTCTTTTTGGTTGACTTGAAAAGAAATTTATTTTGTTACTGAAGAGAGAAAGAACTTTCCCATTAAGTAACAAAGCTACTTTAAGCTATATTAGAACAGTCTTCACAATTAAAAAAAAAGCGTCACTTTGTTAATATAGTTTTAAATTCTGAAGCAGCTTCATTTAATTTCACATACCTAAACATTCAATCTGTGTTTTTAAATTGCAGCTAGATTTACCCTTACAGGGTTTATTCTACTGTTTCAATGCTGTTTTTTTTTCCTGGCAACAAGCTACCCCTTAAGAATCCGATGGCTCTTGCACTACATTCCACACTGAATAAACAGTGCTGGTAATTGTTTTTTTCCAAAACACTTGGAGAAGGACAACTAACAAGATTGCACATCAATTCTGACCAATTGCCCTATTTTCAGAAAAGGTTCTCCTCAAGAAGACTTCAGAAAGATGCATGTTATTACACAAACCAGAGTCAGAGGAACAGTGTTTCTGCTTTTGTAAGTTCATAAAAGAGAAAAAAAAGAATGGTCAGATCTACAGGAGACAAACTAGTTCTATTTTTTTTTTTTTGACCACAAAATAACAGTGATGCATCAAAAGTATCTATTCAGCTACAAAACTGGCACTGAGTTCCTGTTTACAATAGTCCAGTGTGGCTTCCTAAAAACCTTGTAAGCAAAACTAAGGGGGGAGAGGGAGGAAGGGGGAGAAAAAGTCCAAAATATTTTAACATATATAACTGGAGCAAAAGAATGGCTAAGCAGTAGGCATATCCAGCCTGAATATATTTAATTATGCCACCATGCTGTTGCATCTCTCAACAGGCAATGAATTTCTAATGTATGCAAAGGATTGTGCAGCCACTTGCAATGCCATCCTGAAGGGAACTCCTGTCCTAAAGAGAAAATGCATTTGATTTCCTGCAGAAAAAAAAWATATATATATAGTTCTGCTGTAACCCACTAACATGGCAGACTATATATGTAGCTGTTCTTACTGTCCACCCTATACTTACTACGTTCATATATCAAAGCACCTCAACTTGGTTATATCTTGCAGTTGTACACACTGAGTATTTAACCATCTAAATGCAGAATTGTACAAGTTTATCAGCAATATTTATAAAAACTGTATGACTTCAAAGACTATTTAACACTTACTTAAAATAGCAGTAAGAAGAAAAAAACGCTTTCACCTTACATTCTACAAAGCAATACTCAAATACATGCGGCACTATCTTTTGGTTACTTTGGGTCACCACTTCCCTTAAGGCTGAATTGGCTTACAATCACTTTGTCACTTCTGCAAACTCACATTTCTGTTATTTTAAGTTTCTTAAYGCAGGCTTGCAAAGACAGCAATAAAATTAGCATTCTTGCTGTACATTATCAGATATTAATGAAATAAACCAGAGCTGCATATTTATCCATAAAAAAAAAAGTAAGATTTTTCAAAAATGTTCTACAAAGGACAAGCCTTCCTTAATACAAGATGGGACATTTTACATTTAATTTCTAGGACAAAGAAGGAGCATACTCAAGATTTCGAGGACTCATAAATAATAATCTGATTGTTTACAAAATACTTTCCCTTTATTTCTAAAGTTTACTTGTTGTTATTTTTTTATTATTAAATCAAATATTAACTTTGTGATACTCTTCCATTTTCCACAGTTTGTACATTACAAACTACACAGTACAAACCTATTACAAATCATTCAACAGTTATCATGAAAATAAAATCTAGATCCTGAAGAAACTTCCATCCAATGACTTCCTATATCCTATTACTGATAATGACACCGATTCCCAACTTGGTAAATGTTTGCTGTCAGACAGAAAAGTGCAACTCTTGGCCATTGATTTAAAAAAAACCACACATACCAACAATGCATTAAATTTTGGTTATAAAACRTTAAGGTGAGCCATACACACTGATTTTAAGTGATTATAATGGCCAGATCAGCGTGATTTTTCCCCCCCAATTTTGGAAACAGGTACTACAGGAGTTTGGTATCTACAGGTCCAGAATTAGTCTTCAGAATTGCTGGTTAAACACCAGCTCATCTTTTGGGGGTTTAAAGCAAAGCTTCCGGTGTCTCTGCTTTTGACACTGATGTTCACTCTCATATGGTATGAATATTCCCCTTATTTTGCTTCTGTATGGCCCCAGAGCACACCGAGGGTGACAACACCGCACTGCTCAACACCTCTCCCGCATCAATATCCGAGATGCGAAGCCTCTGCCAAAGCCACCTGTAAACTCCGGTCTGGGAGGGCTCCCTCAGACCACACGGGACGGAGGAACAAAACGGCCGGGAGATCACCAGCGGCTCCCTTTAATCTGACAGCTCGATAGCCAGAGCACTAGCACAAAGCAGGAAACCTGGACTCAATTTTCTCCTCTGTTTCACTGAACTACTGAATGAAAGGGAGCAGTGGGCTAAAAGGACAGCACTCAAGCACCCAAGACTTCATGAGAATATTTCTAGCAAATAGAGGTGACTCCCTGAAGCTTGAAGGAAGGTACTCCAGTCCTGGAAAGAGCCAGGAAATGTTGCACATGTAATGTAACTTAAATCCTATAGCGAGGTTAGACAGCTTCTCGAGTGTGCGTGCTGAATGGTATGAATCCAACTCTTCAGTATTTAACCCTATTTTGTATATAGGGCTCAGTGTCTTGTTCAAGGTGGAGAAATATGCTGTTGCTGAGTACTGTCACATCCAAGTCCTCAGCCTGCATGCAGTTGTTTTTCAGATACAAAAATACATAGGAATGTAAATCAGGTGTTATAGTTAGGCGACGGTCGAACAATAATTTAGGGTTTCTAATGCCAGTTAAAAAGGCAATAGTCACACAGTACAAAGTATTAATCCAATGTAAAACTCTCTCTTACAATTCAAACATGCTTGAAAACCTATGATGGCTTATCTTTGTATCCACTGGCTTTACACTGGATCAGGTATCATCTATCCTGCTGTCAACATAAAGCCAGGACAAATTCCATGTTCTATGCTCCAAATCGATAGAAATGAAATCAAGTGCCTGTGACCATTCTGGATCAAATTCCACACTGATGGCTGATCCAGCAACACAACAGCCACCTCCAGTCAGGATACAATTCTTTTAGGTCTTGTTTCCATGATGTTTAGTCATGGAAATAGTAGATTTTCCATGAAGCAGTAATACAGTTTTGTACATCTCACTAAGTTTTCACTAATAGGACTATGGGGCACAAATAATATGTATTTTCATATTTCAACATTAACAGAAAAATGACCTTCTTACAGGAGTTAGTGGAGAAAAAAAAAGAAAGCTTGATTATTCTTCATAAGTACTCACTCTACTTACTCCAGACTGGGAAGCAGGAGTTTAGACGATTCATTTACAGTACAAGTCTTCTTTAATGGGAAATTAAATCAAATTGGAGGTATGAATTCAAAACACATTAAGCATATTAAATCTCTCTTCCCTGTGTGAATCACATTAAAGCAACTTCAATTCTGAATGAGAGCATCCATTAAGTTTGATGTATTTCAACTAATGTTCTTTAATATCTTACTTCTAGTTAAACTAGCTAATAGATAAGCCTACAGTTGCAAGTATAAATTCAGTCCAGTATCAAGYTCTAAGCATGAAATTCTCCTGCAAAATTAAGTAGAGGGTGTGAATTTTTATTTTCTTAACTTCCTTTAATTTGGGTCCATTTAAAATAGCAAAAGTTTTGCACATAGTTTTACTATCTAGTTTCTTGCATATTGTTTCAGGATAACACTCACTTAAGAATACTACCCTTCTGGAGCTTTTATTTAAGAACTGTTACTGTCAACAGATTAATTACATTTATTTACAACAAACTCAATGCCTTCTTCTTGAAGGACAAGGCTAGAACGTTCTTAGTATTTATTAAAACAATTACCCATTAAGTTTGTTATGTTTTTGCTCACAGGTTTTCACTTCTTACCCAAATCTTCTGCAATCTTTTTAAATACACATTAGAGAAATTTAACGTGTGAAGCAAGCAAAAACAAGATGTTCATTGGCTGTCTCCCAAGTCATTAAACGCCTACCACAAGATTCCTCTCATACTCTCAGGACCATACAGACTGCAACTGGAAAAAAAAGTCAGTTTGTAGCACAAAAGACTGTTCGTTCTTCATTCTTCAGTTAAATGTGAGAAGTTCTAAGACAAGGCAATGAATGCAGTAAAACCAGTATTTTACCCCCCCCCCCAATAAGGGCTGAGACTTAGAAGGTGGCTTAATGTAATTTCCAAAATTTGATCAGAAAAGAGATGAAAATGTAAATGAGATACAGTAAATATGCTTTTATATCAACCCCATAAGGGCTCTGAATAACAATGGTTGACTAGGAAAGGTTTCGAAACTACAGCAGGTAAAATGAAGAAACCAATAACTAAATGGCTAATATTTACCACCAAGAGAGGGTAGGCAACTGGTGTTCTTCATTTAATCTTCCATGTAATATAACCTTTCTCTAAGTAAAACCTATGCAAGCAAATGGGTACTGAACTGATGTTTTGCCCAAGGCAGCAAAAGCAATGTGGCCCTGAAAACACCATACTATGAACACTCATGTTAGAATTTCTTCCCAAGAACTGAGTACAAATACTTTCCCAAATACTTTCCCAGATACTATGCAGCAATGAGTAACGGGAAGTCAAGACCTACAACTCAAGACCTACAACTGACTTCCAGACTTGGCATATCTCATTAATATGCAATTAGTGGTAACAAATAACATTTTTATCATCCCAACCAAAATGACAGAGTTCACTTATGTGCATCTTCTTTTTGGAATAACAACTTGAGACTTCCTGGAAAAAAATAAAATATGCACCTTTATTGTGTAAGAAACTTTCCTAACTTACTAATGTTATCACCTACTGTTAAGAATCCCTGAGACTACAGCAAGCCGCCTGCATTTCAGTTGCTCCTAACTTTGCCAAACTAATTGCTTGGGCTAAAATTTTCCAATCTGGACACCAGTGAAGTCTGATTGTTCACATAAATCATTTAGCTATTTCCAGGAACACCACTGCAGACAAAATATGTAATATATGTTCTTACTCAAAAAAAAATAAGAGCAGCTGCACTTGATTCAGACACCAGATTAATTTCAAGTCTGCTTACTATCCTGTCCCTGATGTAGCTGAGGCAAACGCCAAGGTTTGAAAGAACATGTGAAGCAGCACATAGACAGCATAAGCCTTTCAGGGTATACACATCACCTTCAAACAATCCAGCAGCTTAGGGACTTCATAAACAGAGCTTAAATCATGGCTCTTCACTGTTTTTGTCTGCTTTTCAATCAGCCCCCAAATAACACTTCACTAATTAATTTTTTTTGAACTCATTCCTAGCCTGGTCTCTAAAACATGTGGAGCCATGTTTCAAAATTGAGTTGTGTTAGGGGGATATTTGCTAATTTCGTTTAGTAGCCCTAGTTCTTCTGTTTGGATAAACACTGAATAATGGTTCCCTAATTAACTTTTCCATATAGGTTTGTGGTTTTATAGACCTCTTGCATTTTCTTGCAGCTTTTTCCCTTCCAGCCTGCAGGCTCCTAGTCTATTTTGTCACTGTTCACATGGAAGCTGTTTTATGTCACCAACCTTCTTTACTCACTTTCTCTTCTCCTCCTCTAGTGCTACTATAACCTTTCTGAGATGCAAAGGGATCAGAATGACATAAACAGTCCAGCTCTGAATATATCAGGGATTTATGAGGCAGACTGAGTTTGTCTTTTCTTTGCAGGTCTTGACTTCAGTAATTCACCCTAAAGTCATTCTAGTGACTTGCAAATTGCCTTTTTGACTGCTGCTGAGCTTGGAGCTGTACCCAGAGGAACAGCAGTACTGATCCAGATTCTCCCCCTACCTGCCCAATGGGTACCAGTAATGACAATTTAGAACCCATCACTGCCTGTAAAGAGGTAGGATTGTTTTTCCCCCCCACTTAATCTGCACTAAAATTCAAAGGTGAGATGCAAATGTAATTTTATCACACAAATTATACTCAGTATTGTGAACTCATTTAGCACTTCCACGTAGGTTAGTAAAGAAACCAAACCAGACTAAAGCAATTTCGTATCATCAACAAACTGTCATCTGATGCTTTGCTTTCCCTTGGGCGGGGGGGGGGGGGGGGGAATTATTTGCACATACTCGGTAGAAACAGACTTCGGAGACCATTCGAGCTGTTAAGTGAGGCACTCCAGAGACAGCTCTGGCACTAAACAAAGGAGGAAGTTTCACCGATTTCTCTCCTGCTCAGCTCAGTCACCGAGGGGAAGGCCAACTTCTCCAGGGGCAAAGAGACAAGAAGCACACGTCAGAAAGAGATGGGGCAAGAAGAAGTTGTACGAAGAGCAAGTGAGGAGAAGCACCCCAGGGAGAAGGGAGCCAGCACAGCAGCTAGTGGAAGGAGAGGGAAGCAGAGCTGACATCAGCAGGGAGAAAACACACGAAAGGACACTAGAAAAGAGACTGGACCGAGGGGAGAAGGTACACAGGTGAAAAAAGAAAGAGATTCCAACAATAAACCAGTGGTGAGGAACGGGACTGGCTATGAAAACAGAAGGGAGGGGGGGAAAAAATGGGACACCAGCAAACCTGCAGAGGGAAAAGTGTGTTGATAGGAAGAATAGGAAATGGGATTTCCCATTAGGAAATGGCATGAAGAGCAGAAAAAGGTATGAACTAGATAGGAAAACCAAGACTGAGGCAAGGAGACTAGTGGATGGGGAAAACAGAGGACAAAGATGGAAAAGGTTGAGTTGAGGGGGAAGAGGAAGAGGAAGCAGAAGAGTGTTCAACACAGTAAACTCCCCTCCTGATGGTGGCACGAAGTCCAGTGTGCCACCACTCCTCTGGCAAATGTGCCTTCCTCCTTCCTTCTTTAAGCATCGGTCCCCAGGAGAGCAAGGTTTCTTAAGGTGGCAGTCTAATGTCCAAGTTGTGAGGAAAAGGTCAGAAAGGAGAAGAGTAAAGGAGGCATAACAGAATGGAGGCATTAAAGAAAAAAAAAAAAGGGGTATAGGGAAGAAGCTTCTATTTCCAGAACAGAAAAAACATCTATAATACATACATGTACATATAAAATATATATACATATATACACCATACCTGTCAAATTCTTTCTCCCTTACAGCATGACCTCCAGGAAGAAATCAGTCAGATTCGCGTGAAAAGGAAAGACAGGAAAAGAGAAGTGCTCAAAGAGTATGTCAAGGATGAGGGAAAGAACCTGGGACTGAAGATATGCAGTACAATTAAACTGTAGAAACAGAGAAAACAAGTGAAAGAGTGGGTGACAAATCTGCTGAAGTTGACTGCAAGATTTTATTATAAGCACTCTAGAATACAAAAGAAGAAGCAAAAGTAGTAAATATCGCTGCTGACAGACCCTGTGATGGAACAGGGAAATAATGAAGAGACACAAAAAGTGTATCAGCAGAAGAAAGGAGGAACAAGAGAAAAAAGAAGTCTAAGCAACAGAGTATGAAGGATATACAATGCTCCAAGAAATTACAAGACAGTCAAAGAAAAGAAGCTTAGAATAGGAATTAGAGAGACAGTGTTTGGCGAAGACGAGAGCAACTCTTTTAGTGAGCATGAACGTTTAACTAATACTGCCCATTGACTGAAGAGGCAAATACAAGCTCATATATACAGCTAAGAGACCAGATGCATCTTCTGCATTAAATTACAGAGGATGAACACAGCAGATTTCACAGAAAGAGAACCAGGAACCAGAGTCAGAGGAAGGATGACAGGGAAAAGATTAGAAGATGCATTCAAGTAGTCGGGTAAAGAGGATTTAAAAAAATAATAAACAAATAAATAAATAATATTTTTTGCTACTCAGACCACAAATGTTTTACAATGGTTATTGAAATAACTGAATGTAACAAGAGATTTTGCCCCAATCAGTATGTCACTACTATACAAAAGGATAACTCAGCCAAATAATCTAAGTGCAGCATGCGCTTTGTTTCCACTCATTATGACATTTTCCATAGTTAGATAAAAATCAAAACAGCATGTCCTTTATCTGAGCTTTATAAAAAGAGAGCAGGTCAAGGATTCTTCCTTTATCCTATTATTGCCAAGACAGAAAACATGTTTTTGCAATGCCCTTCCTTAAAAACACAGAATAGACCTTTTATATTTGGCAAGAAGCATGGAAAGTTCAGGCAAGGGGCCAAATATTCTGTTAAAATGCATAATGGTATAGTGTAGCTTTGCTGAGGACCCAGAAACAGTGCCCTGAGAATGTGGTCCCAACACCCTTTGTTCTTACTTAATATCCAACATCAAATTTTACTCCAAAGGTATAACAACTAATTTACATAACATCCCCTTCCCTCCCCCCTCAAAAAAACAACTCTTTAAAGGCAAGAGCAGAGTTCACTATCCCATTCTGTAAAAGATACAATAATCTCCCAGGAAGAAAAACCTAGATCCATATGTGCATTAAATACTTTAATTCATATATGAAGTTAACTTAGCATAACTTCTGTTAAAAACATGACATATTGCTAATGAGAGTTGAAGTGAGAGCGTTCTGGCACTCCTTGCTGCACGCTGCTCCTTGCCATCACAGCTCTCCTTCTTGTCATCTCTCTGGCCACTGTCACCATCTGCTTATCCAACCAAAGACATGTTACGGCCCCACCTAAGCAGCACCTAATAGTGTGTATATACCCCTATTCAGCTCCCTTTTTGCCCCCACTTCCTATGGCTCTTTCCCTATCAGAATAACTGTACCTGGATTTTGCCTCAACACATCAGATCTCAGAACAGATTTACATATCTTAGGAAAGTCTCTTACTCCACTGTGAATGTCCTTTACTCCATCACCTTCAGATTTTTACGTATTTAAATCTATAAAATAAATTAACGTGAAAGAATACTGACTTAATGGAATAAAAGGATTCAACGATCATGAGAGAGACATTACAAATGCCAAATAAAAAGGATGCATGGTACTGAAGAAAATACAATGAGAAATAGACATGTGAAAAATAACACTGATGAATGCTATTTTATAAACTGCAAATATTTTTCAAAACCCTCATTCAGAAAAAGCCATGCAAGGAAGATTCCTTCCTTTAAATTTTCCTTACTATTCATGAAATATGAATTGGATTGTATGCAACAGATTAATTAGTTTAAATACTGCCAATATTCTCACTAGTGATAATTGGTTGCTTCTTGTAAGAACATCTGTTCTGTCTTAAGAAACGAAGTAGAGAGCCTGTTACCTAGACAACACAACCCTTCTGAGTATCGCACATTATAAAAGGGTAATATCAACCTAAGCCACACTTCATATTCGTTCTCCCCACCACTCCTTTATCACTGTTGGTATGTATAACTGAACGCCATGACTTTTTAACATGATGCTCGTATTTACCAGATCAAACAAACTCAGGCCCACTTTCACATGTACTAGAAGTAACAGCTGTATTACTGCCCTTTGGCCAAACAACGGGCAATTTGAGGCTCTGTATCTGGCTGGCTTCCACCAATGTAAATGCCAAGTCGTCGAGCTGAATATGCTGCAGCTTGTTATGACTCCTCTTAGAGTGAGTCCTATCAAACTGAGAAATCTCAGCTCCATCCCCTTGAAGATGGTCCAGAAGTAGTCACCTTCATCACCACACCCCTGGATCACCCAAGATTTTCAAGCGCTATGAGGACCCATCCCGCACTGGTGCACACCAGTGCTCTCCAGTCAAAATTAAGGAGAGTAGCAGCAGATTAACCTTTGAGAGATGCCTTTTGTTGCCTGAGCAAACTCACCATGATCTTATAAATGCTGATGAAACATTAACAACAATGAAGTGCACCAGATTACAAATTCCTCTGCATACTTTAATTAGATGTATGGGATTCTTTTCCCCCTGTGTGCATGCGCGTGAGATGGAGGACCAATCAACACTGAAGCTCAAATGGTTTGTGAAACCTGAGAACCAAGTGCTTGGAAAGGAAAAGAAGAGCTCACTGGGACAGAGCAAGCAGCAAAACAAGCCACCCCTCGACTATCACCCTGAGATTCATCTCCCTCAATCTTCCTATTGGCAATGCCTTAAACTGCTTTTCTTCCTCCTTTGCCTCTTTTTCCCTTCTTCTTGGCTGCAAGGAGAGGAGCAGGAAGAGCACTGTCTATCTCAAATGTGCGTGCTGTAACCGGCCCTGGTGGGGGGAAATTTCTGTAGGAGAAACCGCACAGGGCTTTGGTCTCCCCTCCCCGCAACAGCAGTTATGCCCCAGGTATGGCCTTAAGTCTTCAGGTTAGTCAGTCAGTACAAGTCAACAGCACCAGAAAATGCCAAGCAGGAAAAGGAGAATAGGCTATTAAACCAAAACATCAGCAATCAGTCCACCACAGACCACACAAGAGAAGCGAACGCTTTAGAAGTACTTTACTAATGCAAATAGGACTGATACTTTTGGGGAAAGCTATGACAAATCATATTTCTACATACTTCCATAGTATGGGGAACAACGCAGAAGTAATTATATGAACATCTGGTAAGCAGGTAGATGACATTCTGAGCATTAACTAGAATGACCAGGGATATTAAGTGTGTGGGTTTTGTTTGTTTTGCAGATTTTGCATGTTCAGAGGGGGCTTCAGGCCACTTACTTTGGTAAAACAGAAATAGAATTGTTTAAAGGGAGAGTTACACAGCAGCACCTTATACAACAGTGTTTCCTAGGAGAAAGATAACATTGAAAATAACCAAAGTGGGATAAAAATACGGGCCTGAAAAACAGACCTGTATGTGTTAAGGAAAAACTGTGAATTCTGAAGTACTGAGGAAAAAATAAATAAAGCAAGCTTGAAAATGGTCTGGAACTGAGATGCCTAGAAGAAGGAGAAAGGAAATAACCCATCTGGCCTCAGACTGAAAATCTGTGCAATGGAAATAGCTGAAAATGATTAAAAATTTAAATTATGGTAGGAGTCCTTATTTAGATTACAAGGCTTTGAGTAAGATCAGAGAATTTCAGATGTGGGACAGTAATAATAATAAAAAAAAATTAGTAGTGGTAAAATATTTTTTTAAGCCTCAAGTATAGGAAATACCTACAGACAGAATGTAAAGCTGCAAGTATCATCCCTCCCCAAAATAGTAAGACAAACTACATAAAACCTAGGCAAGAACAAAATCACTAATACTTAAAAAAAAAAAAAGAAAAGTCAAAAAAGAAGGAACGATTATGAGTCTGAGATGCAGAGGTAGCACATTTATAGGCCCTGGTCCTCATGGGGGACCTTAACCACCCTGATAATCTGCTGGAGGGACAACATAACAGGGCACAAGCAATCCGGGAGGTTTCTGCAGGGCATTGATGACAACTTCTTAACACAGGTGATTGTGGAGCTGATGAGGGAAGGCATTCAGCTGGACTTCAGACTTACAAATAAGGAAGAACTGGTCRAAGATGTGAAAGTTAGGGGCGTCTTAGCTGCAGCATACACGAGATGGAGTTCAGGATCCTAAGAGGAGGGAGCAGGGCAAAAATTGTGATCACAACCCTGTACTTGAGGAGAATTGACTTTGTTCGGCCTTTTCAGGGACTTGCTTGTAAGAATCCCATGGAATATAGCCCTGGAGAGAAGAGGTGTCCAAGAGAGCTGACTGATAGTCAAGGATCACCTGCTCCAAGCTCAAGAATGGTCCATCCCAATGAACAGGATATCAAGTAAAGGTGCCAGGAGGCCTAGATGGGTGAACAAGGAGCTCCTGACTAAATTCAAACATAAAAAGGAAGTGTACAAGAGGTGGAAGCAGGGACAGGTGACCCAAGACAGAGACACGGTCCAAGTATGCAGGGATGGAGTTAGGAGAGCTAAAGCCTGCCTGGAGTTGATACTAGCAAGGGATGCGAAGGGCAACAAGAAAAGCTTCTATAAGTAACAAGCAGCAAAATGAAGTCTAGGGAAAACACAGGCCTGTTGCTAAATGGGGTAGGGGGTTTGGTGACAATGGACACCAAGTGCAGAGTTACCAAATGCCTTCTTCACCTCAGTCTTTACTGCTAAGACCAGCCTTCAGGAATCCCAAGCCCCTGTGACCAGAGGGGAAGTCTGAAGCAATGAATACTTACTCTTGGTGGAGGAAGACCAGGTTGGAGAACACTTCAACAAACTGGACATACGCAAGTCCGTGGACCCTGACAGGATGCACTGGCAGTGCTGAGGGACTGGTCCACGTCATTGCGAGGCCTCTCTCAATTATCTTTGAAAGGTCAAGGCAACTGGGAGACATTCCTGGAAGAAAGCAAATGTCACCTCTATTTTTAAGAAGGTGGACTAAAGGCTGGTCAGCCTCACCTCAATCCCAGGGAAGATGATGGGACAACTAATCCTGGCTACCATTTCCAGGCATGTAAAGAACAGGAAGGTGACTGGGAGTAGTCGGTATGGATTTACAAAGGAGAAATCGTGCTTAACCAACCTGATAGCCTTCTATGATGAGACAACTGGCTTGGTGGATGAAAGGAGAACAGTGGACGTTCTTTACCTTCATTTAGTAAGGTTTGACACCGTTTCCCATAACATCTTCAGAGACAAGCTGAAGTACAGGCTGGATAAGTGGAAGTGGACAGTGAGATGGACTGAAAACTGGCTGAACTGACAGGCTTAGAGGGTTGCGATCAGCAGTATGAAGTCCAGCTGGAGGCCAGGCACTACTGGTGCCCTCCAGGGGTCAGTACTGGGACCAACACTGTTCAGCTTCTTCATTAAATGACCTGGATGACAGGACTGAATGCACTCTCAGCAAGTTTGCAGACGACACAAAACTGGGAGGAGTGGCTGATACACCAGATGGTTGTGCTGCTATTCAGAGGGACCTCAACAGGCTAGAGAAATGGGGAGAGAGGAACCTCATGAAGTTCAACAAGGGGAAGTGCAGGGTCCTGCACCTGGAGAGGAACAACCTCATGCACCAGTACATCCTGGGGGATGACCAGCTCAAGAGCAACTTTGAAGAGAAGGACCTGCAGTCCTTGAACATGAGCCAGCAATGTGCCCTTGCAGCAAGGAAGGTCAACAGCCTCCTGGGCTGCATTAGGAAGAGCACTGTCAGCAGCATGAGGGAGGTGATCCTTCCCCTCTGCTCAGGGCTGGTGAGGCCACACCTGGAGTGCTGGGTCCAGTGCTGGGCTCCCCAGCATATAAGAGACATGGGTCTGCTGGAGTGAGTCCAGCGAAGGGCCACAAAAATGATGAAGGGACTGGAGCACCTCTCATATGAGGAGAGGCTGAGGAAGCTGGGACTGTTCAGGCTGGAAAAGAAAAGGCTGGGGGGGATCTTATCAGTGTCTCATCAACATATCAATCTGATGGGAAGGTGTCAAGAGGATGGGGCCTGACTCCTCTCAGTGGTACCCGGTGACAGGGCAGGAGGCAATGGGCACAAACTGAAACACAGGAAATCCCACTTGAACACAAGAAAACACTTCACTGTGTGGGTGGCTGAACACTGGAATGGGTTGCCCAGAGAGGTGGTAGAGTCTCCATCCCTGGAGATATCAAAACCCAACTGGACATGCTTCTGGGCAACCTGCTCTAGCTGACCCTGCTTGAGCATGCGGAGTGGACCAGATTATCTCCAGAGCTGCCTGCCAACCGTAACTATTCTGGGTTTCTGCTAGGTGCTAATGTAGAAAAGGATACAGTACAAGCCTTGGAGTTTGGTTAGAAAGAGGTCATTAGTCACAGTAAGAATAGTTTTGTTAAAATAGAAGCTTAGAGTCAAATCAAAATGAATCCAAGACAGAGCTAGTGGCAGGAAACCACTGTATTGCTTGTAAATGTTAAAGTGGTTTGGAGATAAAGGGAGAAGAAAGCAAGGAAAGTACTACAAAAGGCAACTGAGATAAAAAAAAGAAACTAGACTAATCTAGTAAGCAAGTGAAAATAAGGAAGAACAATGACAGTTGAGAAACAAACTCTTCAGGGGCCATGGGAAGGGATAAGTTCATTAGCACAGAAAGAAAAGGCAGAAGCTTCTTCATAACTGATTTCAAGAACTGGCAGATCTCACTATATTTCATAATTTATCTATGATCAAAATTATTCTACTGATAACCTCCTTCAAAATGCTGTTCATATATTCCAAAAATTGACTCCTTTTACCACTAGTATAACCTCTCAGGATTACCCTAACTTCAGTATCGTCAGATGGCAGCACAGGAAAAAGCTCAAGCACCCTGAGCATATATACACATACCCACGATTTAGTACATGTGCTACATACAGACAAAGGGCAGGTTTAAGGAAACATCCTGACGCTGCTAATGAGGATAACAAGGATTAGCATGATGTTCCTTCTACAAGGCAGAAGCACAGGCAGTACTGCTATTTGGCCAGTCAGACGGCAAAATGTGGCAGAGAACATAACCCTGATGCTCACCTTCCTTATCAAAATGAAAACTAAGCAGATTGTATACAGTAACAACCTCAACTGCAAATATGTGGACAGAGTCCTTCACAAAGTTATGCATTTAGTGAATATTGTACTGTTAACTACTGTTTGGAAATAGATTTAGCAAAGCAACCCTGCACCTCAAAATTCCCATGGAATAATATATCAAATCATCACAAAGATGAGAAAAATCTCAGGAAGATTCAAAGGAAGTTGTATTTAAACAAAGTAATTTTTCAACTTATCACAGACATAGACATGGAGGCTCATGAGAAAAATACAGCACTAAAACTTTCAGTGCAATGAAATTCAATAAAGGTAATGAAGTTTCAGTGTAAGGTTCCAAGACATCTTGCCTTCAATGACAAAAATGACTACAACTTACACACAAAAAAATCTGTGGAGTAACTCTGACTTACACCCAAAACTCTATCCATTTACCTATGCACAGAGTTGAACCCAATGCCAAATGAAGTAATTTTTTCATTAACATTTGATCAAGCCCTAAAGTAAGATTCCTTCCCGATGTTCTCTTCTCAATCCAGTCATCCCTGTTTTACATTCATGTATCCAGTTTAGGCATTATTAGTACCATTTTATTTCTGTCTCACAGACTAAATGGGCATACAGAATGGTAATGATGAGCCTCTACATCCAGACTATGTGGACATGTAAGAACATTGATTTTAATAACTGAAAATACTTCATTTCTATCCTGGTTAACTAGAAGCACAGTTGCAGAGGTGGCTACATAATTCAAGTTTTTAGCAATAATAAAATTAAACACAAAGAATGTAAAAAATCTGGTGTTCCTATCTTAAGAAAGTTGTTCTGCTGCTCTAACATTAAAAAAAACTTCAGTACTCTACAGATTACTAGTTTATTTATAGCACAAAGTCATTCTCATTTTACAGTGCAGGAAAGTACACTGAATGGGGCTGGAAGACAAAGAGTGCAGAATGACAAGAGCAAGAGAAACCTCAGGAACAATAAATCAGAGTGAATGGAAGCCTGCCTCAATCGTATGTACACAAATGCATGCAGCCTGACAAACAAGCAGGAGGAACTAGAGCTCTGCATGAAGTCAGAGAATTACGATGTCATTAAAAAAACTGAGACATGGTGGGATAGCTCACACAGCTGGAGCGCTGTGATGGATGGATGAAGTTCTTCAGGGAAGACAGAGAGGATGACAAGAGGGATGTTGCTCTCTATGTGAAGGAACAGCTCAAACGTATGGAGCTCTTCTATGGGACAGAGGACAGACTAGGTGACAGCTTGTGGGTCAAGATCAGAGGAGAGACCAATAAGGTCTCATATCATGGTGGAAGCGTGTTACAGACTACCTGATCAGGATGAGGAATCAGATGAAGTCTTTTCGAAACAACTTGAGGAAGTCTCTGAATCACAGACCCTGGTTCTTATGGGAGACTTTAACCTTCCTGACATCTGCAGGAAGGACAACACAGGAGAATGCAAGGAACCCAGGAGATTTCTGGCAGATATCAGGAATAACTTCTTGATAGAGGTACTGGATAGGCCAACCAGAGTGGTGCACAGCTGTCCACAAACAAGGAAGAACTGGCTGGAGATGTGACAATCAATAGCAGCCTTGGCTGTAGCAACCATGAAATAGTGGAGTTCAAGATCATGCAGGGAGTGAGGAAGGCAAGTAGAAGAGTACAGATGATGGACTTTCGGAGAACAGCCTTCAGCTTATTCAGGGAACTGGTAGATGGGATCCCATGGAAAACAGCTCTGAGGAGCAAAGGAGCTCAGGAAAGGTGGCAGATCCTTAATGGCAACCTCCTCCAAGTACAAAAACAGCCCATACTAATACTCAAAACACAAGTATCAGGAGCCTGGCTTGGTTAAGCAGATTGGCAAATCACCAATGCAAAAAAAAGCAGCATACAGGGGGTAGAAACGGGCACAGACTACCTAGGACGAATTTAGAAACATTGCCCAGACATGTAAGGACGGTGTCAGAAAAGCCAGAGCTCAACTAAATTGACACTTGTAAGGAACTCTAAGGGCAATAAGAGCTTCTGCTACTAATTAGTAGCAAAAGGCTGAACAAGGAAAACATGGGCCTGTTGCTGAATGAAGCAGGTCATTTAGTAACAGTATCTGAAGCTAGGAGGGTCCCAACTTGAAAACGATCCCATCATATGAAATCCCATGATATCACCTCTCAGTCTGAGGCACCAAGAGCAGCTGCATATAATGTTAAACTATAACAAAGAAAGGCATGTTCTAAAGCCATGTAAATTAAGATACCACTCAAACGCTTTTATAACTCCATACAGAATTAGCTGAAAACATGCATAAACTAATTTTGTCTGATTACAAGGAAAGCACAAGTGGAAAACAGAAAGGCAGCATGTAATGAAGAAGAATAAACAGAAGAGGAAGAGGACAGAAGTTCGTAAAAGAAAATAAAATTATAAAATATTCCAGCTGAAGCTATAAAACATACACAAATGTGTGTGTATAAATACATATATATACATACACATAAGCTTGCAGGGAGTATTTAAGTTTGTGGAATAAGTATTTAAAACTCTTTCTCTTGCATTATCTGCAACTCTGTTCTTTAACGTGGCAGTAGCCATCCTAGTGATAAAGCAGCCATTTGCTTTCAGCACATTGCTGCCTACAGCTTAAGCTAAGAGGCTTGGATCAGCTTTTTCTGTTCATTTTGTTGAAGGCACTGGCAGTTGGCATTGCATTTGTGTGCTTTTGAAAGTATTCAGGATCTGTAGCCTATAGCAAATTCAGAATGAAGACAACAGAGCCTGACTGGCACTGAACACCCATTTTCCCCCACTCGACTTCATTGGGAGTTTGGATTATATCCTACGGGATGCCAAGTACCAAATTCCTAAAGAAGCTTCTTTGGCTCAAACTGTTTGTGTGAGAATGGGGTGGGGGGAAGGCTTCTTCTGTTTATTTTTTTTTACTCCTTAACATACTCGCTGTGGATTTGTTTCCTGCTTTGAGCCCAGACACTTCTTCAAAAAAATGAGATTAAATTCTGTATGAAAAAATAAAGAGAAAGCTTTGAGTACTGCAGATAGAAAGCAGTAGTGTGCTAAAAGCAGTGCTCCTCTTTCTCTCTTTCCCCTTCACATGCTATTTTTTTATTGAATTGCTGAAGGAAGTGGTTGAAGTTTAAACAATGGAGCAGAGTAACTTCTTCAAATGATGCTCCGTTTTTGTCATAATTACATGACAAAAAAATATACATACTTCAGGCTTGTGAAACTGCTATTTTCATAAATGTTACAGTGCATTTATGCACTGATGAGAAAAAAATCAACATAATTGGTTAAAAATGAAAATGTGGTTTTATTCAACAGATCTATTACATGTGTACTTTTTCATTTTCTTAAGCTAATTTTTATTTCAAAAAGACAAAACATGCCCGCAGAACCCTTCTGAAGAATAACCAAGATGGGAATTTAGGTATTCCCCTTTACAAAACAGTATTTAAATTACACAGATTATACAAGATTAGATCATGTAACTCAGAGAGCTCTTATTCTTCCTATGGCATGCAAAACATGAGTTGTCATGTAGCTGAACCAAAAACCTCCTTCCAGCTGATTCATACTTATAAAATTGCAATGCACAGACACTTCTAGCTAACACATGTCCTAACTCTCTGATAAAAATCCTTTTTTTTTTTTTTTAAACTTATTTCACTACCTTCAGCTACTGAAAGGGGAGGGGACGTTCAAATTTTCCACAAACACAAATCTAAACCTTTTCTAATTAGGTAGTAAAGAATTTATGGAGAGATTTTGTATTGCCAAATATCCTACATATTTATATTATCTTGGCAAGGGGAAAGAAATTTTGACATTCAAAAGGAATCTCGTGTGACAAATGCAGTCACAGACACCCAGACTTTTTAAAACTTTGTTTTACCTAACCTTGTCTTAAAAAAAAAAAAAAAGTTGGGAACCAAGATTAGAAACCTATTTTCTACATAACAGTAAAAATGGCAAACTGCTGTGATATCCAAGGTCAAGAAAAGGGACCATCCCTATAGGCAATGCAAAGGACTTGCATCTGTTATGTAACACTATGTAACTGCAGCTGATAAAAGTCACATAGCATCACAGGACTTCGAAGTGATTTATTACTATTGAAAAGCTCCATAATTCCTGTACCACTAATCTCTTTCACTTTCTTAAGAGATACAGAGACAGCAAGAAGCGGCGCTGCCCCTTGGACGCCCTGGGCCGTGCTGCCAGGAGCATGGCCACGGGGCAGCCGGCAAGGACACGGAGCGCTCCCGGACGGAGTCGGCACGGCCGGCCGRACCTCCCTGGCGCAGCCACGGCCCCACAGCACCGGCGCCCTGCTAGCCCGGGGTGGGGAAGACGCAGCCCCAGAGAGCTGCTAACATGCAAGGGAAGGGCCACAGGGAGGCCGAAAGGAAAAGCACCTAAACGGAGCAGGACAGCCTTGCTTGAGGGAGATGACAAACACAAAAAGGTTGGCAAACCTATCCTTTGGCCAGTAATGCTTCCAAAACCTTGCCCACCCTCAGAAACTGAGGATGCCAAAATATTCGTACCCTCTAGCACTTTGTAGCACACACAGCGTCAATAGGCAAAAGACCTGAGAATAATTTGCGCATGCTGAATTGTTCAAATGAGCTTTCAGTAACTCATTTAACATTACAGCCTGAATTATTTTCGCCTGTACCCATAAATGCAAGTATGAACACAATGGCCAGCTAATGCTCCCACTAACGTCCCACAGTGTGCTTGGCAATCTCTCAAGGTCTCCCAGAAGGAGCCACCTCCAGCAACTTCCTTAACAGCCAGCACGCCCAGGCACAGGGTGCAGCAACCAAAACGACTGTGTGCCCCAGACGCAACATTCACACGGGATAAAGCTGCAACAATTCGGAGCACTCATAGGCAAGGCTGGGAGAGAAACACCGTTCTGTTTTGTGACTCTGCTTCTCCCACTTAAACCATCTGTTGCAGTCTGGCCCAAATTTCTACACAGAAAGGAGGTTACTGAGCTATTAAAAAAAAAAAAAAAAAGCTGATACAAGAAAATCCACTGAAATTTAGAATTAAGTTCACTATTTACAGAGAACATTGCTTGTATTGATAACTTAGCCTTGAAAGATTGAGTTGGGGCAGGCAGRGAAGCTGAAAAGACCTAAGAGGTGACAGAACAGCCTCCTAGGGCATAACTCAAGTCACTGATTCACATGAAAAGAAGTTTTTATTAGCAGCCATCTTTGTCCACAGGCTACCCTTTAGAGAAAAAATGATCTTATAAAAAAAACATTCCTGAACTTTCCACTTTTCAGAGTGGGAAGAGTTTCAGAGCAAGACGATATACCCTGAAGTACAAGTGACTTATAAATGCTTTATCAGTTTCAAGGATGCTTTTAATACCATATTTAACATTCCTAAATTCTACCATCTCGGTAAGAGAACAGCCAGAACACACTAAAAACATTGACTATTTCTCACTGACAAATGAAAAGGAAGCTCGACTTTCCTCTGGTTTTTTTTTTTTTTTTTTGAAAGTAACATGCTCAACTGATACCAAGGAACTGTTACAAGTATCAGTTTACATGTGTGTTTTGGTGACAAACACACCCAAGAAAAAACTTGGGAACCCAAACAGATCAAATCCTTCAAAAACTTTCCAAGACACAACTTCATGTTAGGTGCCCAAGTGGAGTGTCCGGTCAGGAACCTCAAAATAGCAACCCAGGCTATGAAAAGGACTAAGGTCTTTTATGGGAACTTACTAAAACAAAGCTTCCTCATTGTATTCCACTGCCAAGGGGTGTATAATCGTATTATTTTGTTAGTACAAAGCACTAATCTGCTTATTGTAAATACACCTAAAAGGCAAGGCTCTGTTTCTATTGCAAACGGATAGAAGTACTAGAAGACTGTTTTAAATCTAAATAAGCATGTAACCGTAATCATATTGTAGCTCACCAAATGGCTCAAGACTAGAATTTTTCTGAGGATTTCCAAATTAAACTCCACTACCATTCAAGCCTTCATTTCTGCAATTCCTCATGTGAAAAGCAACAGAAAACTACACATTTTGAAAGTGACTTAGCCACTAAAATAAGTTCCAATGGAGATAGTTTGGAGTCCAGCAGCCCAAGTCTTAACTCTGCTGTCCGAATCAGTCACTTATTTCCTTCTCTGAATAAAAAAAGCTGAAATTCAAGGAAAGACATTTTATTGCTTTTTCCTACCCTCTTTTTATTAATACTCGCAATGTGGTTGTAGTTTTCTTATGCCTTTATCAAGCCTTATATATCACAAACAATTCCACTGAAGCTCTCCCATGCTCAGAGAGAGGCTTTGTATCTAGATATTTTAAGAACAGCCACTGAATGGCACTGATAAAGAAGAGGCTTACATTTTTATTTCTTTTCTCTAAGAGATTTTTTTCCCCAAATCCACAATTAAAAGTTTATAGTTCCTTCACTGTGGAGGGTATGTGAAATAACCAGCATGGCCCTTTCACAGGAGGCAATATCTTTGAGGCAAGAAATCTCAGGCAAAGCTGTATTACACTGGTGCTTTTTTGATAAGTAAAAACCAAATTCCATTACAGTTAGCTGTCTGCAGGCTTTTAAGTAGTTTTAGTTATTGGTTTGCGATGGATGATGGTCAAGATGCTTCAGGAAAAAAAATAAATAAATAATACACTTCCTTAGAGTAACAGGTGGAAACAGAAGAAACAAATCAGAAGTTGCTTAGATAAGCTACGAGGCAAAAAGTAAAACACAATGACAGTAGAATTAAGAAGTCTTCCTTTCCCAAATGTATTTAAGTTACCTCTTCAGCAAAATGGAGAAAAACTTTTCACAAAATATGAATCTGATTACTTATAAATCCAGTTTATAATCACTATCTCCACACTTGATTAAACTAAACTCTTTAGTTTCCTCCTTCCAAACTGCAAGATAGTTCTTTCTGCACCAAGAAATCTGAACCCTAGCCCTAATATGCTGAACCATAAGTATATGTTCTTTTGCTGTGGAAAGTTCCAATGTATCTTTAAACTACCTTGCAATTAATATTTACATGTCTTGCCTTTATGCTCTGATGTTTCACATCTGAGTGGAACACAGGTTTAAGGTTTTAACATCTACAAATGTATTTTATTTTTATTCCATCTTCTACAATCAAGCTACATTAATAAAATCCTAAAGCTATTTTATCTAAATGTATCACTTTTGTCACTCCAGGAATTTTCTTGCCCATGTTACAAAAATATTAGAAATCTCGCCCTGATGATCAAGAAATAAGGAAAAAGTTTCACCCATCACTGGTTCCAAAATAAGCTAATGCAAGTCTTAAACTGAAAGAGATGTCACATTTATTAAATAATCATGTAAAAATGAGAACTCTACATTTCATAACTCTCATGTATATTTTCCAGCTTTACTCTTCAAAAATGCTGATGCTTAAGCCCAGTGATAGTTTGTCTTGCAAGAACACACAAATAGTTGGTATTTCAATTATCTTCAGAATAGACTCTAGGTACACAGAAGGAATTAGCTTTTTAAAAAAGAAATTTGCATAAGTCTTTATCGTACAAGAATCCCCTCTGGTATTTTCACATTATAATACAACAGAATTGGCTGAAATATGGATTCCTGCTTCAGCAGGTATCACACTACAGTTGAAAGAAAGTAATCATCTCTTGCCCCAGGAAGCACTGCCTGATGTTATCACTGACAAGCCTTCTTCCACAAAAAGCTCACATTAATAGTGGTAAAGGAGGCTTTATGTTTTTCAAAGTCCTAAGCGAAGACAGACCAACTTCATCCATAACCTCGGGAAAGATGAGTAGTCTGCCTTTTCTTTAAGGGAAAGTTAGCCAGTAGATCTTACTCTGAGTATTCAGAGTATCTGAATATGGCAATACCATACACAAAATGGTCTTGGACTGCAAAACTGAATGCCTTTTTCAATAATGTATTTCTTGAACACATTTGATAATGTCTTTAGGTTACAGAACTATTAAGATTTTGAAACACACACAGAGGCACAGTTTTTTCTTCCATGTTCTCAACTTCTGTCGAATATGGATGTATCTTAAAAATCTAGGGAATTATTGTTTCTGTTTTTTTTTAAATTATTATTATTAAAGTTAGATGTCAAAAGAACTACCCACATGATCTTTTAACATGGCCTCCTTCCAGGTTGATAATCTTTATTTAATCAGTAAACATCACCTTCTTTGTTATCTACTTAAGCTTTTAAATACAAGATTAACTATTAATGTATTAATTATACATCTGCTTTTCTTTGTGGAAAATGTGCTTGATCCTGCTAGTCTGTAAGAAAGAAAAATCATATTTCTTTTTCAACTAGTTCACCTTCACCTTTTCCACATTTCTAATCTTTGACCAACCTGAAATTCCACTGGGGCAAACAGTTTTTGCTACATTATCTCAAGGTATAGTGTTTTACTAGAAAGTCTGGAGAAGAGTTGTGGAGGACCATGACAGGGTTAAACTGGTGGAAAGTTGCAAGTAGCAAGCAACAGGAGTCTCAGACAAACGTACCCAAGGACACTGGTGCAGCTGGAAATGATACATCCTGAGAAAGTACAGATAAACTAGCAGAAGCCAGTGGGAACCAAGGTTAAGGGCTAGACAGTTTTGCTAAATAAGTAGCAAGGTACAAGGTATGACCGCTGCGTGCGTGATCGGTGCAATGATTGGCTACCTGTGACATAATCTGTATGAACCACCAACCAAGGGCCAGAGCACCGCATGCCTGCACCTATAAGGTGGGCAAATTGCTGAATAAAGTTGGAA
>NW_020451086.1:241847-348118 GCF_003343035.1 Apteryx rowi | reverse complement strand
TCCTTGCGCATATCGGTTGGTAGACGACTTTAGTCCTGTTAAGTCCTCTGTTCAGCAGCTCTTGTGCTATCAGTTCTTCTGCGTATCAATTGACAAACTTCAGTCCTGTTAACTCTTCACTCGCCCGTCAGTGGTGACATCTCACAATCTAAAAAGCTTTCAGAGAATGGTTGGTCTGTTTTGAATGATGATTGATTACACTCCAGAACTCCCTGTGAAAAATGACATTTCAGGCTTGCATTATTGTGCAGATATGGATAAGCCCTAGCCAGCTCTTAGACTTTCACTTGGTTAGCGTCCTCATGGTTTTATTGCAAGGGCTTTTCTGTGTTTTCACAGGCCTTATAGCTTCTCCTCCTTCCCACCCCGGCCTTGTTTCTCAGTCATCTTACCATTAACTGATAATTGCATTCTTCTCTGCATATCCTTGCAGGGTTGCATATGGAAACAGGAGGGAAGAGATATTCATACTGGAAATACTGGTAAATGACCCCTTGAAGGAACTAAGAAACACCAGATCTCAGAGAGGTCACGGATTTTAAGTAGCCAAGGTGGCAGCAATGACAAAAGATATTAACAGCTGGGCATTGAGCATGAGAGGACTGATCTAATCCAAACTTTAATGAGGCACTAACTAGGCCCTTGCTACCAACCAGCCTCAGCAGAAAATAAATCAAGAAGTAAGACTCATCAGAAAGATCAGTTCTAAAGATAGCTCCTTAACCAAAGTTGAATCATTTGACAGAGCAATTCGCTGCCCGCAATATATTTGGAAAATGTTTTCGGTTTGTCCAATAAACAATTCTGGTGTTCTGCAACATCTTACCACATTAAAATTAGGAATTTAAAGATAAGGAAGAAAAATAAGGAAATCCTTCACCTCTGGAATCACTGGAAAGTTTGCATAAAGCAAATCCAACCCTTTCATTCCTGTGGCAAATCACTATGGTGCTATACTACAGAAGTTTCTCTGTCTGACTGTTGGTGCTATGTGCCAACAGGTGACGTGCTCTCCTATATGTTGTGCCATATGGCAGGATGTCACATGACAGGCTTTGCCACCGCTTGCCCCCCCCAGCAAGAACACTGAACAGTGTTCTGTTTTGGCTCCATCTTAGCCCTTCAGCCCGGTCACTGTTTGTTCCTGCAGTTAAACTCAAGTATTCCGGAACTCACAGGAGAGAAAAACAATCTACTGAAAATTTGTTCTAAATAACTCCCCCCCCCCCGGGTTATCCAATTCCAAATTTCTTTTTAATAGTTTACTATGAAATTTCCCCTTGAGTTCTCAAGCATTTTCAGAAGAAACCCCAAATCAAATAACTGCTTAACTTTTTAGTCCCCTCCTGAAAACCTCCGATTTCTCCTTTCTTCAGAAACCAATACACAAGGGTATTATGCTGGGCCTTGTTCCCTTTTCTAAAGCCTAGCACAGATAAAGGAGGACTAAGGAATAGCAGGAACAGTTAAGTCGCCAACACTGATATTTGCACCTCTGTGTCCTTTTTAAACAAAAGGCAAGTTTTCATCTGGTGAAAGAAATAACACTGCCAAGCCTCTTGCCTGTAATCAAAGCATCCCCCACAAGATGCAATTAACTACATGCATTCTCAGACAGCGCCTAGCCATCAGTAGCCTTAAAGCAAGTGTTCTTTCCCAGGCTTGTTGACAGAAATCACAGCAAATAGCCAGGGGTTTTGAAACAAAAAGATCTGTGTTTTTTCAGGTCCACAATCTCAGGTAACTTTCCAGCAATCATAAATACTGTTGTCCCCATTAGACAAAGCATTTTTAATCTAAGGAAGTCAAAATAAATCCATAGAATATTTTATTCAAACAATGGGTTTTCCTTTCTCTTCTGCTGATGTTCAGTACATTCTTCATTATCACAGATAAAGCTTTTCTAAACTGCTTCCTAGGTGTGCATGCTTAAACCTGCATAGAAAGTATCAGCATTGTCACTAGTTACCTGCTATTTTTGTCTGGTGGCATGGGGGTATAAGTAGCAGAATGTCACATAGCAGGGACATATGAAAAGTAGCTTCTTACGATGGAACCACATCTGAACAGAACAGGACAGTCTAATAGATTTCTTTGGTTACACTGGATTACTAAGGCTAAATTTAGCCCAGTAATGCTTTACCAGTTGTTTATCAAACTAATGGAAAAATTGACTACTACAGAGTATTGATAATATATGAGACACCTATGTCTGAATTATTTGGAACCACAGTCCTACAGCTTCTTCTCTAAACAAATTTAACTGAGCTGCAGAGGCTAATAAGGATTAATGATCTCAAACCTTCTTGCACTACAGCATAATGCACAACAATGATTTGTATGTTTTGACCAGGCAGTGCTGTTGTCTTCCTCCCTTTCCTGTATTTTTCAATCTTCTCCAAGAATTTAGATGTTAGGCTTTTTTTTTTTTTTCTTCTTCCTAGAAATGGACATTTTCACTAGATTTTCTCTCTTCAAATGTTGTCTTTTTTTAAGTTTCAATTGTTACAGAATTACCAGAGGGCATGCAGGAAACAAGAGAGGGAAGCACCCATTAGCACTGCCTAAGGTACTGGACAAACACTGCCCATCTCAGGTGAATAAATGAAATCCCAGAATATTCCTTCAATCTGTTTTCTTTACCTGTTGCCAGGTCTCTTTTCTGTGTAATAGCCAAAGGGAGTTTAAACATGTCAGTACTGAAGGAATGCATTTCTACTACAGAGCTATTACACTGTAAGCAATGATCTCTTTAAATACATAAATTAATGTAGTTCTTTAGAAACTGAGTGACTGGCTACAGACAAGATTAATCCAGGCAAGCTTTTCATATATTGTTTTTCTGGAGTGACTCCCTTTGACCTGCAGTACACAGACTATTCCAGTTCTTCCTCAGCCCCTAACATTTGTCAGTACACCTGCATTCACACTTTGGTTGTTTAAGGCTGAACATCTATTCAACACAGCCCAGTTTGTGCCAGACTGTCCTCCCATGACACGTTCAAGTACTCCAACTGCGGTTTTCACAGAGGAAAGATGTATGCTCTCAGAGTCATCTTGAGCCCCCTAGTAAACCAGCTTGAGCTAGAGCTGACACCAAGTTCTATCATTCTTGTACTGGCAAAACTGCAACACACATCACTGGGAATCTTGCCAAAGCAAAGGTTCCCCGACTAGCTAGTGTACACACTGGCTCCTAACTTGTACTGTTTTAATGGTTGGTGTGCAAGTGTTTTCCAGGATTGGAAGTAATTGCTCCAAAGATTTAGCTGCTTCCTGTTAGATTAGTAACCCTGCAGGCTAGAATTCTGTTATTTGAACTAGAAAGCAGATAGGGAATCTTGGAAAACAGTTTATAAACTCCGTTTATTCTCGGTCTAACGCCAACCCTCCCCTCCTTCCAAATAGCAGTCACGTATACAGCTTATGCTAGAAATAGCCAAGATTCAGCCAGGGTTGCACTTCAACTTTAGGCTAATCAACTACACTCCAATCAAGCTGGCAGCTCTGCTTCAACTTAGGAAGTACCAGATCCATCAAAATCAAGGGCATTTAAGATGACATACAGATAAAATAAGCCCTAACCCAAACCTTCACCTGAGAGGCAGTTCTTTTGAGACTGCTCCTGTCAGTAATTTACATGCACTGCAGAGTCAGGCAGACTCATTTCATCCTCATTTACTTTAACAAATGCAGTGCCACCTGCAGTAAATGGTCTCATCGAGAGCCGAAGGCGAGAAGGATCACTTTGTTCTCCTCACCTTAATAACCCAAGCCTTCCTGGAATGCCTGCTCCCTCTGTATGCATCAAAATTGTGTTTAGAGGATTGCCAAAGCTGTCCATGGGAGCATATATATGCCTACAGAATTTTTCACAGGAAACATGCATAATCCAAGCCAGCAAATTTATACCAAAGAACTAAAGATAAGTGGTGGTTAACATACCAGAAATTGCCTTTTAAGAACAATTCCAGAAATTCTTCAGTATTTGTTTCTTTAAGGGATAGAGAATATTTTACAGCCAGATTTCTCTTTACTAGCTCATGAAAACTGCAAGAAAAAAAAAAAAGACATTTGCTTTTGTTTTTACAAGCACAACTCACTGCAGGACCTTTAGCACGTAGTGGAAAACTGACATATCTTCCTTTGTCTCTAAAGAAGGACAGTTTTTAGAAAGAAAGTTTCCCCTGACTTTACTAAAAATAAAGAAAGGGGTTTAAAAAGCACAAAAATGCAAACCTATAGCTTACCTTTCTGGACACTTAGTAAAAAAAAAAAAAAAAAAAAAAAAAAAAAAAAAAAAGCAAAACCAGATTTTCCCAGTTCTCAATATGCAAGATATTATAGTCATTCCAGTATTTACAATGACAGAAATGACAGAATTCCAATTCCTCCTGCTTTGAAAAGCATGGATTAACTATCCGAGCCTAGGAGAAATTTCCTCAAGCTATTACCACTGCAATACTCATGAGACTCAGTAAGCAGTTCTTACTTTTACTTGTCTCCCTCCCAGAACTTAACTGTATGGCTTTCTTAATCTGAAATATTCAGTAAGTGGTTATCATGCTCTAAGTTTTCCTTAAACTCAGAGATATTAGGGCTTTCTAACATTCAATCTGTTTGTTAACAGGATAGCAACTTTTGTTACTCCAACAAGACATCTTTTTTGCTTTATATATTCCCATTGTATTAAAAAAAAAAAAAGAAACAGGCATAAAGTTTGTAAGGGTATTTGGAGAATATTTTAAGCTCACTGCTGCACAAATTCCCCAGATGCCCATTCAAATTTCTGGGTGACATGTGGGGACATGGGAAAAATAAGGCAAGCTGAAGGAAAGAAAAGTTAGCATAAGAATTGCAAGCAGATGGCTATGGGGAAGTGCATCTTACTAAAAGGTGAGTGGAAATCCCATGGAAGCTGAAAGTAAGTTTACTTGAAGATCAGCCTCAGGACTCAGCTTAATATCATTAGGAACTCTGGCCCAAAAAGAAGACATGTAATCTCACTGATTTGATGTGAACATTGAAGAACCAAATATGATTCTGGGAGGTTTCAGGAAAATATTGACTAAAAACAGGTTAAGTACAAATGTCACTATGACCTGTAATGTGATACAGTTGCCTGACAGCAGGAGACCCAGAGATTCAGATTTTTAAGTGCTGCATTCCTAGAGAGGAGAGCAGCAAGCTTTGTCAGTCAGAAATGCTGCGTATGCCCTCCGGTATTCCCACCTCAAAGAATGGTATCAGAGACAGAGGTTCAGAGAAGGGTGATAAGAATGGTCAAGGGCTTTGTAAAGATCTCATAAAAACACACTGAAACGGCTTCAATTGTTTGCCTCAGAAAGGGGCTGAATAGGAGAAACATGATAAAAATATATCAAAGAACAGTACTGGCAGAAGGAGATGGGCAGTTTCTGTTCTTTTGCATAATACTATACCAGGGAGACGTGCAATGAAACTGAATGGTAGAAACCGAAAACTGGTAAAAGGAAATAGTTTTTCACACAACATGTAGATAGATGGCAGAATTTATGTTCACAGGAAGCTGAGGATGCCAGGAACTTAAAACTTTGAAAGGAAATGGGTGTTTTCAGGACATAAACCTTTGTACTGAAACCCTTGAGATACAAAAACTCTCCCCACAGATCCTGCTGCTTTACTGGATAATGTTATTCATCAGAAGATTTTTTTTTCCTCACTAATATCTATGTTATCAACCCCTAAGCCTGCCTGTTCATCTGAAGAGAGAAACATCATGTTATGCTTGAATATTCCTTGGTACGCAAGTGCCTGACACTGCAAGAGCGAGCAAGTACCCCAATTTAAAGGGATCAATACCTAAGCAGGATGATTTCTTGTTTGCTAGTTACTCTGAAACCAGTCTTAACCCAAGCCACAATAAGGTAAAAATAAAATCAAGAAATCTACTTGCAAAATGCAAATACTGGTTATAAAATATAAGAGTTATAGTGGAAAAATTTTAAAAACTACACTTGATCTACCCATCCCTATATAAGCCCTAAAGAGTTTGTTCATTATATACTGCCCACCTGGCAAGCTGATCAGAACTCCTACTGACTCAAGCAGCTGAGAGATCTTGTTTTGAAATGAGCTCCCTCTGTCTGTTTTGCCTCCACAGAAGAAGATACTGATCTGAAAATATACTCTTCCTTTCAGGTCTGAACGCTCCCTCAGGCTGCATTCAATTCACATATCCTCCCTCGGTCCTTCCTTGCCCCTTCATCAGCCAACCACCCAAGAATTCCTCACTTTTTTTTTTTTTTTATGGATTGGGTGGTGGTTTTAATCCTCTTACTGAATCATGACTACCACAGTGCTATTAAATACTAACAAATTATTTATTTATTGTATGCTAAAAATGTATTTCCATGCCTGATCAAGTACTGTTCAAATCTGAAGGTGAAGCTTTTCCATATGCTAAGCCATATGCTGTGACCCTTCATTTTTTATTGTAGATCTCATGCAATGCTGCTAGTATAAGCCAGACTCCTTTACCAGTTTGGGAACAAAAATGTTTGAAAAGCATGTTTGCTATTAGAATTAGATCATTAAATCCAGTATTCAGTATGGCAGGTAAACTAGGAAGGCAGATGCTAATGACCAACAGGGAGGTTAAAAAGGATTTAGTGAACAAGTGCTGTCACTGGACAGCAACCCACCTGTTGATCAAGGCAAGAAGTATCTAAATGCATTGTTCATTTCAATGTTAAACTAAGGAAAAAGGGGGACACATGGAAAAAGGTACGTAGGAAGTACAGCGTTAGGAGAGCAGAGAGATGTAATGCATCCATTTTCATAGGATTCAAAACTTAAGTGATATTCTACTCTTGTTCAAGGGCTGCAGTGGGCAAGTTTAGCCTTGGCATGGGATACTTGTCACAGCCCTAGTGGAGGGAGACTTGCTGGAGGAGTCAGACTACCCCAGCCATGTTTACAGCACAGCTTAGATCTGTCCCCAGGTCTGCTCCTCTAAGCTAAACTTGTCCGCATGGATCCCTCTGCAAGTGCTCTTTACTGTACCTTGCAGCCCTTCACCACTCAGGCAGTGGTAAGTCTGGACCATGAGGAAAGATTTAAACAGAAAAAATAGGAGCAACTCTTACATGTGCAATTGCCTTCTCAGTCATGGAATCATTTTCTGCTTTCTCTACATAGAAAAATCAATGCAAGCAAGATCACCACCTAAAAGGTAGATATTTAACCAACAGAGCAGATATTTACCTGCTATACCTTCAGGGAAAGGAGAAACTCACCTTAAAAGTTTGCCGGCATTTCTCTTTGCTAGCATTTCCTGACCTCCCATCAACTACAGTTAAAATTACTTTTGCTTCCAACTTCCTTTCACAAACCACTTCCCTCAATCTTCCTCCCCTCCATCCCCATTGCCTTTCAAACCTGGTAAACACCAGGATCTCAGGCACAAAATACTTCAGTAGAGAGCATGACTCCATCAAGGCTTAATAACCCTACTCCCAACAAGAATAACGGAACATTGGCCTTCTCAGGCCATTTCCAATTTTTGTTAAACATTTCCTTCAAAGCTGTCAGGCCACTCATTTCCCAATCCAGCTGCAGAGAAGCTCTGATGTGGGGCAGTGTTGACAGGCTCTGGGAAAGGAGGATGTGGGCCAACAACATGGTCACAATCACCAAAACCTCTCAATCTCACCAAGGCTATTAGAGGATGCCTTGCTGGTTGCTTTGATTCAAAGATAACTGCTCTGTAGACTTTATTATACCTTGAGAGAATTAGATTTTTCTAGGCTGCATATTGCTTCCCCCCCCTCCCCCCCAGTTTACTCCATGCCTCACTCAAGCACTTTTGCTTCCTGTGTGGCAGACAGACAACATGGTGCTAAGCATGACAGAGGCCTGATACCCAAAGGACTTTGGTATCATTTCAACAGGGTTCTGTTTTAGACCACAGGAATGTTTAAATATTTGATGAGGGTAGCTACAAAGCTAGCAGTGAGAGATCAAAATGAGTCTGAAGGGGATGGGAGGGAAGAGGAGGACAGATTAGCTCATATCTTCTTGCAACAGAGTACAAGTCCTCTGAGCCACTGAGTACATTTTCAGCAACAGACCTTGACCTGGATGGCATCCCATGACCTCAGGAAAACCCAACAGCAGAAACAAGTTAAGTGACCTGATTTTCTAAGTCAGATAAAATCTGCCACTCCCCTGCCTTGCTTTCCAGTTGTGTTATTCATCCCTGAAAGAGACCCAAACTGAGCCACTCTGAATGATCCTGTGGCAATGATGACAGTTTTTTAAAAATCTCTAACTTCCCTCTGGTAGACACAGATGCCTTGTGGTTAAAGGGGACTGGAAGCCAGAACAGGGTTTTCCACCTGACCTAAGTAAGATTTTACTTAATCCATTCTTTGTTTAGATTATCTGGGTTACAGACCATGCATATCACAGATGCAGAGAGAGTTTAGGTCCAGCTGAATAATAAATTAAGGCAGAACACAAGTGCAGTTGGACTGTTTTCAGTATCATCTTGGTGCCAGCAGCGGTACAGCCACTGAAGCACAGCCCAGAGCCAGAAGTAATAAACCCCGATAGCCTTAACCTGGCACCATGCTAGCACTGGTACAATACACAGATGTCCCAATGCTTTTTTATATAGTCATCCAAAGGCTAGCTGCACTTACTTCAGACAGATCTGACTCCACAGAGACACTTCACCCATTCTCCACACAAGTTCCAGGAATCATGTACTTGTTCAAGCACAGGCCTGAGCCCAAGCTACTGTCACATACTTGTGTTACCCTGTGTTGAAGCTGATGAGCTAGCCTGGAACCCAGGTACTGGGGAGTACAATGAAGGGACCCCATGACTCTGGGTCCAAACCTGGTGCACAAATCAGTGGTGATTACAGCAGTGGGACCCAAGCCCTATTTATGTGGAAAAGCAAATTCCACACCATGTGCTATCAGATATATGCTCTTTGGGTTTTTTTTTTTATTATTATTTATTTCCTGCGATATGCCAACCTTCCAGCACACCAACTAATGAAAAGCTTTAAAGCATGTAAAACTAACAGGTGACATCACACCTGCAAACCCCCAGCGTTCTTATCTGTAAGATGAGAATCATTATTTACCTCAAGAAAACTGCTACAGCAAGGCTAAATTCATCACTGGCCTGAGTTCAGCTCCCACTGACTTACAGAAGGCCTGAGGTTGGTCCAGTATCAAAGCTCATTAGATCCATTATAAAAATTGCTCAAACTCATTTTAATACATAGATCCTGCTTAGAGTAGAGAGACAATGGGAAAAAGGTTGTGATCTGGGTGCTGAAACAGATTTAGGTGCAGGAATAGCTATGTAACTTAGCTTTTCCCCAGTAACATTAGAAACCTGGAAGAACTTCATGACTAATGGGATTTACATCCTGCCTTACACTCCTTACACTCCAAATCCTCATCATCAAATCCCTAATATTACAAATTAGATTCAGAGAAGAACCACTTCACTGCTTAACGAAATTAAGCTACAGCAGGTAGCAAAATTTTAGAGAGTATACTCAATTACAAGCTGAGAGTCTGGCTCTACTACCAATCACTATGCAAGGCCTGACAAGACCACAATTGGATGTTACAGGTTTAGCAGAAGTTGCTGTACATGTTTTGAAAACACATTCTACTTGGTAAGATTGTCAGACCAGGACTTGTGTCCAAACTAAGCTTTATCCAAATTAAGCAGTGTCTGATTCAGAAGATTGCTCCTGTCTACTAATATATAGGTAGTACAGAAATGATTAAAAGTGCTTGCACAGGAGACAACTTTGTTCCAAGCTCTGCCACACAATGGTTGTGTGCACCTTACCAGTTACTGCTTTCTTGATAACTCTGTTTGTTCTTCTACAAAATCAGGACAATATTTTCCCATGTGCTTGACAAACAAAGCACATTGAGGTTATGTCACAATAGTAATAGAATACAGACTGAATCTCCAGATGACAAAGCAAAATGATTCTTTTRGTTGTTAGCACTAACAAAATTGTGAGCAATAAAAACACATAGCTGGAAGCCCCCATGAATAGCTAGTGACCCACTCAATACTGTCAAAGTAAAAATCTTCAGACCCTTGCTGTCGCAGTGAGGCAGAAAAACGTGGAAAACTGGTGTAGAAAAGTGAATTGCTTAGCTTCACACCTTAATAGGAGAGCCAATTCTTGTTTCACATCTATTTGCCTTAGCCTCTAAACTCTGCTGTGGTATCATGAACCATCCTGGATATTAGGCCCTTCAGTTCAAGAGCTGTGTAGCAGATTTGTCATTCTCCACAAACACTTCCAATAAGCCTATTTCTCTCAAGCATTCTGCTCAGTTACTCCTCCACTTTGTGCTATTCACATGCAACAGTAACAATGCATTGTGCTCTCTAGCCTCTCAGGTCCTCAGAAATCAAGTGCAGTTACCTTAAATGTTGAAAGGAAAGGCATGAAATTCAAGCTAAAGGGCCCTAACTATTCAGGCTACGTGCTTCAGCAGCCAGAAAATGCCTGTTTATGCAGAAGGACTAAGCCCCCTAGAGATAAAAACCTGCCCCCATTGTAGTGGGCAGGAGATTCATCATCAGTTTCAACTGGACAAAAATGGATCTCAAGTATCTCACTCCTTTCTTTACAGAGAACCTTTAGAAGGGTACTGTCATCATCATTTACAGTTAGCAATCAAGACAGAAGAATCTCAGTTTATCCTATTAAGTATTGGTAAGTATAAAAAACAGACTAGGTCAAATCTGAAAAGTATAAACACACTCTTCCCTTTCACAGAATCATGTATGGCAGAAAGAGTAGGACTCCAGTTTGTCCAGATGTCAATGCTGCTTGTTATCTGCAGCCTATTGCAGAGATCAACCAATCTATTCCATATTTTAACAGCTTTTACAAGTTCACTTACTGTCAGACACCAAGCCTATATTCTTCTTAGTTTCCTCACTTCATCCACCCAAATGAGTTTTGTTCAGATTTCCCCTTTATCACATCAGGTCCAAGGGAAATTCATGCATTAGCTTTCTATGTATTTCCTCAGTAATCTTTTGACTTCCTAATTGTCCGTGTTCATCTCCCCTTACCTTCCTCCAGCATCTCTCTGATATAAGGTAGGCCAGTTTGATGTAAATAGGATGCACACCAACCATCTTTCAGCTGGGTCCCAGCCAGGACTCTGACATCTCAACCAGCTGCAGTAAGCATCCCATTTCCCCCAGGAACACTCACAGCTAGACCAGAGATCTTGACTGGTGTGTTCTGTACAAAGCAAGCAAGCATGTGTGTGCATGGGCATATACAGAAGACACTATCTACCTGCTCACCACACACTTAGTATATAAATTTCAGAATTTGTCGCCAAATGCTGTGGTTCTGTTCTTGCAGCTACCCCACCCTAAATTCCTCCCGACAATCAGTTTTTTGCTTCTCTACAATCTCATTGTTATTTGCTAACTTAGGGTGGCAGGGGGTTGAGCTGCACCTAGGATCTGGCCCATATCCCAGCCACTAGGAACAGCCCAGGGTGATCTGATTAATGTTTCACAGCCTCAGCAAGTTTATCCTTTTCTAGTTGCAAGTTATTTAAGTCTTAACTTTCCCACAGGAGTCCGTGAGAATGAATGGCTTTGTCCAGCACTCCTTGCCTGAGGGCAGATTCACTTTGGTCACAGTTATTAGTTCCAAGATCTTACAGATGAAAGGAATTTTAATGAAAAGACTCTGAACCACATCTTGGGCCCTGGCTGTTTTGTGATGCAAGTGATGAAAAAGGCTTGCTAAAAATATCTAATCAGAACTATGATCCAACTAAATACAGCTCTAGATCCTTTATATGACTTTAGCAGAGCTTACATGGGATGAGACATCTCAGCATATCAGGTCTAGGGCTGTGCTATGATTTCCTTCCCTTAATGAAACCTTCTTGTAGCCATGTGCCAAACAGAACAGCACTAAAAAGATCAAGAAATTAATTTTTGCCCCTGAACTTAATGACCTGAAATAATTATCAGTAAAAAAAAATGGCAGTAAAAAAATCTGGATTCTGTTAAATTTTTTCAAGGATGTTTTCATAAAATCTTAGTCTGCCTCTAAGAAAGAGATTTCCTTCACTGAGCATTTAAGTGCAGCCACTTCTTTGCAGAAAAGAGTAGCTGCTAAGCAGCACAAAGCAGCAGTGTGCAGCTGGTCAAAGCAAGAGGTAAAGGAGACTGCTTCATTCCCTTGAGCAAAAAGGAGTTTTGTTATCCAAAACTTCAAAAGACAAAAAACTCAAAAACCAGAGGACTCAATGTACCAGCTCTAGACTCTTAAAATGTTTTAGTTGAGGAATCCTCTAATCTCTAACAGGGACTCAGCAATAACACTCTAGGTGCTTTGTACTCTTGTTCTCACATGCAACATTGCTCAGGCCACTGAAGTGGCCAGTAACAACCTTTCAGATGTTTTGATTGTGTCCCATCTCTGACTAAAAATTGAGACAGAATCTAGGATTAAATACCTCTTTTAGTCTCTAGGGAAATATACTGGGTAAGATAATGTCCGCTATAGTTTGCTTCAAGGTCTCTACCTTACTCTAATGCAACATCTGACTATATTCTAAATGCACAGCAATAAGGATGTTAAACAGAATCACTGTGTCTCTCCAAAAAAGACAAACATCAAGTTCCCTGCCCGAACAGGATACCATCCACTTCTGCTCCCAATGCCTTTCTGCTAACTCTCAAAGCACCTGCTTGGTGACACACAGACAAAATAGACCTGCCAAGCAGGAAGAAGTAGAGGTGGAAGAGTACAGCCAGCCTTCAGCCCGCCCCTCCTCTCACCCCATCATCATTCATGCTGCTGAAGCCAGGCACCAATCCTTGCATGGTCTCCCTTCCCAGCAGGGGCAGTCAGGTGCTTAACGGAACTGGGAATGCAGGTGGCATAGCTGTGACCACTCATTTCAGGGAATATGTACTCATTATCAGCTAGGACCACTTAGGAAGAATAGGGCCTCTAGAAACTGCTTAGCTGCCACCTTAGAGCCAGTGAAGATTAAACACCAGGACTCAGCCACTGCTAGGGGATCAAGTTTCCTCGCTTTCTTACCGACAAGCTTTTGCTACCACTCACCCAGTCGCCCCAGCAGCTGCCTACCTGACTCACACTAACACTGCTTCTGCTCACAGATGTGCATGTCCTATCCAGGACATAAACCACTAGCACTGAGTTGGATTCCAGGTGGGCTACAGTCAGAGTAAGACTCCAATAAACAAAAGAGCTGTTACATACAAAATTTCTTTATGGGCAACTAAAAGGACACAAGCTTGTATGAGTCCAAGAACCAGACTTTATTATTAGTTTAAGAAATGCTTTAATAGTCTAATAAAAATATAAAAAACACTTATAATCCAAATGATCCTACTCCTATTAAGAATCAGTAATGCAATAAAGTCTGCAGAACTAAGTATCTGCTCCTTTCTTCCGATACTTCTCAGCCTTTCAATGCAGTGAATTGTCAGCTGGGAAAACAGTGTTGATTGTGAGGATTTTTTCCTCAGTCTTGTGTCTGCTCTAGGTTACTTTCACATGTTTATATTCCATATTTGTTAATTGATTATCTTTTTTTTTTCCTCCTCTCCTAACGGTTCTCTAGGACAGTTACACCACAATTTCTTCTCCAAATAGGGTACAATACCCTTCATGAGAGAACCACACAATAGCACAAAGTTAAGTAAAACTTAGCAAAATTGGGGAATAGGATAACCAATAAGCTCAAAATCACAGGCTAGGTAGCAGACACATTACCATTGGAAAATTCTGCTACTACAGCTAGGACAGGCCAGACAATAGTCATCTGATTCTAGAACAAGTTGCAAGCACAGAAGTTTAAGTGACTTTGTAGATACAGCTAAAGTTAAGCTAAAAATAAATGTAAAGGCTGTGTAAGCCCAAACAAGGCCTGACAAGATCTGAGGCCTGGTATGGCTATTTGTTATTAGAAAGCTTGAAGGCTGTTACCAGCTCTTGGAAAAATCAAGTTGTCTGAGTCATACGACTACAGAGNAAAAAAAAAAAAAAAAAAAAAAAAAAAAAAGGACCACTTTAAGATGCTGGAAAAGAATGCAAGCATGCAGTCTGGTTCAGAATTACAGATAATCTGCATGTATCAGTCTAAAAGGATAAAGCCAAAACACAAAACAGGCTGTAAACCAGTCATACTCAGGATACAATGAGAGTCAGGATGAGGTACAAACAGGTTTGAAGCAAAAACCAAAGTTAAGTAGGAGATGGAACAATGACTCAGGAAACAAGCACTATAACTGAAGAGAAGAAATCAGGCAGGGAAGTGGCCTCAGCCATAATTATTTCAAGAGCTAAAGTCTCCACACTACCCAAGTATTTATATATTGCTTTCATTCTGTAAATATTTAACAATACAACTAGGTTAGTCAGTTCACATCTACTCCTGAGCAGTTTCACTTTCTCAAGCACTAAAATAATTCCCTTATCCTGACATTGTAAATGCTTCAGAAGGATGTTTATCTAATCCTGGATTTAACTGTAGTTTTACTAAATCTGTAGTTTTAYTAAATCTTTATACTTTTGCACCTCCAGAGATATAAGATAAGTCTATGATGTACACCAGCATGAAGAGTAAGAATGAATCCCTAAATCTGAAGTAATCATTCAGGACTAAGTGGGCATTACTTTAAGATGCTCAGACAATTCACCATAGAAGACAGGCGTTATTCCCAGACAGATTACAAAAAGAATTCTGGAATTGCTGCTATGATACAAGTTATGAAATGTATATTCCCACCATCTAACTCTTGTTACAGAATTCCAATTCCTTTAGTCTTATTTCATCTGGTTTCTCCTATAGATAAAAGTAGCTTTGCTTGTGCCATATCCAGATGAAAATGCACTAGTTTTAACTGTATTCCTTCCCCACTGCAGATATGAGAAAATTAACTCATTCATGCAACCAGGGTAAAAGTTAGGCTCAATAGAAGGAGGAAAAAGTGCTCATTAAAACTCTTGTCAAAATGCAAGAAAAATTAAGCTGGAAATATACCTCCGACAGAAACAAAAGTTGCACAATTCTGTGTCAACGTGAAAAATGGCTAGCACCACAGACAGCAGCTCTGGCCGTGCTTTCACACCAGGACACCAGCAGCATGATGCCTTCTCAAGTGCTCATTTAAAACCAGACAGTGAGTCCTTGGAATTAAATGCAAAAGTCAAGAGACCAACTTCAAGTGCTTTTGTATGTCATAAATACAACTGGACTTGGTTATTAACCCAAGCAGTTAAATACTTCTGGTAATATCAATTCCCCAGAATTCCCAGTCCTATTTTACCTCCCCAAGCCAAAAAGCTCTCTACTGTTCAGCCACTGTCCTGATCACAAGCTTTTCCACTGTGAATAGGGGTTACAGCTGCTTTAGTATAGGCTAGAGGAAACTAGGTAAGTTTAGCAACAAGAATTTGCAAAGCAGTATTTGAACACTGCTTCCTAGATACAGAACTATATGTAAGGATAACTACACCAGTGGCTAAGATGCAACTGAGCTCACTTTTGCTTGCCAGGAATTGGTGGATTAGGCAGCTAAAGACTTGAGGGGAGCTCAGATTTATGGGTCAGGTTTCCTCCTCTGCAAGCAGTGATGCATCCCTTTGCCTTCTCATTGAAGGGTGTGTTTTGCAAATATTACTGCCTTTTCAATTAAACATAAAAATAAAAACATTGACTGAACACTTAAAAGTTTTCCTTTTTAAAAGTTGTGAGGAACATTATGCAAAGGCACTTTCACTATTTTCTATTTCAAGGATAAAAAAAGAACAAAAGTATTATTCCTTAAGCAGCAAAAATAAGTTTTTTCCATTAAAAGTAAATGAAGCTTTTCAAATGATGTGAGAATTATCTGATGTGAGAATTAACAGACTGCATAAAGCTTTTGCCTTTTTTTTTTTTTTTCAAATTGTGAAGTAGCTTTTTCCCACCCCACCCCATTCCATAAGTAGTTTGGGAAGGAAGATACTATTTCTATTTGTTGTTCAGGAAGTGGGAAGATAACTCTTTTTATAAATTCCCTGCTTTTTGGCACAAGATGCCAGCTAGTATTGAGCTTCTTGGCATTCTGATCTCTTCTCTGGCACAAATATCTGCTTAGAGCTTGTGGGAAGTGTTCACCTCATCCTTAAGTTTCAACCTCCTTTTCGTGTCAACCCTCAAAGTCTCAGTGGCTTTCGCAAAAACTGGCTGTGATACTTGCCGATTCCTCATGAACTCTTCACCTCTTTCTCCAGCAAAACATTCATTAATTCTTCTTTGGTACCACTTATAACTAGATGTCAGCAGATACCAGGAGAGCCCCATAGCCAATGATTTAAAACAGACACAGAGGGAGAATAAAGGAGAGGTGACTTTTACAGTGGTTTGCCAGTTGCCAATCTTGATCCAGTGTCATCTTCTTTCCTCCTCTCCTCCCTCTTGTGTTCTGCAGCCAAGAACAAACTGCTTCTTTGCAGACATTTTTCTGCTTAGCAGCTTTGGGTGAGGAAATAAAAAGCAAAGGGACCATCAATAGACACTAGTGATTGTTAGAGAAAAATTCCCAGCTGTAAGTGCTAGAACATACATACACACACAAACAGACACCCCTTTTCTCCTTATGGTTCAAGTAATGGGCCATCACTAATCTATTTGGGAAATGGATTGTCAATGAAAGCTTCCCTCCACCCCTCCCCACTGGACTTTCTGCTGCCAGCATCTAGGCTAATCAAGCCAGCACTCAGTCTGGTCCCTGGCAAGAAAGCAACAGTCAAGATACTTTGGGGCTATCAAATACTCATTAGTTCCAATTCAAGTGTGCTGATATTACAAGTCACAGTTAATTCTGCTGTCTGAACACTGACCATTCAGGTTGTTGTTTTGTCCCTCTTCTCCTCACTAGTAAAAAAGGTTTCTTAAGTTGAACGTAGCTGACCATTTTGCATATTGTACATAGCATAACAAGATCCATTTCACTATCCTGTTGTTGTATTAGGTCTACAGGTCTAACAGGGGAATCAAACTATTATTTTGTTGTTTTACTATAAAGGAAAAGGTAGTACCCTAATATCTTGAGGGAGCTGATGTTTAGATCTAGCTCTACTTTGTCTTTCACCTCATATCAAGATTTATATTGGAAAAAAATGTCAAATCCTACTAAAGTACAAGCGAAGTATTCTACTTTGATGATGTGCTACTGTGATGTTCAACACAAACGACGGCAGAAAAGTGGACACCAGGGTACAATTAATCTCACTGCCTGTTGAATAAAGATGTGCAACTTCTATGATGCCTTTTCAACAGTAGCCAGAGTTTAAGATGGGAAATCATCTATTACAGCTCTAACACTTGGCAACCCATACATTTGGCATGCTGTGTGCTTCCATGCAGGATGTTTATCTGATTATTAGCTAATCCAGATGATCAACTGCTCATCTATACAGTGCAGCAATCAGATGACATTATATCACTAACTGACTGCACATTTGGCTGTATTTAAAATTTTTAGAAAAGCGACTATGGAAGAAGTACTGCCTTTTTCTTATGACTTTCAGGCAGGCAAGCGTGCTTCTGTTTTGGCACAGATGGTTCATTTGCTAGTGTAAAACTTTCTGCAGACAATGTGCCTCCATGGAATTACTTAGGAGCTAAATTCTCTTTTAATCACCTTGAAAAGGAAAGAGCTCTCTAAAAAGACTGGAGGTTTAAATTCCTACCAAGGTAGGAAAGTAGGACCATCTGTTAAACAGGACAGCAGTGATGTTTGCCATTTTCCCCCTTAAAGGCAGATTTCCCTTTCATCTGCAGCATTTCCACTACTTTAGAAAGCCAAGCTTTGAATTGAAAGCTGGACACCAACTAAAGCTAGGTGGGTTTGTTTTTAAAAAGGAAGAAGGCTACTCTACCTGCTCATTCACAGATTCCTCAGAAGAGGAGAAAGGAAGAGGTCCCTTTCATAAAATAGCTAGCCTCTAGATTCAGCTAGAAAACAAGTTAGAAAGGTATTCCAGCACTGTCCTCCAACCACTGGACTGCACTGTCATTAGCAAAAAGCTTAATAGAAAGGATTCTACAGTATTCTGCCCCACAGCACACAGCTCACATAAGACTGCAATGCACGTACACTAATGTAGGTGCATGTAAATTACATGCAATTTATGTCACCTCTGAATTTGGCTCATGCTGCTTTTTCCCTTTGACACAAACTGGCTTCTACATACAGCAATTAAAACTAACCTGGCAAGCAGGAAAAAGCCTGTATAAACCTCTCATTATCCTGGCATCCTACACTACTCTTACTGCATCTTAAGGGCTCATTATATTACCCAAAATGGGTGATCTTAATGATGTTCTATAGCCAATGGACTTCCACCAGCTCAGCTGCCTCTTTTTCTCTAATACTGACCGTTAATTTTACCAAGTCCTGATTAACATTTTGGACCAACTGGATTCCAGATGTATCAGCCAAACTGTATTCTACCCAAAGCTCTATTCACAGTGGACTGGGAAAATACTGGTTATAGCTTATAGATCTGCTTCAGATGGCTCGTTGGAAGTAATTATTTGTTTTGCTTCCTGGATGCCGTAAGTAATCTGTAACAAAACCCTCTACTGCACAGAACCTTCTGACTTCAAGTTTCTTACTCAAACTCAAGACTCTGATCACACTCATCAAGATGATTAGACCTCAAGCCAGTTTCCAAGGAAATGCAGCTGTTTTACAATGGAAAGGTAGCTGCTTTTACTCTGCGTCACTGAAAGAATAAAACAATTTGGGTTTAGAACATGTTTTGCTTTGGCCTACTGAGAGTGTTTAATCCTGAAACTAACAAAGTTCACAGGAATAGGAACTAAGAGGTATTTGCCTGAGAGATCTGAAGAGAAACAGTTTCACAAAGCCTATCAGCAAAGCAAATTCCTTATAATGAAAGTGAATCTGTTCAATGTACAGGATGCAGTTAAAAGGAATGAGAATTTTAACTTTCTTATACTATAAATTATATATATTCTATATATATTCTATTCTGCTAAAGGGCAGTAATATTTTCATCAGCACAAATACAGAAAAGGACAGATATTCTTTGGGTTAAGCCCAAGACTGAAGCCACAAGAACTGGGTTTGTTCTTAGGTCTGCTGATGGTTCAATGACCTTGGAGTATATTCCCATAGCCTTCAAAATAGAACTAAAACACTCATCTCACATGAGTCATTAAAAGGCTTGCTGAATTTGTTACAATCAGTAAACTGCTTTGAGGTTCAGAAACATTAGGGTTCCTGCTGAGAGCCAACTTTAACAGTGGTAGTAAAATTAAGCATAATTAATCCAGAAATTTGTTCCCTTCTAGTGATTGAGAGAACCACAGTCAAATGAAGACTTAGTAAGAGAATAATTGACCTGATACTTTTAGAGAAAAGTTATTGTCCTGGAGAAAGAAAGATAAAGCACTAGGGAAGAGATTTGAAGAAAGGAACAGGATAGCATAAAGAGGGTATTAATGTTTCAAACTGTTCATACGTGCAAGGAGCAGAAGACTTGCAAACCTCATGAGGAAAGCTGGAGAACATATCTGGAGATCAGACTATACTTTCAACCACATTGTCTATAAATCAGGTAGATATTTTTACAATTTAAACATACTTGTATTACTAGATGCCAAAACCTGATGCTGCTCACTCTCTTGAGCCCTGAGGTGAGAAAGGGAGATCAGATAATCTGTTTCAATAATCTGAGTACATCTGAGTCTATATGTCTCTTCACAGTTGTTCAGGAAGGGATGAATCATACTTACCTGTTGTCATATTTTCAAGTTCATTACTGAATGAATCACCTATGCAATAACAAATTAGGAAGATTACATACTAACAAACAGCTCCTGAGATTTTTTTCTTTTTCAATTCATTTATTTCTATCCAAGATCACTCAAATCAAAGGTTGCATCTGGCTAAGGGATTTATATGGCTTAAGTGACTGTTAAAGAGCTATAGGGCTTTACAACACAGGGTTACTCCTACAGATCTGGCTCGGATGTGAAAGTCATTGTCTGATGGCTGTGTTGCAGCCTAAAAGGCAATTGTGGCCTGCTTTTTAATTCCTTGTGGAAATCCATCTAGAGATTACAGGAAGCTTCCTCCAGCTCTAGGTCTCAGTTGCATTTATCAGAGCAGCCCCAGGAAAGTAAATACTCCTGTGTTCACCATTACCTATTATATAAATTAAAAATAAAAATGTAATCTCTAATTTCATAACTTTTGAGCCTTCCTTTCAGGATCTATTCTTATACCAAGGGGACAGGATCTCTTCTTCGGTGAACTCCTTTGAACTAGAAGAACCTCAAAGCACCCAAGCATTTGTTAGATTCACAGAGAACAGTGTTATAACATGCTCATCAGCTGGGCATCCAGAGATTTCTATTGCTTACTATTCACCAAAATTTTTGTCATAGGTGAAAAACAGCTTAAATTGTGAATGCTAACAAGTAACAGGTAATTCCGCATGTGTGGGTGAATGTCCAAAATTGAACTTTCGAACTCTCAGGCAGAAGTCTGCTACTTGCCAGCTACAACCAGCACAGGCTGGTTGTAAGTTCTGATAACACCTGAACTAAAACATATCTAGTACATCCTGAATCCTCCAATTAAAGAGCCACAAGACAGAACCACCAGTTAAGAGGCTGATCACGCACTGTGCTTCTGCATATAGACTATTTAAATTGGAAAAGCCAGGGGCCAATAGTTCCAGAAAGAAGAGGTAGTGCCAAAAAGCAGGGCATTTGAGAAGAAGAGGTGGCAAGGTGAAGGTTCTCAATAGAAGGAAGATCTTTGAAATCAAAGATGAGTGGGGATCAGAAAATGCTGAGGGATGCCCAGGGACCATGGCCAATAATGCCCAAGACTGGCACCTGTGAGCAGCTGCACAGCATGAACCAACACAACTTTCTGCCCAACCTTCCGGGACCAGCAACAATCTCTGGGCCAGGAAAAGTCAAGACCTAGTGAGCATAATGCTGGGGACACCAGCAAGCAAGCACATGAAATAATCAAGTAGGGTAATAACTTTGGTCTCATTGGTTCTTGAATAAAATTCCATATCCAGGTCCACTATGGATTGTCATCAACTGTCTCACTCATGACACCTTCCAGAAAATTATCTGTACAAGTTTCAGACTATCTGCGTGCTTGATCCTACAATATTCATTCTTCAAGAACGGAACACATTTAAGATCTCCCTCCCCTTTAAAGTATGAAAAAGGGCAGAAAAGGGAAAGTTGTAGCACATGATATTTCATTTCTTGGTAGCTAAAGTGATTCATGAGCCACAAGCAAGTATATTATTAATCTCACTACAGGAGGAAAAGTACTTAGAGAAAAGATTTATTTATTATTTCTAATTTGACAGTTTCTTCATTCCACTAAGATTAAACACCATGTGATACAATTAACACTAGAAATTCAAATGCTGGTGAATATACTTTGGAACAGACTCTGCACAACAGACTAGCATAAACCCCCAGAATAAATCTCCCAGTGTCAACATCCCAATTAATCTTGTAGTGTTATAAAGCACACATCTGGGCAAAATTCAGCCGTTCCAGCGTGTCCAGGTCTAGGGAAGACCTTGTTTTCCACATCTCCTTCTGCACTTTTACTTGGTCATTTTTTATTGATAATTTGAGATGTCTTGCATATCTTGAAATATCTGCTTTCTTTTATTTATTTTATTTAAAAAGCCCTACAAATTATGGATTCCTGTGAAAAGATGGACATCTCAAATTTTGCACTTCTAAAGACAGGTTTCTAGTCTTGGTAGTGAGAGAGAAGACTGCAGAGATTATTCTAGCAGCTTGAAAACAAGATGACAAATCAAAAACTGTAATCTTTCATTTTTTTTGATTGATATTCATTCCACTTATTGAAGAGAATCTGCACTCCCATTTTAAATTACTGAAGCTGCTAATAAGTTTCAAGTTTGATTCAGTCCAAAGTCTGAAGCAAATTCTATCAAGTTTTACATGATGAGGAACTGTAAACAAACTGTTTTGTAACTTAATCTAATTTCACTTACAGCTTTTATTCCAAATTCAGCTGCAGCAGGTGGAAATGGTATCAGCTGTGAAGTCTGGGTTCAAATCCACTTTTTCCTAAAGCTCAAACCCAGGTTTTCAGTGCAGCCTGCTACAGAAATAAGAGCTACCCACAAAACACAGCCCTAGATCCTGATATTCATTAGCCAGGTGCTTTTCAAAACCCAGATACTTAGGAATACATACCCCATACTTACGAATCCTCAGAGATGCTCCAATACTGAGAATCATCACACCTTCTCCCTTCAAACACAAACTTCCTTCTTTGTACCATCCTGTCCACCAGTAGCATTTTCACTCTGCTTCTATTCACTGCTTCACTAACTTTGACTCTGTTTTGAAGGCATGTCTACCTAAAAAAAACTGAAGGAGAGAAAAGTGGAGAAGGCTGGACAAAATGAAGGAAAAAGCATAATTACAAGGAAAAGGAGGGAAGAGGAAGCCACTCCTAACAAACCTGGCCAAAGATCCTGAGAAGGGTACAATATACATGTGAGGAAAGTGTTTAAGCCCATTCTAGAGAGCACTTCAGCCTAGAGAGTTATTTTTCTTTGCTAAGGATTGCACCTAATGCATTTAACTGCCCCCTTCACGGCTGTAGGGTACCTAAGATGTGAAAAGACATGCCTTTATTTCAAGCACAATGTAGTTATCTGCAGAGTGGCACAGAGCATGATCTCATGAAATCAAAAAGGAGAAAACAAAGGCAGGATGACCTTTTATTCTTGTAGATTCTTTTTAGACTTGAACACTTCCATTTCTCAAGCCCTCACCCTCATGTTACTTCTCACCCAATCCACCTCCTTACATCACAAGAGCCCTCTCTGCAGCCCGACCAAGTTAAAGCTGCTGCTTCTCATGCTCTGCACCATCTTTTTCCCTTTAATTTTCAGCCTCAGCTGGAAATGCTCTCCATCACTGGCTCTGCTGCCAGTCTTATGCCTGATTGCTTTAATTAAAAGGCCAGAAGGGATGATTTAAGAGTCTCATCATCAGGTTTGACATAATTAGACTCCTGGAGTCAAAGTCAAATGCTGACAGGGCTGCCTCAACCTTTCATCCTTCTAAGGCAGCTATAGGCAGTACCACAGAATATGCTTTATGGCAGGAACCCTTTCTGATAAAAGCTTTAGAAGAAAGGTTTTGTCTTCTTTCTTGAGACATGAAAGAGCCCCTAGCACTTTTTAAAAGAGTCCAGATTTGCTTTATTAAACTCAGCCAAAGCAGCACTAAAATCCATGCCAGAAGTAGATTTTAGTAATGCCAAGTGTATGAAAATTGTCTAGTGATCCTCTGGAACAAAAGGCAGTATGTAAATAGCTTTGCTATTTATACCCTATATGGAGCCACTTTTTAACTAAAATGGGGAAAATTAAAGGGGAAGAAAAGGTCATTGCATACTCTGATATTCTCCTGCACTTGTCAGTATCAATTAAGTATGCAAAATCAAAACAGCTGAAAGAATGGAACAAGACTGTTTTCAAGGTGTCAAGTCCCAGTACACAGTTGACAACCTGGGTATGTGCCACTGAGCTTTGCCAAACAGCCAGAAATGATCCACTGCAGATCACAGATATGGCTTTAGTCTCTTAATGACTGTGTTTTCTCCGACTTTCCTCTTGCAGATTAGCTCCTAGCTTTTTCTGAAACTTTTAAAAGCTGTTAGATGCCTCGCTTTCACAAAGTAGGGGACACTGGGAGATCCTTTCATTAATGATTTTTGCTTGTTATATAAAGGCAATACCACTACAAACACAGGCAAGCAGCTAAGCAGCTAAAAGGTTTGTGTCTATGAGACTCGATTAAACAGGACATACACACTACTTAAAACTCAAAGCCAGGCCCTTGAAACAAAACAAACTACTATGTACCTTGTTTAAGTTGGCTACATCTATGTAAGCAGTTACCATAAAAGAATATGCATCTGCACCACTGCTGAGGTGCAAGCCTTAGAACCAAGCATTGCCATGCTCCCTATTTTTCCGACAGTGGTGGTGTACTGCCATCAAGTGGGGAACATGCAAAGGAAGGAGAAGGATAAAGATGGTCAAAGATGTACTAACACGGACACCAAAATGAGCAAGCAGTTCTAGAATTGTAAAATCCCAATTCTAGTATTCACATACAAGAAGACAATTCCAAAGTAATGCACAGATATTCTACTGGAATATCACTTATACCCCATAGAGACTAAGCATTGGTAAGTGGTACACCACATGCACCAGAAGCTTGTAATCAGACCACAAATCAAGCCATGTGAAGAGATACTGAGAGAGTAATCTGAATTATCAGAAAAAGGAGAAACTTTTTCCAGGAAGAGATGGAGGTTGAGTTCTGCAAATAAATTACTAGCTGTAAATGATTCAAAAGAACTACCCAGAAGTGCATGGTTCTCTAAAGGCACACAGAACTCTACAGATGTATCCTTCCTCCCCTTCTTTGGGTTGGTTTGGTTTTACAGTCATATGCACTTAAACAACTGAAGGGCAAGACTTTGGCCAGTGAGCATACTAAAATACTACCTCCATCCTATGCCACATATTTTAATTCACTGGGGAACACAGTACCCAGTCCTGCTTAGAGCTTGTGAAAGGATTTCATTTACCCTATTTTCCTTTTCCATAGCCCAAAGCTAGTAGGGCCTGGAGAGGAATGTCTCTTCCCTCTTAAAGAATAATGCAGATGCGATGAGAAAAGAAAGTACTGCTGAGCCCTCAGCCAGCTGCAGCTGCCTGCAATGCCTTACCTTGAGGCAGACGAAGCAAACAGTTTGGCATGGCTGGTTCCGATGAGGGAGCAGAAGGGATATTCCTGAGCAGACAAAGAGGTTCTCCCACTTTGGTGTTCACACCAAGTTCAGAAGACAACAGGAAAGTGTTTTGATTTTTTTTTTCGGGGGGGGGGGGGGACAGTAACAAAGGTATTCCTCTGGTAGCCTTTAATCAATGAAATTCAGGCATTGGCTTTAGATAAACAGTATGAAATGCAACTGATCTATCCATTAAAAAAACATGTCACCAAGTGGCGTTATTCATGTTTTATGAGTCCAAATGTGCTTTATATGTTACTGAGGGTTTCCATTAACTCTCAGGCACAAAGGGAAATTTTCACATTTTGGCAGCGGGTTGCAGACAGTATGTACAATCAGAAACTGGGAAAAGCATGGCTGAGGGCTGCCATTCTCAGCAACAGTCACTAACTGGCAGGCTTGCAGAGCTGTCTCAAAGACCAAGGTTCATCCATTGTACATGCACCCTAAGCAGGTCCAGCAGAGCTAATGAAGAGGTTAATGCCTTCAGAATGACTTCTTTGTTACCATAACAAGGGCAAGATCCTTTTTAGCATGTAGAGTTGTTAAGCTGAATAAAGATGTTCTTCCTCTCTGGGCCACAAAGTTGAGATTCAGGTATCTCTGAATTCCCCCCCACACCCAGTAACCACATGTACATAATTCTCTGAATAGATTACAGGACCCTCATCACAGTCTTCAAAGAGGAAGGGACTAATTTGCTCTCAATTACCCTGTTTTGGGTAGGGGAACACATTAAGTTACTTTAAGGTCTTCTCCGAACTATTTCTCCATGATCCTAGGAAACTAGTAAATGAGAGAATAGAGGGTGCGCACTTCCTTTGTTACTTGGAAGACAAAGTGATCACCTGCTCTGGCCGAGTCCTTAAGATGATAGAGAAAACCATAAAGAGAACCATGGAGATTCCACAAATTTTGCATAATATCCTTCCTTTGACAGACCCTACTCAAACAGTGGAGCTCACCCAACTTAGCTAATACTCTTTAACAAAGGCCACAGAATTGATATGCATGGTCAGGATTTGGCCCAATCTATACATTATACCAATTTATAATCCACTGGTAAGTTTGGCCCTAAGTTCCGCAGAGCCCCCAACTCTTCTACGTATGGTTCTGCAGCAGCTGAAATCAAGACTCTCCCAGAATAGTATCTTCTTATTTAATAGGAGAGGTGGCTGACAGGCAAAAATTCACACTATAATAGGCAAAGGAAATTGGGGATTTTCAGAAAATTGCAATTATCTCTTCAGTAACACCATACAGGCTATCTACTTGAGCTGGATAACCATGCATAAGCTGAGAAGGCCAGTAAGGACTGCCTGAGCAAGACAAAGGCACGGGAACAGACGGTCCAGTAATAAGAGTAATGCTGTGACTGTTAGCATCTTTTGCAGTTTGCCTGTGACTTTAAACACTTCTAAAGTGCCTACATTTATGACAGTGACAGAGGTAACTGAAGAAAGCCAAACATCTCAGACACCTCAGAAAGCACAATCAAGGCAGCTGAAGCAAAAATGGAAGCAGCTGAGCCACTGGGGCAGGAAAGACCAGAATATGATGAAGCTGTGCTTCATAATCTAGAGAGAACAAGTGCAAGCAAAGGAATGAATTTCCTCAGGTCAAACATGTCCTGTGTGAGAAGTCTGGTTCCAAAACAAACAAACAAACTTATCTTCTTTCTGATGTTGTTTTCCCCATAATGGCTTACATAAAAAAGGCCCCCCAAAAAATGGATAGGAGGACAGGTGGGTGCATAACTTTACGCTACAGTGCAGTCAACTACTTTGCAGAGCATGGTGGATGTTTAAATGTTCCATCACATTGCCAGAAAAAAAGCGCAGAAAAATGTTGTGTCTAACTTCAATTGCATGGGGAATTTGGGAAGGGAGGAAACCATTACTCAGTGGGAATGAAACAGTGACAGTGCAACAAACAAGCCCTACACTTTCTATCTTCCAAGAACAGCAGTGACAGTCCATCGCTTGGAACACTTACAGCCTGGAAAACAGAAACCAGCCTGAGGAAAGATGCCAGATACGAACCAAGATCCAAACCTAGTATTAATATCCAGACTTCTATCAAGATCAGCCTGCTTCCAAATTTCTCAAACTCCTATATTTAACAGGCTACATCCAAATAATCTTAGACTTTTTAGTTAGAGAGTAGATGATCCAAAAAATCTAGATTCGTATCTAAATCAGGGACACATACTCCTGGAAACATCACCTGCTCTTCAAAGAGTTTCCCATTGGGTAAAATTAATTTGTTTGCTTGCCAAACAATTCCTGCAGTGAAAGTTGCATCTGTCCCTGCTGCAAAATGAATGAATGGATGAATCTCAAGGTTCTCTGGCTTTATCCTACACTGACAGCTATCTGCCATCTCTGATGTCTGCAATCCTTTGAGCAGAGACTCCCATCCTAGCCCTTTGGGCAGACTTTATACACTGAACTGTCAGCTAGGGACCAAAAGCAATAGCAAGGTAAAGTCTTCTGATTCTCACTTTTAATACAAGAATGTATGGTAGTGATAAAAAGCACCAACAAACCCTCTGTCATTCCACTGTGAAATTAACTGGGCGCTTACAGCCAGGCAGAAATGATTTCCAGCTATTTTATACTACTCATTTAACTACAAATATTTCAACCTTAAGATTTGTTATAAAAAAAAAAAGCACTAAAGGCAGGGAGTCACTAAGTAAAGTTTCTTACAGCTCTCCACCCACCAGATGGTTATTATTCTTAATAACGTATACAGAGGCAGAAAACATTTTTCTTCCTCTCTTCTTACTACTTCATACAGCACGCAGCCTTTTGGACTTCCATAACAACCTGTCCACTATCATACATCTACCACATTTACATGTCATGTTCCCTCCTCCATCCACCTGGGGTTTGACAGTGCTTTTTAAATAGAACTGAATTAAATAATTCTCCAGGAGGCTGCCAGATTTAGATATTGGTCTTGTGTTGTCTCAAATCCAGAGCTATATTAAGAGTGTATTGAACATTTCTCTACACAAAATAAGATGCTTCAAATGAAAGGAAGATATAAACCATGGGAATTGTCATTCATTCTTATTTCTGTTACACATGGACCTCAGCTGGGATCATGGTCTTGTTGCACAAGGCACACAAGATTATTAAATAAACTTCAAAAATATGGTGGAATATCATAAGCAAACTTCCTAATACAAAAACTTTATCAGTTGCTGAACTTCCTTGTTATTGGGTAACTATTGCACAGCCCAGTTCTTAGGTAATGACTGTTGCAAAAGAGCATTTTATAGTTGCATTGTACCACATCACCGCAAGATACTGCCTAGGATCACCATACATCACCACTGGGCTGCAGCACATGGGATTGTTAACATCCAAGACATACTTGGACACCACAGGGTATTGAGATGTCAAAGAACATGCTGATACAACTTGTTCCATGTCAGAAAACAACCAAAAAAGGGACAGATGCAACGACATGGGTTTTCACATCATCCAGTTTTAGGTGCCTACACTGAGATTAATCACCTCATACAGTCCAGAGACAGAAGCTTTTGCAAGAATTGCGCTTAACCGAAGTTATTCTCAGCTGCCTCCTGCAAGAACCCATTTCTACCACTAGGGAACAAAGGGAAGCTACTTTAAGATAAATGTCTACATTTAGATGTCTGGTGTTTGACACCAACTGTAATGACTTAAAGGCTTGCAAGACTATAATGCTTATGGCACAGGGGGACAGACTGAACTAAAAAAACAAAGTGACCAGGAACTTAGATGTAAGTTAATATAAATCCATCGACATCAGTGGAGTTTTGCCAGTTTCAAGCTATCAAAGAACTACAGTAAAACTGGTTTGCTGCCTCATCCACTTCTTGTTGAAGCCAGTCTTGCAGTAATACTAGATTCAACAACTAAAGACTAACACATAAATGCAACAAACAGTGAAGATGTTAGAAAAACTGTAGCACCAACATTTTCTTCTTTTGAGAGTCTTCCTTTACAAGCCAAGCACTAAAGTGCAGTGATTTTTTTTTACAAAATACGCTTGTAACTATGTGTAGATGTTTGTCACTGACCGCAGTGAATTCCTGATTATATTATCACCTCTTTTTAATCTCCCTACTAAAAGCAACTGCATCATGTTTACGTGTTTAAAAAAAAGTATATGGAAGCAAGGTTTTTAAACCAAATAGAATAAATAATTTATCTGCAGTATTTTAAAAATACACTCTGTTCCTCTTCCCCTCCAAGCTGCAGTTGAGAATTATCAAGATCTCCCACAAGACTACATGAAAAGATGAACAGCAGGCAAACCAAGCCAAGTGCTTCCCCAGCTTTGCCAAGAATTAAGCACACAGCTCCATCAGCAGGAGGGCTTGCTTTAGTAACAAAATCTGTTTCAGCCTGTATCTAAAAGGTTTTCTAAAGCTGCAGACTGAAGTTTAAAGGCCACTAGAAAAACTGCAGAGACAGCTCCTATAGGAAAAATGCTATATAGAATTTCCAGAAAGAAAAAGGTAATTATTACTTTTAACAGCAACAATAATAATAGCAATAGTCCCTATTTTTAATGATTCTTTCCCAAGAGATCTCAGCATGTTTTACAAGCTATATAAGCAACAGTGAGAGTTCACATAAATATGGTGCTCCATCTCAGAGGTGGCTGAATTTCAGCTGCACAAAATAATATTATATTACATTTTAGTAAGCCAGAAAAAAAATGTTGTATTAATTTGAAATCACAAGGGAAGTCTGGCAAGACATCTGGAGAAAACACCTGGGCTAAAAGTCCTGTCTTCCTGGAAAGGTGCCATGGAATATTTAATGAAGGGAAATGGTCAAGATTTTTGGCTTGTCAAACAAAAAAAAAGGCACCTCCCTCCCCTCCCTCCACCAGCACATTACAAACCTGGGGAGGCATTTCATTCATGACTGAAAGGAAAAAAGACCCTGCGTACTGAATGGGAACAGCCATTCAGAAGGTAAACAGAAGCACAGGCACTACTTGCACTGCAAATTGACTTATCATGAGGAGGATTAGCACTGTTCCATGTCACATGCATGCAAAGCATGGACTGACACATGCTCACAGCTGATACACAACAGTGATGGTGTAATGTTAGCCTGGAATGATTTGTCTCAGCACAGTGTTAAAACAAAAAGACAAAGGTGAAGTGTGATAAACCGAACTGTAAGAACACAACAGGTTTCTGAAGGAAATTAGTTTGATCAAAGTATTACTGAAATACAACCCAACATACATGCAAGCTCAGTGCACATCTGAGCTAGAGAAATGTTGCTTATTACTTAGTGACAATGAAGGAGGCAAGAGCTTTTCACATTCTTACCATTTCATTAATAAGCACAAGTAGTGAAGGCTTCCACTGTACAAAGCAAGGTGGAATATGGTTAACCTACTCCAACCTAACACACCATCCTCCCACGATGTGTCACATACATTTCTTCCACTCCCTCTGCTCATCTTTTCCATTAATTATCATTCAGTCTTATCACTGAAATCCACTGATACTCCATGCTGGGTATTTCTCCAATAAAAAAAGAGCAAGAAAAACTTGAAATAGACATCAAGGGCTTATGCTCTGGAAGCACCAGCAAAAAAAAGAACAAAAAATTGCAACTGGGAATAAGCAGAGTTTAAAAAGTATTTTTAAATTTTATTTAATCAGCTTCATGGTCTTCCCAGATCAGAAACATGAATTTTGAACATCTAGGCTTAGAAGTACTGCATAAGCTATCTCTTTGCAACTTCTGTCTTTGATATAATTTGAGGTTAGGGCTAAACAAAAAAAGCAGTTAGGAAAAGCACAGAAACATACTTGGTATCATTTTACATTGTGGCCAGAAGCAAAGGACAAGCTAGTACCACCCTGGCATGGTTAAAACATGCTTCATTTACTCAAGAAAAAATAGCTAATGCAAGCAAGACAGAATTGTCTTTTCCTTCTAACCTGTTTTGATGGCTCAGCTGGTCTCTGATTACATGAAGCTTACAAGTCATCTGAACACATTAGTATTCAGCTATTTAATAACAGCACAGCGATCAAGTGTCTGAAGTTATCTTAACCAGTTCAATGAATTTCTAAGGCAAAATGAGCTAAATTAACAGTGGAGACACAATGGCTCTTATTATGGCAAGAGTATTACAGCGACTTCTCTTAATAGTAATCTCCTGCCAAATTGATGCCCATGGATATTATATAATTGTTTAACACTGTAAATAGGCCACATTCCTGTCATTCTCAGAAGACTTGCCAGCAAATGAATGGATTGTAGAGACTTAATTGCCCATTAATGCTCATAAAATCACCTGTGCAGGGGGAGTAGCAGTAGCCCAGACAGTGCACTAGGAGAATTTGGATCCCCTGCTGCAGGAAATCAAGCAATACATTTACTATTAACATTCAGAATCCTAGCAAGGAACAGCAGCCACAAGTTGTAGCTTGGGAGGTTCATAGTTGATATAAGGAAAAGCTTTTTCAATAGGAGGGTAGCACAGCATTGGAAGAGGTAACCCAGAGAGATGGTGGAATCTCAAAACCACACCTAGACAGACACAGTCAACCTAGTCTAACAGCAGCAACAGTCCTACTCCAAGTGGGAGGCTGGAGGGGCCCTTAGAGGCCCCTTCCAATCACCTTTTCTGTGATTCTGATCTTATGTATAGATACAAGCTAAGCTAAGAACCAACTGCAACAGGAAGCGTTTGACATGGTAATAAGGCTATGTGCCTGCACAACTCCCAGGTAAAGACCTACCACAGGCAACAAGGCCCTGTGCTCTGCTGACTAAGCATAATTTTAACCGGCTGCTGAGATCAAGACAAAAAAGTTTTTATCAGGGCAAATCCAAACTTAGAGAACCCTAAAAAAGGAGCCTTGAGCGGCATCTTTGGAAAGGGTGGGGGTTGCCCTGGATTCCAATACTTCTGACATAGCTTTTAAGTCTTCCCTTCTTCTCATCCCAATAGCAGCCTCAAGTGAAAGCAGAAGAAAACTGATGAGGAAAAACTCACTGCAGTCCTAGTGATAGCCGTTTAAGGTCTTCATATCAGGCTAGCTCTTGGATACAGAGAGCCACAGTAAAAACACAGAATAGCTGAGGCTGGAAGGGACCTAGTCCAACTCCCCTGTTCAAGCAGGGTCACCTAGAGCAGGTCGCCCAGGACCATGTCCAGATGGTTTTTGAATATCTCCAAAGATGGAGACTCCACAGCCTCTCTGGGCAACCTGTTCCAGTGTGCAGAAATTCATGAATCTCTGCAGAATATGCTCTATAGTCCAGAAATGCGAGGGATAAAACACTATGAACCCTGGCTTATGATCTCCTGGAAAAAAAAAAATAAAGAAATAAAACCCTCCTTCAGCCCATATGTGCCAAGTTAGAGGTACATTACTGACCAACACATTATGTGAAAATGGAAGAGAAGTCTTGCTCCCACATGAAGCATTTTATTCTTCCTCATTTTGAGGAGTGCAGGGTAATCGGAGATAAGGCACAATTAACATGCAAATATTTCACCACTATTAAGTTTGAGGCACCTGTTTGGAGTGGCTCATTCTCTCCTCCTCCTTTCCCTTTTCTCTAGGGTGTTTGATTTTTCCAGCCTTTTACCTCCCTCCTTGTTACTTTTGTTTCATCATCTTCTCTCCAAACCCCAGCTTTTCATTTTCCCAGGTCCTCTTCCTCAGGGCTATTTAGGATGTTGCCACTAGACAAAGCCTTGACCACAAGCTTCAAACAAATTAATGTTTGCCCAGGTCCTCACAGGTTTTACAACTTGCAGAGATCATTCAGCATAACTTTACAGCCTTAAGACAGCTCCAAGAGCTATATTCAAACATACCCTTTAACAAGATACTGAATCCTATGTTAAGACTTCAGAAGTGAGGGTAAGTCCACAACACTCCTTGGTGAACTGTCTGAAAGCTATCTTCTGGCTCAATGATTGCATCTTATTTTGCAATTAAATTCGTCTATTTTGTGTCATAGCAAACAAGACTGAAAATTCCCCTAACAGCACATCTTTTTTTTCAGATAGTTATCTGCATACACTGATTAAGTAAACTCAGACTCTCCTTCAAGAGAGATGGAGTATATCAATGTATTCAAACTCATTTCCAACTAAGGATCACTTTTATGCCCTCCTTTGAGCTTTCTCCAATGTTGCCATGTCTTTCTTGGAGTAGAAACTCCAAAACAGGATGTAGGATTATAGCAATCCTACTGTTGCATTTAGAGGCAAGACCACTTTTATATATCTACCCTTTTCAGGGTTCAAGCCTTCATACCAGATACTTTTTGCACATCATTTTACTAAAAGCTGATATTGAAATGATTATTCATATTAGATCCTTATCTGAATTACTGCTTTTCAGGAGTTTATGGGAAAGCTTGTTTAGGCAGAGCTAACATTCTCTACCCCCCTGTGTACTAAGTTGTATTCATCTATATAGAATGTTTAACTGATGATTTATCTAGGCAACTCAGATTATTTTGTAATAATGTGATAGGACCTGTCCTCTTCAGTATTAAATAACCCACTAATCACTTATTTGCTAGTAAGCACTTTAAATAGCATCTCAGAATACTGCTAAAATGTTGAATAATATAAAAATAGATTCCTGAGAGAGACCTTATTAGGAACAGACTTACTGATTTTGTCCCAATAACCACTGTCTGGAGATTTGCCAGGAGGCCAGATTTTGATCCATCTAGTATATAACCTGTTAGTTCCAAGTTTTTTTTTAAATTAAGATGTCAGAGTGCTAAGTCAAATGCCTTTGAGAAAGTCAAGTATACTACATTCATTCTGCTGTCTTTATCAGCCCAGTTTGCAGTCCTGCTAGAGGATGACAGTTTTGTTTGACAGGACCCATTTCCATAAAACTATCTTGACTGACAATATGCTCTTTGTCTCTAATCTTTTGTCGATGGCATCCAAATGAACTGTTCAGCTCTGTTGCCAGAATTTACATGAAAGTAACTGTTCTCTTGAGTTTTGGATCTTCCCTTACAATACTTTTAAATATTGGGATTATCATGCCAATCTTGTACTTCTATAGAACTTTTCCAGTCTCCAAAGCTCTTGAACATTGAATTAGTTGTTCAGAGAACTTAAATGTCAGATCCCTCAGGATTCCTGGATATCAGTTAATCAGAGCTGCTGATCAGAAAAATATTTACTCTTAATAGGTGCTCCCCACAACTCCTTTAACTACAGTAAATAAGCTTATACCATGCATAATATCATAGGAGGATTAAAAGGAGCAAAAATAGCAGCTGAACACTTATCTGTGGAGGGTCATGACAGGGTTAAACTGGTGGAAAGTTGCAAGTAGCAAGCAACAGGAGCCTCAGACAAATGTACCCAAGGACACCAGTGCAGCTGGGAATGATACATCCTGAGAAAGTACAGATAAACTAGCAGAAGCCAGTGGGAACCAAGGTTAAAAGCAAGACAGCTTTTCTAAACAAGTAGCAAGGTACAAGACATGATCGCTGCATGCGTGATTGGTGTAATGATTGGCTACCTGTGACATAATCTGCATAATAATTGGCTTAGCAAAGCATATCTGAAATCGCTGAAGTAGCTAACTTTTTGGTATAAATATGTGTTAGAATAAACAATAAGGGTCTCAGGACGCAAATCCTCCTGAGTCCGTGCTTTAATCCGCCACACTTATCTGTTCTGTATCACTATAATTTTACTTTCCATTCAGCAATGGATAAATCATTAAATTGATTTTTTTTTTAACTGGGTCAATCGGGGGAATGTGGAGGGCAGTACTGCTGTTGCTAATATACACTTTAAAAGTGCCACATTGCCAAGAAAAAGTAGGATTAAAAGTAGCATTCCCTTTATTCCTATAGCTTACTTTAGCATAGTGACGAAGTAGAAACTAGATACAGAAATTTACCTATGTCAGCTTTATTCTGAAAACACAGAAAAATGATGCGGTAAGATTCTTGTCTAAGCAGCTCTGCGCATTGAACAAGTCATGCGTCATTGAAGAAAACACCAACTGAAACGGCAAGCAAAAAAAGAGACCTATTTCTTCAATGTTTTTCACTCTACTCCTACTTTGAATGTTGAGAATTATCTTCATTATCTTTGGATAAGGTATAGGCAAATACAGAAGCCCAGAAGCTGTTTGATTATTTTAAAATATAAAAATAGAATTGATGCCTGTGAGAAACAAAGCCAAAAACATCTGAAAATGTTTATCTTAAATGTTGGAAAATATAATGCCTCCCTGATCCACTCCCCAGCTCCTGGATTTTGGAATGGCATAGAGGGAGTTAAGAAAAACAGTGCAACTGAAACCCTTTCCCAACACAAACTGAAACCAAAAGGTAGATTCCAAGCACTAGTTCATTATACGAGGATAACATCAATGCCAGAGTGTGACCAACAGAGGTGTCCTGATTCTATATCTGGATTAGATTCTCGCCTAAGGGTTGGTGAATTTCTACTATGGCTCTTCACACAAGAAGTTTCTCCACTCTGTTTCCCTGAGGAGTGGGAGGGGATGGTGTAGAGGCATCCCTATCTCTCCCATTATGTTCTGTGCTGTTGTGCTTAGTTATGCATATGCCAGGGACATGAAACATATGGCCCAGGGGCTGGCAGTATCCCGCTTAGCAGATGTCCTCAATATATTCTGCCATAAAAAGTCTTTTTTGGCTGGTTAATCGCTTTTTCAGACAATTATTTGTATCTGGTTAAAAGTTATTCACTAACTGAAATCCCACCAACCAACTTGTATTTTTGCAGCTTTTAGTGAGCAGGAACAAAGAAATGAAGACTACTATTCTCCCAAATTAAGCATGCACCTAGCAGTTAGATTACACGGAGGTAGATTGACTACTAGATGTTACATGAAGTCATGAGTCTTCCTGAGGTCATTATGTTGCTTTAGTTTTTTGGACTAAGCAGCCAGAGAGACAGGAAATAAATACAGCCTTTTGAGAGGCAAGCACTCTTCCCTGTGTGACATTACTCCACGCCTCCAGGGAAAGATACACCAGGTAACACTTCTGCAGGCCTGGCATGCCAACAGGCAAAGAAGAAAGCACACATATTTTACAGAGAAGCAACAGAGCAGGTAAATTAAGTATTTAAGGTGGATAATTTTGTGAGCTGTCTGGGAATCCACTGCAAATTAATCTTGCATTCTGGCATTGTAAGGATTCACCAGATGGTTCAAATGGTGAACAATATTGAGTCCAGTAGGCTGTTTTAAAACTCCTTTACCTGAACCATTTTCTGGCCAATTATTTCCCCACTTGATATTTGGGCATTTAACACCTCCTTCCTTATGGGGCTACAGGTGTTTGGAAACATCCATCAAAATGAAGGACAGAATCCTGCTAGAAATTATTCTTTTCTGTCTAGTAGAGGACAGACCAGACAGCAGAATAATGCTGGATGGGGTGAGACAGTGCTGTGGCACAACACTGATGCTCTGTGCTAAACCACAAGACAGAACAAACTGAAAGGTCAGAGCATCAAATGTGACAAGCCTCTAGTCAGTGAGCTCTAAGGCAGGAGAAGGAAACATGGAAAAAAAAAAAGATTTTGTTTTTATTTTTAATTGCATTTCTTGTTAAGTCTGGACATTTCTACTACCAAGCATTAGGATCAGTTTTAGTTCTGATCTGGAGTTCAACACATGCATCACCCAAAACTTGTGTCCTCACTTAAAATTAGAGAGGAAAGCCTAGCACACTTTTGATCCCTCATGAAAATACTTTACACAGCAAGACTGGAGATAACTCAAGAGGAACCACCCTTGAAATGCCTCTAGTTTGAAAATGAATTATTTCACTTTGTTTTTCAAACCAGTGGTGGACCCTTCCCATTCTCTAGTTAATCTGAAAATTGCAAAGTCCCCCAGATTGAATGATGATCTGAGATGCTAAGATCTCAAACTCAAGAGAACTCATTTATTGATTTCCCTCTTACCAAGATGGCCAGACACTCTGACCAAGAAGGAAATTAGATTAATTTGTGAAGACTAGACTTTGTCAAACCAGTACAGGGTATTTCTCATTGCCCTGTTATACCCTATACATTTATAAACTGGCTGCTTGTTGATTTGACTCTCTTGCTATCAAGGTTAAACCGACTGGCCTATAAGCCCCTTGGCCCTCTTTTCCTTTTCTAAACTTGTACAATGTTTACCATTTACAGTCCTCTGGAACCTATCTCCATCCTCTGACAGTTCTTAAAGAGGATCATTAAAAGCTGAGCAAATGCTTTGTCTAGTCTCCTGAGTAAACTAGAGTTAGAGTGAATTTTATCAGCTCCTGTCATCTTTCCTTCTACTCAGCTGAGGTCTTTAATTACTTCCTTTTCAAAAGGAATTTCAAGTATCTGGTCACAATTAACTTTCTGCCGATGGGGGAGGGTGGAAAACAGGACAGACACTGAAGCCAAAAAGACCTTAAATATTTAAGCCTTCTGCACAGTCCACTATTTGCTCTCCTCTTGCTGATATTACCCTCTGATGTAAACCTAGTCTAAGAAATCAGTAATGTATTTCATACACTAAACTGAAAGTAACTATGGGTGATGAATCATCATTAAACTAAGGACAAATTTAGAAGAGCAGAAAAGCTTAAAAGCAATGAAGGCAAGTGGGTCAGAAAGAGAATCTACTCATGATGCTTCCTTCATATGTAATATATAATTTTACTCCCATCAGGCTATTGAAAATTTAAGCAATTCTGAGACTAATACAGTCACAAAAAACTAAATCTAATCCCAGAATTGATGGTGGGTTTTCCTATTCCTGATAGATCTACTGCCCCTCCCCACAAAAGAGGGAAGAGACAGCTTTTTGAATTATCCCAATAAAATAAACAATGTTTTCAATCACAATTAAGGAAAACCTGGATTTTTTCTTCCATTAACCCCCAAGTCATGTTCACGATTATTCCTTTGTATCTGTGTTAAAAGATAAACCATGTTTTAAGAGCAGTAATTAATTCTCCAGTGTTTTCACAACCTCATTATAAATACCCCAGTGGACAAAGCTTCTACTCTTCTTCAGGAGACTATTCTATACTCTAATAAATTTCACCATCTATTTGGGATTCAACACTAAGGAGCATAAATTTTGAACAGATCAAGGGAAAGTGGATCTAACCCTACAGACAAATTGCACTCAGTTTTAATGCATTCTCCTATATCCTTCTCAGAAGTCAATCACTTGATTTAGCTCTGACTTTTGCTGCTGGATTACCATTTAGCTATAACAGAATATAAAAATTTAATAAGTATATATAAAAAGTTTCAATTTATAAACTTTCTATTGTCTTCAGTTGCTGCTTAATTCTTAGAACATTTTGTATTGGCCCTGATACAGCAAAGCACTTGAGTGTTTTTTTGTTTAACTACACAGCAAAGTCCAGTAAGTAAATGGTGCCTTTTCTATGCAAATCAATAAACAAGTTTATTTTATCTAAAGGACATTTTTTCCTACTTCAGTTTAGTATGAATCACATCTGCCAAAACCCTCCAAATATCTCCTGATGACTACACTGAGAGCACACAACTTGGGCAGCTGATGTAAATTTTACATATTTATAATCACTTATTTAAGTTTAGAAGTATATGCATATCTAGTCATTGCTATCTAGATAAATCCTTACCATCTTCCAGCCCACAAGCACTCTGTGTCTGAGCACAATTGTGGAACAGCCCTTGTCTTTTCTGACCGCTCAACTGTTCATTTTAGCAAATCCATGATAACATCCATGGTGTGACGAGGGCAGCACACAGTGATTGCATACCAGTACTTCAGGAAGGTTTAGCAATGTGACACATTCTCAGAACTAAGATCCGATTTTAATATTCCTACCCACACTCTCAGGCATGATTGCCTTCTGAAATTTCTCTATCAGACAAGGCCAAGAACAAAAACAAGCTCCTGCAATGACCAGAATTACTGAAGAAAGAGGGTAGAAAAAATAGTTTTCTTGATTAACTATTGAAAGAAAGGCCACAATTGGCATTTTTAAATTATACTAAAAAAATGTATGATCACTGGTTTGTGGGTGGGTAGCTTGACTCAAAGAGAAGAAAAAGGAGTGAAAGGAGGGGGGGGGGAGAGGGAGGGGGAGGGGAGGAGATGCATGCTAGCAGCAAGCTTAATAGCATGTGAATCAAAGTGAGGCAATGACACAGAGCCAGGCCATTTAATTTTATTTGAGGCTCCAAACACTGATATACAAGATCACTTACTAGAAAAGCTAGGAGAGCAATTCACAATGAACAATCTAGTCTCCAAATGTAGCTCTGTCACTATTCAAACTGTCCACAAAGACCATGCCATTTTTACAGATGTTTGCTATTAGTAATTCTCCAGACAAATATTTCCTTCCAATCCATGTCAGTTCTCACATACTGGCTACAGATTCAGAGTTCACAATGACAGTACTGCAATTGGTCAAGCAAATTAGATATTGTTTCTGCTGTTTAACTAGATAAGCTAACTTTATGCAGACCTACAAATTTCTGAAAGTAACTTTGTCATAATTATCTCAGGATCTACAGGCCTGAGGTTTTCTCCCTAAACCTTAATATAAAAAAATTGTACTCCCATAACAAAAACATATAAACCAGAGAATTTTACTGAAATGTTTGTCTTTAACTCATTTCTCCAACTGCTCTTTAAAGCACAGGAGGAAAAACAAGGCAGTGATAGAAGAATTTTGTAGACATTCCCAGAGACAGGTAAAATTAGTCCTTTTTGTCTTATCTGTCCCTTTCATCCACCCTTTGAAATTCACTGTTTGCTGAGATGGCATCTCCTAAAGCCTTGTCCAGAGGATACGCATCTCTTCTCTAAATTTGATATCTCCCTCTTCAGAAGGGGGGTGTGGGTAGGGTGAAAAGGATGGAAAGACCCATACAGCTGCTTTTCCAAGTGCTATTTGATGCAGATTCTCATAGAACTCCCAGAACTAGAGCTTGGCGACATCATAGGTGTTGCAGGTAATCAGATGAACATTCACCATAATTCACACGCCTACTCCTTCCTATTCACCTTAACATGCAGGTGCTGGAGGTCTTCTGTTACGATTCAAAAAAACTATTGGGATGCTCAGATTTTAAGAGACTCATGGTATAGAAATGGAGGAACTTGAGGGTGTTTTTCCCAGCCCCTGTAAGGTCACATTTGCCGATTCTCACTGAAGCCAATGGAACATGAAAAGACTCAATACCTTCCTCTGTAATATCAGACATGCTGAATCAATGCAATTGCCTTTTCAGAGGCAAATTGCTTAATTTTTGGAAGCAAATTTACAATCTAGACTTGTTTATAGCCCAACGGCATACTTGCCTAAGTAGACAGAGGAAAATCATGTCAAACTACGGAAAATTGAGAAAAACTGAAAATAAATTTGCTAAAGACTCACATTCCAAGTCTGTAAACCAGCCAGAATCCCACATTTTCCACTGTGGTGGTTACCGAAAGGATGAGGCAGTTGTGTTTTCAAACTGTTGCACAAAATCACCCATGTTGGCTTTAGCACTGGTATTTGTGGTAAACTACCAGAAGCACCTGGAGCTCAGCAAAGGCTAATTTAATCTGTCAAGAAGCAGCAGAAATTTGCCCACTTTAGGCTCCATGCTGCTGCACTGGAATAATTAACCCTACCAGAGCTGTTTAGTTTAGAGCTAGTTTGGTGTCTCTATACTGCACTAAAAGGTTAGAGAGTAGACATACTCTAGCCACCATTAATTCAAATAGGCAAGTTCATACTTTTGTTGCTGTCATAGCTTAAGGCACTTTTCTGTCAGACTGAAAGGTTAAAGGAGAAGCAGTGCATAGGTGATGCAAAGGGCTCTGGACATTCTTTTTAATAAGATTTATGAATTATGAAGAGACCCTTGAGAATTGTTCCACCTGTAATTCTCATTTCCGGCAACTGAAAAAAAGATTACTTTCAGCATCTTCCTCTGTGGGAAAATGGGGGTGATTACCTATATTTTGACAGGAAGGAGGGCACTGCCTCATATTGTAGGCACAGGAAAAAGGCAGACAGGGAGAGGAAATACATCCCTGTCCTGTCAAATCTGATTCTCTGGGATAATACAATTCCATATATAGTACAGAACAGAGTAAAATACAGTGCTCCTTAACAAAGTTGATCATTCAGTGCAAATTAAACTGTTTCATAATTTGGTACTTTTCTGCTTTCTGTAAGCCAAATAAATTTAAAGATATAAAACAAAAAAAGGTCTCACTCTTTAAACTCTAGATGCTGAAACAGAAAGGTTTGCTGAAATTATGCACTGAAGAACTGAGACAAAAGGTCCATCAAGTACTGGAAGATTAAAAAGACATCTGAAAGTTGAAGGGATTTTGCTGTCTCAGAATCAGAAGGCTACTAGCCAGACACCACAGATCCCTGAAACAGGAAATCAGATAAGCATTGCCTCAGTTGTTTCTAATCTAATACCTTAAGATTATCCTCATGATGGCCTTTTTTCATGAAACCTGACTCAAAGCTTTCAAAACATGTATTTCAATGTTAAATACAATTAATGCCATGTATTTCTGGAAGACTATCCACATGACTAAAGATAGAGTACAAAGTTTGCTTCAGAAGATAGCTAAGCTCTTGCAGGATGAAACCCTCTGCATTAATTCTGTATTAATGATACCAGCTATCTAAACAAGGCGGCCAGTCAAGGCAAGTGTTCAGTCCTTCTCTCCCCTGCTGCTAGCTAGGAAGACATTTTTCATAAACATTTTATTGTCCATTCAGAGAAATTAAGAAAATTATTGCTGTTAATATACATGCAGTTAAAGGAGAAGAACAAAAATTTGGTTGCAGATTATTAAAAAAATATATATGTGAAATGAGTCTCAGGCTGGTATCCCCATAGGCCTCCAAACCAAATGATAACAACCACAGCCCCAGAGCTGAATTCAAGCGAGTGACCTCTAATTAAAAGGTACTATATCCCATTACTAAACCTCCAAGGCAGATGCTTTCATTGGCATAATGCTAATTGGCACAGTGCTTGCTAACTTGATGCTTTCCATCATGAAAGATGTCTCAATTTTACCTCAGATTTTTAGCAGTCCTAACAGACATCAGGAGAAAGGTCTGTCATTTGTAATTCATAAATAATATTCCATTTGACAAAGTCAGATTTCTTATTTCCTTTTCTGGTCAAAATACAAATAGAAACACATCAGTCTTGAAGAAAAAAGTTACACCACCTGCTTTATTAGTCCTATAAACAAAGTTTTTAATGTATGAGATGTTTTATAACAACAATGCTTCCTTGAGATTATTCAAGGATCACAAGTCTCTTGCCAGTGTATTCACCTTAACCTAATTAGATATTCCAATTTTACAGATGGGGAGATTGACATCACTGTGACATTTTCAGATGAGGTGTCCTACAGTCAGACAACTATACTCATGTTGAAAACTGAAGGTAATCAGCATCTCTGAATGTCAGGAGAATTTTTTTTTTTTAGCTACCTATTTATTGGCTAGATTAAAAATTGTTGGAGCTCAGTTTTGAAAGTTTTTGCCTACATGAATAGCTCAGGAGTATCATAGGAACATGTGTGGCCAAATACCTTATTCTAACTATCACATTTGCAAGTCCTGGATTAAACATCTGTTGATAATTTTTTCTCCTCATTATACAAGGAAAGAAAAAACAGTTAATGTTGCCATTTGCTGTGAATGAGATAAAAGCACTAGCTTTATGACACCATAAATGTGTGCTACTTAACACAGTGCTCCTGTTGTGCATGCAGCCCTGTCCTTGCTTTCTTAAGCTACTCTTAAGTGGTATTCTCATTCTACTCATCAGGAAGAGTTTAGGAAGAAATGGGTATCCATTCAGTAGTTTGATCAGTGTTTGATTATGAAGCTAATAGAATTTTTGGTCTGCAAAGTAGACAGAAGAAAGGTAGAGGCTTCTGATCTTATGAGTTCAGCCATTAACTCATAATACTGGCTCTTGGCATATAGCTGTTACACATAAAGGTTAGCTAGTCAGACCATAGACAAAAGCCACTTTCAGTTTCTAAGCATGAAGTCAAGGCTCAGTTCAGTAACTTTATAATGAATTAAAAAACAAATCCTGAAGCCAAGTTCTTTCTCCACAAGCTTTGGGAATATTTGAATTTAAGAGAAAGAGCAGCTTACGCTATTATTCAGACACAAACTTTCAGCATGGTGAAGGAAACATATCCAAACTCAAGTGGCTTTATCCCATTAGATCCAGAAAAATGTGGGATATGCTCCTTTGTAATGAACAGTTGCAGTCATTTAATTACACGGCTCTACATTTCATCAAGGCTGTTCACAATGCCATTTCTTGTTTTTATTTAATATTACATTTAATAGTACTCATGCCAAAGAACATTCCAGTCTAAACTGTTCTTCCTCTTGAGAAAAACACAGCAAGAAAATACCAATCAGCATCTTTACCTTGTTGTTTCAGAGAATAAACAAAGCGCTCCAGAGAATAAATAAGTAAAATAGTACCTTGAGATTAGAGTTTGTTCATTCTCTTTAAACTCACAAGATCTTTTTCTACCCTTCTCTTCCTCTTTAGGAGAGAGGAAAAAAGTAATATAAAATGGCTGTATGCATCTGTCCACATGTCTGTGGAAAATACACAAATATAAAGGAAGTCTCTGCAGAACTGTATTGTTTTGTTGTCCTTTTCTCTCTCTTTGTTTGAGGAACCCAACATTTGTGGGCTATCCAAGTAAATAATATATAGTTACACATGCTAATCAATTTATGTTATATCATTCATCCAGCATCTTACTGCTGCAAGAAGTTCTGAAGGAATTTCTTTTCCCCATGAAACACTGCATGACTGACCATCCTAATTATAGAGGAATTTAAAAAAAAGTTTCTCCAAAACATTTAGTGATCTTTGAGAGAAAAGGTATTAGATCTGAAAGTGAGTAACAAGAGTCTCAGCAATCCAAAATTTTGCTCCCAGTATGACATATGTGGAAATTGGGCCCTGCTGCAACGGGTGGTTAAATGCAGTATCAGTTCCTTCAAGGATATGAACTGAATACATACTAAAGCTGCATGAAGAAAGAAAATAGGCAAACGCTCAGACAACTCGCTTAGTTTTCCATGTATAAAGGAGTAGCATATACAGACATTTCAATGTAGACAACTTTTTAAAGAAAATAACTAGTACATTTCCTTTAGAGGATGCAATGTGGGTTAGATTCTGATCCACTTCTTCCTTACAATATGCTGCCTCAATTTAGCCACCAATAAACCACTAGGAACAGAAATACAACTGATGTAAAAAGAACCCTAATTGCTACAAAATTGAAATTGGACCAAACCTGTAACATCAAGCTTAAGCTAAATCTCCAGCAATACTGAAAGACAAGTTTTTAATTAGACAATAAGTCTAAGAGACATTTAGTCTGGGTTGTATTACATAGGTGTAATACATAAAAATTCTGTATTCATTTGGTAAATATTTTCAGTCCCAATCAAAAAAGCTGCTTTTTAGAAAAATTTTGCTTCCAGACACAGTTTGCTCAGAATTAAGTGGAAACAAAATTCCCACAAAAAAGTCAATCTCAATTGGATTAAAAAATAAAATCACTGTAAAGAATGTGTAAAACCATAAAAGCATGAACTGTTGCCCACATCTGATACAAATACTACCCATTCCTAGAAGAGTGAGACAAGAGAAATATTTCAATCATGTTCAGGGATTCAGAGATTTCCGGATCTCTGAATCATATTTGTCTTCACTCCGAAGAAAACTGCTGTTATTTTACAACTTGATGTAGTAGATTATTCACAATGATGCTACACCGCATTTGCTGTTTTCAAGAAATAAATTCTGCTTTGCATCTACTCTGTCTGTGGTGTTTTACTTGTAGATTTACATAGCATTATTAAAATACCTGAACATTGCTCTAGTAGTGAGTTCTTGTTCAGTAACAGAAGGAAGCATTACTAATGCCATTCATAGTCAGACAACTAAAGTCTTGAAAGATTAAGGCCAAACTTATCAGAAAGTGGACTGTGAACCAGAAACACACTTTGCTCTTTATTTGTAGGGATACTAAGTACCAGTATCCCTTGCTGAAGCTTACAGAACTCAGTCTTTACCAGTAGTAGTGTTCAAGATGTTTTAAGACACACACTCAAAACAAGCGCCACTTGATGAGCATAACAATGAAAACTCAGCCCCCCCACAAAATCTTGAGTTTTCAGAACTTAGAGAGGTTTTTGCTAAATGGAGAGTGTGGAAGGGTTCTTTAGTTATCTCCTGATCCCATTAACTATTTGAATTTGATTTACATTTGAATGCTTGTAAAGCCATCACCAAAACATCCTCACATAGCCCGCATGGTTTTCCAGCCACAGCTAGGCAGTTCAAAGATAATGCCGCAGCACCATCTAGTGGGTGAAGACTACTTTAACTAGTGTATAAGAGCCAAATTCAGAATACAATCCTAGCAAACAGGTTATGTAGTAGCTCCAGGGGTGGGAAAGAGTCTATGCTAAAGCAAAATGCATTAGAAAGCATTTTCATATTGTATTTGTGGCATCCTACTTTCACAACATTTATAATCTTTGAGATATTTGGAATTGGATATTTTAGGTTAGTATCTAACAGGAAACTGAAGTGAGAATCTAAGTACAGAGGATCATCTATTATTCAGTACAAATCCAATTTACACCCCAAGTGAGTTTCACTGAAAAAGTGTTTAAATTTAAAAGAATTTAAATATTTAGAACATGAACTGCTGAGAAAAGATGCCCAATTACTAGTCTTAAAGATTGACATACGCAGCAAAAGAAGCAGTAAAGACAGCTTTCTGCTGAAGCAAAACCCTCCTCACAGCAAAAGCTCCTCTTAAAGCTAAGTTGCAATGCTCCTCCTGCACAAACAAATTAATAGCTGGATCTCTATTCTATCCAGTTTATAGTTTAGTCCACTGAAATTCATGATGTGGACACTGAGTTCCACCAGAACTGCTTTATGTATCGTGGGCTATTGAACAGCTTAGCAGACAGGAACTGAGATCAAAACAGAAGTAAACTGATCACACCAATGTAATGGTCCTGAGGGAGCATCATCTAGTCAGAAGACTCATAAACCAAGCATTTAAAACTCATAACCAATTATAGAAAGAAAAATCTAAAGACTACTTGCATTAAACAAAAGCATAGTATGTAGCTCTTCCACCTGTGAGAATCATCTGTATCTCTTGTGTGAGCTGATGGACGCTTGCCTTGCTGTACATAGGCAAGCTCAAACTCCTGGAGCAAGAGGAGTAAATCATCTCAAGTCATCTGAGTGGTACCTTAAGCCAAGTGTCAAACTTAAAGCTATTGCRATGCCTGTGCCTCCTTTAACAAGGCTCCACAATTTTTGGATGAGATACAGGGCAATAAGAAAAAATTCCAACTTGTTTCTCCTCCACTGTCTGTTACAGACTCAGCTCCTAACTCTGCACTTTGCAAGACAGATGTAAGCCACTTGAAAGCCAAAAGCTATGTATCTGTATTAGAAAGACCTTACTATAGACTAGGCTTATTAGGTTGAACACAGCATTATCATAGTACAGTTAGGTAGCTTCTGGATCTCAGCTAGCTTTAATCTGTTTGTCTTAGGAAGGATGGTGTACATTTAGATGATAAATTCCTTCTTAGAATGTGCTGAATATACAACACGAGTTGGATTCACTGGAGCAGTTCAACAGCATCTTAGTCAGAAGTAATGCGATCATTACAGAAACTAGGTCCCATTAAAACAGACCAGCAACACATTAATGTTTTCACTCATTTGGTTGGTACAGAATACAATTGTAATTCTCCAGTAGGCAAAAGCATCTATGTATTATTTACCTTACTCGCATGCCAGCTGAATTCCTTCAAATGAAAATGAAATGAACAACCTTTCTCTACATTATCCCAGAGATACTGGATTTCCTTCCTGAGGATATAAAAGGAATTTTTAAGTTTTCCTTATTCTGTGGGGTGGCAGAAAGGGCACTTAGCCTTAATAAGCTTATACATACTTCAGAATGATCTCTTCCATGCCTAATAAGGGGTTTTGACAAGCAGATGTAGGAAGAAAACACAAACATAGGAACTGTTTGTGAGCTTACTCAGGCAATTGCAAGAACTGTTATTGACAACTTAGAGGAAGATAAACTCTACTTCTTCCAATTAATTATGCTCTGCCAGTTATGGTCCTGTACATCTTCTACAAGTATGTGCAGAATATCCTTCCCCAGTATTAATAATCTGGCACCTTTTATTGCCTTCACTAGCAAAAAAAGGAAACATCAGAAACACGAGTCAGGGAATTTGGCTCAAACTTTATCCCTTTTTCACCAGAAGTTCTGTTTCAGGAGTCTAACTCATTCCTGAATAATCAGAACATGAAGTATGAATGTGAAGATATTAATTGTATATCATAAAGGTCCAGCTGCAGGAAGCCTGTGATTACTTTAGTATCCTGATTTTTTATTTTTTTTTTTTAACGTTTCTAACCACAGCGGCTGTAGAGAAAAGCTTGAAAACGTTATAAACCATTCTACAGGGCCAAAAAGTAAGTAGAAGTGATATCAGTTATGTTTGGAAAGTATCACTACTTTGAATCTGCTGTCATGCATTTTTTGCAGCTGGTCTCAGCAAAAGCCGATTTGAGCACTGCATACAGGACCTGCAAAAAAACTATACCCCATGAATGCAAAAGCACACACACCCAACTTTGGTTATGCTTGAGATATATACACTATGAAAACATTATCTACAGCAGTAACCTGAAAGAGAGGCTTTGCATCTGTAGTGCAGTCCACTGCATGGATCAGTGCCTGTTAACTACATTTCACTACAGAATTACTCTTTCCGCTTCAGCTACCCAGGAGGTGGTTATAATGCTGATCCTAGCTTCCACTTGCACAGTTACTGAAGTTTTGCATAGGAACAGGACTATCAGACTCAAGAAATTTGCCAGTTCAAAGTCAATATTACAAAGACCAATGTTTACTGAGCAATACAAGTACTACAGCTCTGACCACAAGCTAACAGAGATTACTGAAGGCTTTCATCATCTTCAGGTTTATGGCACCCTTAAATTCTTCCAGAGTGTTTATACCCTACCTGTGACTTTCAGCCCTCCCCATTCCCCCACCCCCAAAAGCTCACCTAGCAGTTCAATAAGATATTTAGTGTTCTTTATTTCTTCCTTTCACGGGCAGCATAGAATTAGTGTGGTGTGTGAAAAATATTCACCCCAAAAGCTTGATGCATTTCACTGGGGAAACCATGTCTGTACCCAAAGACAAGCTTTGCTTTTACTTAAAACACTCTAACTTACAAAATTCAAGGAAACTGTATGGTAAGAACAAATGCATAAAATCAATAGAATTATCAGATCCAAAATTCCTTTCAAATAATGTACATATTTCCCTGCTTCCACTGCCATGATTAGTTTCCATGCCATCCTAAAAACTCACGAGTGGAGAAGTTCCACTCGATCAACAAAAGAAAGCTCACCTCATAACCAATGGGAATAACTATGGTAAGCCTCTCTTCCCTCTTTTGACAGACTTACAAAGTGACTGTGCATCTCTGCTGTATGTTCTCAGTTGAACTAGCTGACTTTTCAGTCTCATGTTTATCTCTACCCCTCAGATCCTTTAGGAAACTAATGGTAAAGGACTTGACATTAAGAATGCAATTCATCAGCAGGCTTTTTACTTCCTGATATGACACTCAGCTTTGATCGCATATGTTATTATTTATCTTGACTTCAGTGGTCCAGTCTTAAGTGCACACAGCTTTGCTGTGTTAAAATTTTTACCTGACAAGTAAAATCATCTGGAATAGTGGAACACCAAGAATATACAAACATACTGAGAACCATACTGTGAGATCAGGTGTCCACTGAGGTCAATAATCTATCTTCAGCAATGGCTGAAAGAGAATGCCAAAGTAATAAAGTATCAGAAGTAGAGCTTTCACTGGTCTGTTCCAGCTTTCAAGAACCAGAAAAATAGGTACTATTTATGGTGCAGACCACATCCAGGTCTTTAAGTTTAATAGCCGCTAGCAGACCTGTTCTTTACAACCTTCTTCATATTTTGCCACAAAAACCCATGGATTTTTTTCTAATTTAATTCCACATCATATGAAAAAACTTCCTCCTCCAGTTTTAAACTTGCTGATCATTTCCTTGGGTACCTGCTGAGCTCCTATGTTAGAAATAGTGCATATTCCTTCCTTCTCTTCTCCGTGTTTCTTGTGATTTTACAGACCTTTAAGGTACTTGTTTAACTGCCTCTTTTCTAAGACAAGTTTAGTCCATTCAGTCTTCCCCTCACACTGAAGCTGTTCCATCTTTCTAAACATTGTTGATGCCTGTCTGTACCTTGTCTTAAAGTTCTATTATATCCTTTTCATGATATGATGAGCAGAACTGTAAAAATGTGGACATAGCAGCAGCATAACAGTCTCTCCTTTTCTATTCTGTTATTTGCCTAATAATTCCTAAAGTTCCATCTGCCTTGAGTGTTGCTGAACACTGAACTGACATATTCAGAGAACTGCCCATGATAACACCAAGATTTTGTAGGGGTTTAGCAACAAGCACATGGGGCTTTTAAAAATCTTTTCCTCAGTCTGAGGAGAGGGAACAAAAAAGGTGGAAGAGAGAAAAGAAAGGAAATAAGAGTTATAAAGGAAAATATAATAGCAACAGTAATAGTGAGACAGGAAAATGGGGCTAGAAACTTCTGAACAATCAAATTGAGAATAAAGGAGGGATGAGAGTGAAGAACAGTGCCTGTGGAACAAAATATTTAGAAAGGGCTCCCACTGCGAGTGATCCCATTGTTGCATTGTTGCTATTAACAATAACCAGTATAAATAACATGCTCAGGTAATCCCTATGCCATCTTTCACTCCCTTTGTCTTCCTCTTTGGAAGAGACTAATTACATCTTGTTTCTGAAGGGCTGCTACCTTTGCACAGAAGAGTTTTAACTCATTCAGTAACAGAACCTCTGGCTATTTGAGGAAAACAGTATCTGGGAACTACCAATCATGTGATAGGTAGGAAGAAAGGAAGAAACAATTCTTATTTCCTGATCCATATTTTATTATCCACCTGTATTATATAAATATCTGAAGGCTCCAATATGAATGGCTCCCTATTATGCAAGTGGCTACTAAAATACAGTGAATGTCAATTTCCTAGACCAGGAGAGCTTACATATTCTAGATAGCATGATGAGCAACACGAACAGATGAGTTAAGCTACTCATTCTTAAAGAAAGTGGATGCTGGTTAGGGAGATGGGAAAAGAATCAAAATCAGAAGTTCAATACCTCACACAAAAGAGCAGCAGAGAGACTACAGTCACATGTCCACAACCAAGCTCCATGACACAAGTATGTGGCACACCTGATGTTAACTGACAGAAAGCTAAAGCTATAAAAGTTAAATCCTCCCCATCCTCCCCCCAACCACCACAAATCTGCACATGAAACCTGCTGGGCAGTCTCTCCTAGGACACCTTTTTACACCCTTCTCTCCCCAGGTTGTTCTAGCTTCTGCAGTCATTCCTGGACCACATTCTCCTCAAACACTTTTACTCTCCTTTTCCTTGCTCCTTCCTTTATTCCTTTCCCTGATCAGTTACTTTTCTTCCTGGTTTCTCTTTTGTCCTTGAGCCTTTTATTTCTTTCCCGTAAGATTTTTTTTTTTTTGGGGGGGGGGAGGAGGGAGGAGTATGTGAAATTGTCTTTCCATAGCACATGAGCAACATGCAGTGAGAATGAAGTCACTTAACCATGTTCTGCCAGTGCTTAGTTATACTTGCCTGCTCCCAAATCATGTCTGAATACCGCAAGTAGGCCAGCTTGTTAGTGCATCAAGGGCATCAGAGTACTGACACGAAAGAAAGCCGATGAAACTGGTGACAGGAGAAACTCCACATGAATGTGATATCATCACTTGGTGTCAGGGTGTGACTTATGCATGTCCTGCTGTAGGCAATGAAACAGGACTGCAATATTGGTTGCATATTGCCAGCAACCAATGATTTTAATCTTGCTTTCTTCAAAGTCCAGTACGCCATTCCGTCCAGTGGGCAGCAGTCTAGTTTCACCACCTCACTCTTGATACTACAATCATAGCATAGCTAATTCATAGCATGACAGACTGATCTGTAATGAGAAAGTTCTCCTCAAAATTCCTCCTAGTAAGCCCTAGCAAAACCTGTGCTATTATTCCATTCCTGAGGCACAGAGTCCAACCAATGCACCTGACCTGCTACAAGTCCCATCTATGAACTCTCTGCTAGTGCACTTCAGCCTTTGTCAGACTGACATCTATGCTGAATATTGGCCTCCTACTCTTTCAAGTTTTAGGTTCTTTCAGATGTAGATAAATTTCTATATATGTTTCTAAATATATAACTGATCAGTTTTACCATTTCATGTTCTCAAATTACCTCAGAACAAATTATGCCTCCCCCAAGTATGTTCACTATCCACAACTATTTGTTGAATTGTTTTTTCTGAATAAATCGCACCCTGCATGAGTGCTATGATTGTTCACTAGCAATTGATAGGTTAAACCCTGTGATTGTTTTCGTTTTTTCCAGATGAGTGACTCAAATTTTCTAATCAAAGAATTATGAATAGCAAATAACTATACTTAAAAACTAACTTTGAAAAAGCCCCAGAAATAGGAGTACTGCCAGAATGCTCCTGTAAACACAAATTAGGCACCCAGGAGTTGACAGAATGCTAACAGAGGGACACTGAATATAACCAGATATAATTATATATTCTCAGAGATCTATTCATTCCTCTTTTGGCTTTGTGTTCCCACCAGCACCTCTGACTACAGCTCTGTTGATGCTCCCCAGTTATACCCAACACTACTCCCATAATGAATATCCTGTGTGCATCTTCACCTGCTCCCCTGACCTATTGTCCGACCAGAGCTCTTGTCCTGGTCCTGGGCCCACAGTCAGCATCAACAGAGGAACTTGCCAGCTAGGAAAGGAAAACGTGATGTCCAGGTCCCACTTACCTCCAAATCCATCCCCCTTGCTTCACTAGTTATTACTTATTTTACCCTGAAGCCTCTTTTAGTCCCTTTGAGCTTTTCTTACTTTAAAGTAATTCAGGTTACTCTAGAAATTAAATTAACGCAGACACTGCTACATCCATAAATGCAAGTAAAGTACCACTTATATTAAATTTTTAGGTTGCAAATAGCATTAGTTTTAATAGGATATTAGACATGTCACTGCAACAAGCTATTTTCCTTGAAATTGTTCCTCTCCTAAAGTGTTTACACTGTAACTCATGAGACAACTCTCAAGAAACAATGTCAAATACCTACCTAAATTCACCTAAAGTACCTAAATTCACATATATATGCAGAGATAGAGAAAAGGAACAGACTATTTCTCCCGATTTCCAGTTATAGACTCCAAGCATGAGACTATGCTTCTTCTAAATAAAACTATCTTCTTCATTTCGTCCAGCTGCCTAAATTTAGGGGCTAGATAGAATTCTACTGTTTTTAACCAGCATATCTCCAAGGATTAAGTTTTTGTTAAATACCATGTTTTCACCAGATTTGCACACAGATTGACCTGATGTCACTACACTTTACCTCTCCAGAGTAAGCTGGTATTTTTTATGCTGTAACACACTGCAAGCTCATTTGTGTTTTGCTATTCACTGTCACCTAACAACAGGACCTCTAGCACAGGGTCAAGGAGGTAATGTTACTTTTAACTCAAGCGTACCAACAGCCCTTGCCAAAAGGTTTCCACACCTCAGCTCTTAGCAGAATTCAGAGACTTAGGAGATCTATACAAGCAAGTAACTCATGCCCCTGGGACCGTTAACATTCCAAGTCTGGCAAGCATGTAATACTCAGGTTTCATTATTTCCTATAGGAAATCTCACTGAAGATAACTGGAGTACTTCCCTAGAGAAAAAGAACAGTAAAAAGACAAGTGATAGCAGTAACTCAATAGCAGAGGTAAAATCAGAACACAAAAAAAAAACCATGATTCAGGAAGGTTAAATGAACAAAAGTATTTTTTCCTGTATATCACTGTAAAGGCATGTGGAATGTAAGAGCAGCTCATTAAAGTTATCTGGTTATTGACTATTCATTGTAACAGAAATAAGCAACACAAAGCAATAAAGTAAACACAGGCACACAAACATTAACAAGCAGGCAGTAAAGGAGACAACAACCAAGACCAGAACTCTTCAGTCACTGATTGATGGGCTATTAAAGGAACTATGCAGGCAGTCCTGAAGAGGATCAACCTGAACTTTGCAGCTGAAGGGGGGTAAACAAGATTATCGTGATATATTATGGAATGTCTGAGGGGGACTGTGTGAGTGCACAAGAGCTATGAAATACCAGAAGGAACTTGCATGCTTATGTAAAAATTGTGATGGTTAGGGGCAGGAACAAAGGCAGGGAAAGGGAGGGATGAGTATGGATAGGGGAAGAACAAGCATGGGACACTTGTCTGACAGCCCTGCACCTGATCATCAGTCTACCTATCTTGCTATTAAACCCTATTCTTGACTTTTTCCTTTGTAATCTCACTCTATCCTATGTGAGTGCTACAAGGGCCAACTGCGAGCAACTAGACAAGACACCAGATTGAGTCACAGGACCTGTAGATCTAGTTACCAGAAATAGACAGGAGCGCAAGAGAGATCTGGCTACCAGCAACTGCTTAAGAAACTACGGACCAGAGGGCTCAGACCTGGGTGTCAGCAACTGGAGGGACGGGGTGTGCTGCAAGGTTTAAGTGCCAGCAACAGGAGAATGTGCTGTGGCTCACATGACCAGCAGGTTTAGATGTCAGCAACTTGAGACTGAAGTGCAAGAGAGGTCTGGATACAAACAAATGGAGAAGGGACCATGGGTCACAAGGCCCATAGATCTAAGTGGCAGCAGTACCAGGTTGTATTTATATTTCCCTAAGGAATTTAATTGTGTATGTGTGGGCATGTGCAATTTTCTAGCAAACTTCAACCTAGACTAGTAGGAGTATCACCTGCCTTTGGAAAGACTGCAGGTCTGAGCAAGGAACCAGGTAAAGGACACAGGGTCCATGTATAGATATTAGATCATCAGCCCTTACTAATATTTGGATGCATGAAAACATGGGGGGCTTGTGAGAAAAGTGCATGAGTGCATGCATCTGTTTGCTAGCAAACATCAAGCTGGACTAGCCAGTGAGCAGGAGGAGCCCCACATACCAGGTGAGGGGCACAGGGTACAGACATGGATATCAGACTTAGATCAGGCTGATATCTGAAGGATCCATGAATGCAGGTGTGCTTATGAATCTAGAGAGCAAGGGCATGTGTATTTTGATTAAGGAACTTCAATTCTGATCAACTGGTGAGGAGAAACAGGACTGGGCTATATGTACTTGTGCTTTTCTGAATGCTGGTGCATGTGGCCAGCCATGCCAGTGTCACACACATACATGCCCCTGGAAAACATGTTCAGCCCCACTACTGACCAGACCTGAACACGGGAACAGCAGCAGCCACATCCAGACTGGAATGGAGAGGCTGCCTAGATCTTAGAGAGCACCTGACTAGGCTTCAGGTGCTCTCATAACATCCTTAAGCCATGTAAGAATGTGACTATTGAGTGAATTGTCAAAAGCTACAATGAAAAGGAGTCTCAAACCACTGAAGACAAGTGTCTACAGAAACGGTCATGTCGCAGCTCACCCTCTAGTTTCAGTTCAGTACAGAGGCCAACAAAGGAGTGAAGAGCCAAATGCCCTCTCACTCCCAAACAGGTCAAGGCTGAAGTAACAAGTACGGCAGCATAACACAAACTTACACTGCTTTCATCTCTGCTACAGTGGACCAGCTCATGGATTTTAGATGCAGAAGACACCACTGTGACTACTCAGTCTGACATAATAGGTCATGCATTTTTATTTGGTATCTCTGTACCTCCTGACCATGATACAGCACACCTTTAAAACAATGACTAAGAAGAAAGCTCATAATAACCCTTATGTTTCAGGCCTTCTCACCACTGTCTGTTCCAGTGCCTTCCCCACTCTACAATCTGACCACTGTCTAGGTAGTAGATAGGTTAGTTTGTCAGTGCATTCCTGAATAATGGATTAGCCATTAAGATACAGAAGGCAGTGCCTATTGCAGACAAGGTCTAAGGAAGACGAAAAAAACAAAGCAAAAAAACCCAGGCATTTACCTAACAACAGAAGTTCATGGTAATAAAATAAATTACAAAAAGTAATACCACAAGACAGTAATTAATAGTTATATTTCATAGTAAGTATTCCTGTTAGCTGCTCCAGTATCTCCTCTAGTTTGTGAAGCTAGCTAGTTAGCCTCTATAATTTGTTACCACTCTAGGCTGGCCTGGAGTTCTTAGAGCTACAGCCTTGTTCCTGTTGCCAAAAGTCATCACAGAAGTCATGCCAATAACTTATTTTCTAACATAAGCTAGCAAAATGTTCTCTTCTCTTTCCATTACCATTTTCTTCCCCCTGTTCCCTGCAATTGGGCACTTGGTTATCACAGGTAAATAAGGAGCTCGGTAATTTTCATCTTTCCTATGGTTGCCTGACTAAGACTTGTATTATGTCCCTTAACTTGCATGTTCCTTCTACCTACTTAGCTAAAAATCATAACCATTCTATCACCATGAATACTGGAGATTAACAAAGATTATTTTCCTTGTAATTGTTTCCTCAGAAATTTTAAAAGCACATGCTAAAACAAAGAAAAGCAGAAATATCATCTTCAAAAAGCTATGAAAATGAGCCTGCCCAAGAACTATACACTTCACATTAACAGGAAAAAAAGTAGGAAAAACTTATTACTCTGCTTTTGTCAGAAAAAAAAAGTGTCAGAAAATCAGTGAATTTAGGGACAGAAGTCTTCCTTAGGAGACAGCAGAAGCTTCTTCATTGGTTTTTGTAAAGCAAGCTGGACAAATTATATCAGAATATACTGAAAGGATGATTCTTACAAAATGAATCTTAAATATAATAAGCTTTACACTTCTTCAACTTCTGTAGTTGCACATAAAGAATCATAAAAGGAAGTTTCCACAATCCAGGTAAAAAAGAGCTTTGCTACAAGGCAGAAGGAATAGTTGTGCAATCAAAGTACTGCATAGAAACAGGAGACAAGTCACAGAGCGCAGAAAACTTCCATTAAGTTATTAGGCACATCACTAAACAACTCAAAATATAAGTCACACACCTTCATTCACCTACCCATGAAATGAGAGAAATATTACATCACTCCATACAAACACTAAGCAGTATCTTAACAGCTCCTATCTAAAGACCTGTTGAAGATGCACATTAGATAACGATACTTTGAGAAATTAAGACCAGGTGTACCTAAAATACACAGAGGACAAAATGTGAATCCTTACTGTTTGCCTGATCACTTGGAGTGGTATTATAACCTGTTTTTCAGTCTAAACCAAGGGAATGGATTCTTCCAAGGTGCGCATGAAGAGCACATTTCAGCATAGATTGAAGAGAAAGTACACAGCAAAAATATGTAAATGTCCATTCAAAACTTTACAGAAGAAAACACACATTTGATTAAGAAAAGTAATGGGAATTTTATGGCTGATGCACATATAAATGGAAAGGCAGCAAAATAATTATCAAGCTCTTGGAGTACAGCACATTCCAAATTAACTCAGACTAACTCAGTCTGCAATAATATCAGATTTCCAATTTGGAAGGCGATTAATGAATTCAAAAAAATATGCCCTTCCCCCAGTATATTTTTTCCCTTCCACCTCCCTTCCTCTTAACTCTGCCTATAGCTTTAGGTCCCGAATCACGGAATTACAGAATAATTCAGGTTGGAAGTGACCTCCGGGGATGATCGTTGACGCCTGCTCAAAGGAGGGCTGCCGAGACCCGGCTGCGGCCAGACTTGCTCGCGCAGCTGCGGAACATCTCCGAGGCCGGAGACCCCACACCGGCGCGGCGCCCCCCTCCCGCCGCACCACGGACCTACCGGGCGCCGCCTCCAGCACCGCCCTCGCGTCCGCCGACCGCCGCGCGCGACATGGCGCCTGCTCCCGGTCGCCCTTTCTAAGCCCCGCGCGGTCTCGTCTCGCGAGACTGCGGCAGGGCCTCGCGGCCGCCGGCGGCTCAGCACGTGCGCGCCGCCCCCCCCCGCGGCGCCCCGGAGCGGCTGCGGGCGGCCCGGCCCGGCCCCCCGCAGGACCCCTCGCTGCACTCACTGCCTCGGCAGGGCAGCAGGCACAGGGGCATTTACTCACACACGCGGTTTTTCAGCGGGGGCTACAGCGCTGTCGACTTTTTCTGCTCTCGGCAACTACAGGTAGAAATAACCCAGCTTTAAAGCTTTTCTGCTTAGCATAAAGGAGGCTAAGCTGAGGCCTTCTCTAAACACAGAAAAGTATTCTGATGAAGCCCCTTTAGATCTGTAAGAAAAAAATAATGCTCCTATGTTATAATATGGCCTGGTTTTCCCTAAGTTGATGGATGTTGTTATAGCTGTACCATAGCAACAAAAAATTGACTGATACTTATTATCTTAGCATCCTTCTGGTTAGAACCAGAAATACTTACTAGATCTATCAACACACTATTAAGAAGTATCTTGGCTGTAGAGGCACAGATGTTCACTTCAGAGCCTGTAGGCTCAGTCCCACTGGGCAAAATAACCTTCAGCCAGCATTCGGGTAGAAGTCCAAATTCCTGGTTTTACAATTCTCTTCCATGTGAAAAACACTGCTATTGCTTGCTACTCTCACCCTGCAGATACTACAAATGTAATGATATATAAAGATGAGATGATTTAACGCTATTTAGGGAAACAAGAACAAACCCATATTATAATTCAGTGTAACATTGTGTAATAATGTGGCCCCATGACAGTAGTATCTACACATGCATCTAGTATCTAGTCACATTTTAAATCCATTACAGGTTGGAACACTGGTTCTGCTTCCTACTTTTTTGTTGCTATATTTTTTTAAACTGATCTACAGAAAGAAGTGATTCTTATGAGAACAGAAGAGCTGTGTCCCACAGTCCTCAATCTCTTTCTGGAACTGACACTGTTCTAAAGACAAAGTTCAACTAATTAGCTCCTTTGCGAGTTTCACATGCTTCAGCTTGCTGATTTTGGTAGCTATTGAATTAACTGCTTCTTCCCATACACCTAATCAACAAAGTACATTCAGCTGTCTGGAATTCTCTTCTCTGAAATAGGACTCCCTGTTGCTTTCAGAAGCCAATGAAAATCATAAACATCATAGCTTTCCATTAGATGAAAAAAAGTTAATGTGGAAGTCTAAACTAATTGATACCTAGCATAAACATATACCATGAGAAGAGATAAAAAGAGAAATTTAGCAAATTAAGCTAAATCCTCTACTCCCCTTTTCCAGATGCCTTGAAAGAGAGGATGGAATTATGGTTCTGACTTTGGCCCTCTCTGCATTATGAAGCTTGTAGCCAGCCTGAAGGGTGACACACACACACCCCCCAGAGGAGAGGGTTTTTAGCAGACTGTGTGGATGTCTCCCTTTCAGCGCAAGAGGGTTTTTCCTCCCTCCCTTTACCGCTCCTACCCCTCTCCGTTTAGCTGTGTCACACCCAGCCCCACAGCACCCTCCGTCGCATAAAGCCACGCTTTCTGCGTTGACACCTGCCGGCGTTAGCCGGGCCTCACCAGCCGACGCCCCGCCCGCCCGCTTCCGACCGTTATAAACGGGCGCCGAAGAGGCGGCCTGTCCCTCCCCGGACTCCTGCCTGCGGTGCTCTGCCCGCTCGGGAGCCCCGCTGAGCCCCCGGCGCACAGAGCTGCCGCTGCCACCCCCCCCCGCAGCCCGCCCTGTCTGCAAACAGAGGAAGCAGAGCCGCCACGGCCAGGCTCCGCCGCGCCGCGCGGGGCGCCCGGGCCTCTCCCAGCAGACGCCGCCTGCCCGCCCTTGCCCCTGCCGGCGGGGCACTGCCGCCGCGCACGCCCTACGCATGTTGCGCGGAGCATGATGGTCAATGTAGTCCCTGCCGCCTGCCTCGTCATTGCCGCCTTAGCGGCCTAGTGGACACGAATTGGGCGTGACCTGCGCAAGGCACTGTGGGTGTTGTAGGAAAAGACGTGTAAGCCAATAGGAGACATTGTTTCGGAAGGGTACGGTCGCGTAGGTGGCACTTGCTGAGGCACGTGCTTTCCTTTCGCGATTCCATTGGCTAACAGAGGGCGTATCAAATTATAAATACCCCCCAAGCCAATCAGAGTGAGCCATGTATAGAAAGCCGTTCCCTTGATGGCTTGCGTGTGCCGCGACTAGCGGCTGATAATTGGTCGTCAACGTGTACCTGCGGTGAGCGGATTGGTGGCGGCCAGGCCGGTGGGCGGGGTGAGGAAGCCGGACTCGGGGTCCCTCGGAGGCGGCCCACAGGAGCCCGGCAGGATGGGGCGGCGGATGCGCCTCGGGCTGGTGCTCTGCGTCGCGGTGCTCTGGGCCCGTGGACTGGCCGCAGCCGGTTAGTACCAGGCTCCCCCCTCCGCGCGCCGACGGGCCTGAGCTGCGCGGCGGCCTCGCCCCCCATGGGGCCTGAGCCGGGGCGCGGAGCCGGGGCTCGTGTCCGGGCGCTGCGGGGGAGCACGCGGGGGCCGCTGTGGGGGGCGGGGGTGTCCTTGCGCCCTTGCCGAGGGCGGGCGGCGTCCGGGGGCGCGGAGGTGGTGGGGCGGGGGAGGGAGGAGGGTTCCGGCATCCTCACCGGGGGCACTGGGGGGTTGGGGGAGGGGGGAGACCGGTGCTCTCACGGCGGCGCCGAGGCGGCGGCTGCGGGGGCGCGGCGGTTCCTGCCCGCTGGCGGCGGCGGGGGCTGCGTGTCCGCAGGTGCCGGGCGGTGGGCGGCTTGCTCGCCCTGTGCCTGCCAGCTGTGGGGCTTATCTCCCTGGGCTCCGCTAGCTGATGTAGCGAGAGTTAACGTCTTGCTTGGTGTGGCTCCAGCCTTGAGACAGGAGCCTACCTGGTAATGCTAGTGCTGCTCACGAACAAAGAGCTGGGTTTTTTCTCCCTAATACAAATTTTCTGGCTGCGGAGCTGATAATACTGATGTTAGTGGTATCAGATCAGTCTTCTCACACAAATATGTATAGAGCACTTCTGGGGCCTGCATTATGTCACTTTAATACTTTTTTTCTGCTTCTTTTGTTTCTATGTAGGTTAATTTTTGTGTGCTTCTCATATATTCTCATCAGCTTTCTGTCTTGGGGTTTCTATCTCCCACTCCCTTCTTTGCACTTTGGGGGGGGGGATGTTCAATGCATCTGTTTATATAGAGTGTTTCTAAAGCCAGTAAACGTTCCTTTAGTAGACAGCTTTATCAAATGCTCATTGCAGTGTGCTTTTAGACTCTTAATAGTAATTTAAGATGGTGGTGTCTTCAGAGGTAAGTTCTGTGGTTTTGGGTTTGTTTTCATGTATGCAGTAGAAAGCTAAATTTTAAGTTAGGTTGTTAAATTATGTTATTGAAAATCAAGCACAGTTATTCTAATTTTATAAGTAACACTACTAGCCAGTGGTGCACTTCCAAAAGTGTAGAGAAGACATGTAAAGTTTGGTGAAGCCAGATTCTGTCTGAATAGTGTATTCTCATTAATAGCATATATAGAGAAAAAAACTAAGGTGAGATGAGGCTGTTCATGTCAGGTAAACCATCTGTTGTATGCATGGAAGCTAAATGATAAAAATAAGGGCTGTTTGAGTGCACATCAGTGGCTTTTTAGCATGTAGAATGCAGCTCTTCTGACTTGATTGCTTTTCCACCATCAGAGTTTGATTGTGAGGTTCTGATAGGTTAATTCTGCCTTTAAAAACCCATATGTTCAAAACAATTGAACTAGTACAGTGAATGTACCCAAAGAAAGCACGTGGTACAGTGCATAAAGGATTAGGTGCTGTTGCCAAACTTGATAATTGTTACCATGGAGTAAAACTGTTCATCAGTATCCAAGATTAATTAGGAGAAGGTGTTGAGTGTAGTTTTTGACAGCAGGTAATAATAGAAAGACCTTTCTCTCATATTTTTCAAGAATCATTTGGAATTTTCTTGTTTTCTGCAGTAACAGTATCATTATCTCTGGAGTCTGGTACAAGCCTGCCTAGGCACTAGGTGTTAAATGCCTCTTTAGTTTTCCTATGGAGTAAGCCTTCCAGATAATTGTTTGAATACCTGTTCGTTCCTAATGTCTGGAAACAGTTATCTGGGATGTGAACATATTGGAGGGAGGGGTTTTTAGAAGGATGAATAAAAATAGTTCAAAAATTAGATTTCCTAACTTCAGAAGGCTTTTTTAATAAGGATGTTTTTTACTAATCAGCTGCCTGACTGTAGCTTTGAATCCTAACTCTGTAGTCATAAACTTTGCTTAAATCAGTTTCTTGCAAACTTGTGACATGAATGCAAGAAAACTTGCCAGCCTAAAGAAATGCTGCTGCTTTAAAAAAAAAAAAAAAAAGTATTAATGCTGATTATGATGAAGTTGAAGGCTGGGGTCTGGCAAGGAACACTAAGGAGATTATGGGGCAAAAGCAACTAGAAGACAGTGACTGTTCCTATTCCAGCCAAAGCTGGGTATCTTCTGTGTATCACAGCAGTGATGGCCTTCTGTTTTTTGTGTGATCATTTGCTACAGATATTGACAAAAGAGCTTCTCTTGTTTCTGCTTGCAGATATTATTTGATTCCTGATTTCTCCCTTGCTTGCAGGACTAGGGAGGCAGAGTTCCTTCAAGCTGCCTGAAGAGAGGAAGTGATTCTTGTTCTGTTTATGCTGTACCTTCCTTGGCTAACTTCAGTGATAGAACTTTTATACACTGTTTTTCATTAACTGGTAGAATATGTTAGCACAGGCACCTGTCTTCAGGAAACTTCTGTAGGTATTCTCTCAAGAGTTGTGCTCACTGTTCTTTCTTTGACCCTTCAGAGTTTTGTTACCTAACTGAAAAATATTCCATCATCATCTTGTCTGATAGGAATCTCAATTCCTGCAAGAGGACTGGTGCAGAGTAAAAGTCTTGTAAATAGCTAGCCAGCTATGGCAAGGAGGCTGGAAGAGATTTGTATTCAGGGTGAGGGTTGACCTGTATCTTAATCCTGTACTTGCCTTAAAATGAGTACTCTGCAAAGATTCTAGCTGGAATAATTTGCTTGCTGCCAAAGATAACTTTGAAACTAGTCTTGTGGAATAGATATCATATCAGGATTTTGCTTAACTTGCAGCATATTTTGGAGGTTCCTTATAATAGGAATAGCATCTATACTAAGCTGGCTCTGGTGTCCATTTCTTTTCTGATTTAACAGTTGAAAAATTTGAGGCAATCTCAGGTAACTTTTCGTTTGCACAGAAAGAACATTGAAAGAGGTAACTAAAAATACCACAGAATCTTTGGCTGTTTTAGGGCATGCAAAATCTTACTAGTTGCTTTGTTGTGACAGTGTTTCAAGCTTGAAAAAACATGGCAATAACTGGGAGGAAGCTGACTATCAGTGATCAGCTAGGGCATTCATCAGAGATTTGTGAGATTGTCTACTGCCTGCAGTTACTGAATTTTCAGCTATTTCCCAAAGATGAGCGGTCATTCTAAAGTTAAAGCAAATAGTATTTTTCACCTGGTAGTTACAGTGCTTTAGCTTTATATGCTGTTAGCTGACTTGTTCCTTTGCTACAACAAAACTTCAGCTTTGGAACTGTTGGACTCCTTCAGCCTGGTGATATTCCTCTCTGAAATGCACTGCACAGCTCCTCTTATTCCTGCCTCTCCCTCCATACTGCTCTCTTGAAAACAGTAATTCTCCAAAACAGTAGAATCTTTTTTTTTTTAAGTAGCTTAGGCTGCCAGGGTATTTTCACTGTATTTAAATAGACCGACCCCTGGTCTTTCTAACTGAGGAAAAATGAATAAATTTTGAAGGTTGATTTTAATTACATATGAAGTGATGGATGCTTGAAATAAGTGTTTAGCTGTATGGAGTGCCCTAGAATCCTAGCTGGGCACTGAGACACATAGTGAAGTACATGTATTTTAGTATTGCTTGTAAGTGAAGCTTTTTGTTTAGCAGTTGCCTGTTTCAGGCATAAGTATTTTTTACTTTTTCCTTTCAATATATCATAGTATCTCTCTGCTTTGTTTAACAAATGGTAGCATTAACTTCCAATTGGCTTTTTTCAGAAAGTGTTTATAGAATTAGGCAACCTTCGTGACAGATTCAATTTCAGAAAAAAGGTTAGTTAACAATTCTGTTGGAGTTGCCTGTGGAAAAACAAATTAAACTATCAGCTTTAATCTCTGAAGCAGGTGCACAAACATAACATCTGTGATTTTATTCAGTAGTTGAGCCTTGACTATTAAGCTGTTCTTAAGCCCAAATGTGACCTTCCATTGATTGTTCATTAACACTTTCAGAACAGTTTTCTTAGCTGTCTGTTAAAGTGGATGCACTTTTATGAGTAGTGGGTGCGTGTTAGCCAGCAATTCAGTGTAATAACAAGGCTGTAAATGATCCCTTTTCTAGTCACATTATCAATCATCACAGCAAACTCATCGGTTTAACTTAAAAGGAAGCCCAAGAGCTATAGCTAAAATTGTTGCTTTGGTGCTCTGTTTTGGAACCACTATTTTGAAGATAATTATGTGACTAGGGTTTGCCTACAACTTGTTAATAACAAGCTGGTTCCTTCAGAGAGAATTTAAATGATGCAATAGAAATGAAATAGGATGATTTACTTTCAAGGAAGAACAAACATTTAATGAGCTTTTGCTTGCATTCCTCAGATGCTTCTTGCTTCTTAATTTCATAAACCCTTTGCTGTGGATATGAAGTTACAATAAAATTGTTCTTTGATATATGTGCTCAGATAATATAAACTTTTTATGTTTGGCTTTGTGTAGTCTTCTATTGTAAAGTCAGCCACCCACAAACTGAAATTAGTTAGCACTAGACCCTTCTGGCTTTTCAGTAAAGGCTTTACTATGTCAGGCATGTGGGCTGATTTTGACCAGACTTGGAGGGGGAAAAAAAGCCTAACTAGTATAGCTGTTAAAAATAACAAGATGCTTGTTACTACAGTAACAGGCACTATATAAGTGCTTGTATATATTAATAGCCATGTACAAGCTACTAGGTAATTTAACCCTGGCTCAGTTTTCCCACACTGTAGAATTATGTCTGGATCTCTTGATAAGCTTTAGAGGTTGAAGCTGCAGGGATGGCATTTGGTTTTAGATCAAGATTATTTATTAGAATGTAACTTTGGGGAAATGAATGTTAAATTCAAACTGTTAATTTCACTCTGTCCATCTTGCCCTGTAGTTTCAAAATAGGAATGGCCAGCAAGTATCCTAAATGTGTGCATACTTCTAACATATTTAAAACCTACTGTTATATGCTGATCTGAAGTGCTGAAATTCAGTGGTAGAACTTCTTACATGATTTATTGCAATCATTCTTGTGTTAGATTCCTCAAGCTGAAATGCACTGTGGTCTCTGCAGAAATGCAGCTAGCCTAGCTAGCCTTTTTTTTAACAGTTTTGGTATTTCTTCAATTTAGTGTTTGTTCATATGCTGTCTTCATTGCTGTTTTCAGGGTCTATTTCATCTGGGCTGCTCTGTCCTACTGGCCACTGCTGACTCTGAAGGGCTCTTCACCTGTTAATGATACTGTAGGATACAGCTGCTCACCCAGTAACTGTTCCAGATCCTTTCTAATCCCGTGTCTCCTGGGAGACAAACTTGTTCAGCTTCACATCCTACTCAGTAGACGGTTATCTCCTTGTTTCAGTTATACTGCCAAACTCCTTTTACATCAGTTATTCAGCTTCACTTACCAGACTTAGCATTCTTCTTGATTTTTATTATGCTGTTACAGCTTAAAGGCAATCATTATCACTTACCTGTTGTAACCAAAGGTTAGACTTCAAATAATGGAAAGGAGATGACTTCTTGATCAAGAGTCTTTCTGGGATCTGGTTTCCAAGATTAGCCCTTGCACTGAAAGTACCCACAGTTGTTTCCTTACATTAAAACATTAGAATCTTCAAAACATGAAGTCAGTGAAATGCCATGTTTGTGGTTTTTCACTTCGGAGGTGACTTGTCTCTGGTAAGATGCTTGACTTGCGTAAAGATGAAAAATCTGCAAGTTTAGTTTGCTGCAAAATGCTTTCAGAAAGTCAGCAGAGTTGCCTAAAATTCTGGCGTGCAGTATTTGTGCGGGTAGTCTTTAGTAGCTAATCATAACATACTATTATATTTCATGTGCAGTACACCAATGTCTGTTGGTTTAGATTCCCTTTGTACAAGTAAAACAGATCTTTAACCTATCAACTTCTATAGGACATTACATACTCCAAAGTCTCGGGGGGTGAGGGGGGCAGGAGAAGAGGAGAGAGTTTTAAATGTAGTAGGAGCTGTTGGCAGCTTTTATGCTTAGATACTCATTTAGGTTTTTGACCTTTTATTTAGATGTGAGTTCTGCAGTGGGGAGAAAGAGGAATATAGCATCTTCTTTCTAATGTCATTTTTAGTTTACGTAAATGAGGTGGTATCAGATCCCTGATGGGTAGGAATGCTCACATTTCAGCTGTGATAGTTTGAGGCTTTTGAGATGTCAGTGCAAACCTAGTTATTTAAAGTAGGTGACATTCCTACTAAAGGTATGGGAACTAAGAAAATCAGAAAGAAACAGCTCTGCACAACAGTTGAAACTGTCATAATAAATTTTTCTCATGGCTTTCCCTCCTCTTTTCACCTCTACTTTTTGCTTTATAATGGGCCTTTACCTAATAGCCTAATAGTTTTTTTCACGTGTAGAATCTAACCAAAGATGTCATAGCCCATTCAGATGAGGAAGATGTCAGTTAAACAGGAACTTGTTAAACAGCTGAAACAGAGCTCTTGACCATTAGCTTAGAGAGAAATTTTTTCTCCTAGTCTAATTTGTCACAATTTTGAAGAGAAATCTCTATGCAAAGGTTTGAATGTGCTGGTCAGACAAAATGAATTGGCGCTCTTCTACGAAGAACAAAGTTTAAGTATGACTGAGTTGGGTGGTGCTAATGTGACTTTCCGGTCACTATGGAAGCTGTTTATGTTAAAGCTGATTTGGTGACTAAAAACCTTAGCTTCCACAGGTCATTTTTACTTGATGTCTACCTTTCTAACAGTCAGTTGAACTGGAACTATTCATATTATATGGTAAACTAGAGAACTGATTTTTGTTAAAATATTCCTCATGTTTTTTCCAGTGTTGGACACAGTTGTATTGATGTAATTTGAGGAGGAGGAGGATCAGCTGTGAAACCTTTGATTTTTCTTGACAACTGTAACAGGCTCTTTTGAAGTGTGTTAGTAAACTTAGAACAGTAGAATATTTTAGAACAATAGTATGATATTAAAGCCCAACTTATTTTTATTTTTAAGAAAATTGCATATGGGAAACCTATTTAATGACTTCTAACATCTCTTATAGATGAAGAGGGAAATCAAGACGACTCACTGGAATCAAAGGTGAGGGCATAAGTTCCTAGTCATTCTGGTTTTCATGTGGAGTGAGAGCAAGGGTCTGAAATCCAGGACTATGAATCCATTTTTAAACTGTTTGACCTGTAGCTCTCACTGCTACATTAGTGTTCTTCTATGCAACAGAGGAATTAGTGTTGTTGACTCTTTGAAAAATATCCTTCTTCAAGGAACTAAAAGGAAAAGTCAATGGGAACTGACAGAAGTACCTCAGCAATGTACTTCTGATACTGCTACTTAAATTTAGTATGTTCATTGAGCATATCTTAAAAAAAAAACTTTTTGCCAACTGCTGCTGTTCAGTTCCTAAGCTTCTAAATTATAATATGGCTGCTTTCTTTTAGACTTTATCTGCAGAGGACCAGGTGAAGGACCATTCCACAGGAACTCGGGTGGTAGCAGGTCAGATCTTCCTTGAGTCAGGGAAATCAGACTCTCAATCTGAGGATGAAGAGAACTTTCACAGTCAAGAGGAGGAAAAAGAGAGTTCACTGGAAGAGTTGAACTCTCTAGAAATGTCAAACCTGTTAAATAAGGACTTAGAAGAAGCAGAAGTACAGAGTACAGGTAACTGTTTGGCTTTTCAGCAAGTGGCAAGAAAGATGCATCTGAGTAACTTTGGCATGCTGATGAACACAAGTAGTTTGTACATATTAAATAACTAGTGTCTTAACCATTCCAGAATAAAATAGTAATTGCTCCCTTATTTTTATCAGAAAATGTTATAAAGAATTTTCAAATATACTGTAATTGAAGTCTCAGTGGTTATTTTAGATGCATTATAAAGGGTTTTCCATAACTCTTGCTGCTTCCATCATCTTGGAAAGTTTTAACTATCAAATGGAGAAAGCATTGTTTTTCTTCAAATGGGACTCAAGTACACAGACTATCCTGTGTGTATATATAGTAACTGTAGAAGGAGAAGTTGCATCAGTGTTTCAGCCTGTTGGCTGTATGCCTAGAGAGTCAGTTAATAGAGGAATAAACTTAGATACAAAGAGAAGCTTGCTAGCAGTGCGTTTAGGAGTGTTAGAGGAATACCTAAATTTCATGTAAACTTTTAAGTTTTCAAATATAAGTAAAACCTTATGTCCTTGTACATAAATTCTCCAGGAAAGCCTAATAAAACTTTTCTTTATTAGTATTAAAAATACAAGGTTAATTTGAGTATTGTTTTTGACTTGAAGTTAGTGAATGATAAATAGTAGTCACAGTTGAGTACCCTAGCCTATGCACCAAAAAGTTATTTCTTTTTACTTGTCCATAAAAAGTAAACCTTCAACTTCAGCATATAATTATATTTTTCATTAAGATTACCAGTTATCCATCTTCTCAACTCCAGGCTGGAATGTCAAAAGAAAGCAGGAGTAGGCTCTTGTTTATACGCTGACTTCCACTATTTTCTAACAAGCATCCCTCTATTAATGCAGAGCTAATAAACAGTTAGTTAAAAAGTTGCTATCAGATTTAAATATTGCCGTAGGTAAGTGTGGTGGTGTACAGGAAAATACTATATAAAATCCATAAAGTAGCTCACTGCTCCCCCAAAAAATGAGGTAAGCACCATGCTTATTTAATCTGTTCAGTCTACCTCAGAAGCAAACTTCAAGATACTTATCTTACCTCAGAAGGGTGTGAGCAAATGTCTTTTCCCCAGTACTGCTTCCAACTAAGATTTTTAACTACACCTATCAAAAATACTGCAAGTGACTTTCCAAAACTGTAAGAGTTCAAACATCTCATGCAGTTTTTGTAATCTGTTATGAAGTAAATAAATAACGTGGATGGAAGGATTGCTGGTTTTTTCCAGAATGCAAATTTTGAGGGGGATGGGGTGCCTGTGTTCTTGAGGGGGGTGTGGGGAAGGAGGAACTGCTAAAGAGCAGCCTTATCGCAAGCTTTGTAACTCAGCAGGGCAGGAATCTACCTCAGATGCAAATATTACATCTCTTGAATGAGCTACTGGGGACAGGGTTGCATTAAGGGAAATTAAAACTTTTTTTCTAAATGCTGTTTGTCTTCTGTGTATGGTGATAAGATTTCATTAAAAAATATTCAATTTTCCGCCTATATTTTGCAGGTTATTGAGCAGAAGAGATTTTTCTCTGTGGTAATTTAGAATTAGTACAGTTAAGGCTTTTTAATTTTTTTTTAGTCTTTTATCCTGCCATTGTCAGCTGTCTTCCAATCAGTGAGGATTTTTGTGTGTAAAGAAACTGGTATTTTTCTAGATATTTATCTTGCTCTTATTTTATGGGTTTTCTTTGTCAGCATGGAACTTGATTACTACAGCTTTTGATGAAAACTGCCCACTAGTTTGCACAAAGCTGGTAATTCCTGCTGTGTTCGTTTTCCCATTTGGGGAAATCTTTCAGCAATGTAATTCTTATAAATCTGCAGTTGAGTATCCTCCAACTTAAACTATTGATTGAGATGTGGATATATGTGGACAACATGATAGAATACCATATACTTGATATAGGTACAGCAGGACAGGTAAATCCCTACTTGTACACACAATTTGTGACAAAAGTAATTCATTGTTCAAGTTAATTATATGACCTAGTTTGATGTATTTAGCATTCCTTAAGGACACAACAAAATAACTGTAGTCAGCAATTTATCCTGTAATAGTGCTGTTTTGTTGCTTAGGGGTTAGTATTTGTAATTGTATGTGGAGGGGGAAAAAGCATTATGGCTGAAATTAGAATTAAAAAAGGCAAGGGGGAGGACTTGGGAGGAATAATTTATAATGTTAGTGTACAGCTAACTCTCATGCAGAGCATCCTCTAAATTCTTACACTACAAGAGACAAGGAGCTAGACAATACAGGTAAAATTCCAAGTTCTCAGTAGTATTAATATCCTGGACCTGGGTTTTGTTCAAATGACAGTGATAAGAGGTTTCATCTTAATTGTAGTTTACATGTACTCTTAGTATGACTTTGTGCATTGCCCCATGTTTAATAGTTGTCTAAAACTGTTCCAGGCTAATTGCATTTAGTCACATTATTTTTGATTGTGGTTTCTGAAAAATTGCTTTTTCCTCATGTATTAAGAGCTTAATTGGGAGGAGCAGGGGAATATGGGTCAAGGAATCAAATTATGAAGAACAATTTGTGAGCAAGCTTAACTAGTTCTGAAGGTATTTCCTTATGCATCAGAAAGACTGAAGCATAGCTTCTTAGCCTTGAGGAGACTCAAAAAAACCACTCACTGCTGTCACACAATTTCAAAATTAGTATGGTCTATAGGCCTTGCAAATATAGTCTCTAAGGGGGAAAAAAAACTATCATTTTAATTACAAGAATTAGGAACTTTAACTTGAAAAAACATTATCAATCAAGCCATGCAATGGCTTCACAAATAGTTTCAGCTTCATTTGAAAACAACTGTTGGATTTAGCATAGTTAGTGAAAGGCCTTTACAAAAGCTAATGGAAATATTTTCATTTTCAAAAAAAGATAATTCTACTACCTTTCAAAAAAGGTATAGTTAAATATCATTGCAGTATTGGAAATGTTCAAGTTCTGATGCAGGAGAAATGATAAATCTAGCTGCTTGATTTAATTTTCAGTGCAACCTAAATATATTGCCTAAGTGAAATAGTTTTCAATATAAGTTTATGCAGCAATATAAACTTATTTGACTTGAAGTGATTTCAGTCAAAATTTTCCTTACCTTATGTCTCCTAATAATATACTCCTTGCTGATATTCAAGTACTTTCAGTAGTGCAAATGTCAATGTGAGTGGTTTTGTTACATGATTACATTTGGGGATAAAAAGAGTTCATGAGATGAAATGTACTTGGTAGGTWGTCTTTTGCATGTGAAAGGGAGTGTAGAGAAGAGAAAGTGAAAGGAAGGACAGTTTATCTCGATAGTAAACGTATAACTGAGATTTGCCTTTTCCAGTCTAACCAAAAAGATTTCCTTTGTTTAGAATTAAGGAATATAAGAAGCCTCACACCTGTTTCATTTCCTATATAAAAATAAGAATTATATTTATTTTTCTAAGCAGCACTTTAAAATGTTTTTTCAGTTTCATAAACTAGAAATTTTACTGAAAAATAGTTGAAATGAAGGTCTTAGAAATTGAAAGACCAGCATACCAGTGCTTTCTTGTATGTAGTGGATGGATTTAATTTGTGAATTAAAGGAGAGCAGTCTTATTCCTGGGTATATATTTTCAGTTTTGACAGCTATTGGAGGCACTGCAGATGGTGAACCTTGCCACTTCCCCTTTTTGTTTCTGGAGAAGGAGTATGCAGAGTGTACTGCAGATGGGAGGGAAGATGGCAGGCTTTGGTGTGCAACAACCTATGATTACAAGAAGGATCAAAAGTGGGGCTTCTGTGAAAGTAAGTAATCAGATAGCTTTGTACATGTCTAAGGAATGTTTACTTCAGTTAGTGTTTTCAGTCCTCTGAATGCTCTTTATTTCAGGGTCTAGAAGTCCTGGTCATGTATTAAGGACCACTTTACGCTATGGCATGCAAGTAACTATAAAAGCAAAGTTCTCATGATGGTGGTAATGGAAAAGATTAGAACATAATGCAGATGCCACTATTTGGGAAATCTTGCAATGGAGGCATCTATTAAACTCCTACTTTCTGAGTCTGTAGAAATATAGCAATTTGACAATGTTTCCCACTATACTCACTTGTTACACAAATGCAACCCTTTTCTAGGAAACATCTTGCTGAAGGGGGGAGTTTTCTTCCTTCCACAGTTTACTTTGGAGCAATGAAAGGAGAGACAGCAAACTCTCACATGAGGGAGATCAAATGAGAAGATATTGTCTACAAAGATATCCAACAGCTGTTTCAGACAACTTTTTGCTGTCATTTGTGCTGTTTATTGATCTTTAGAAATGTTTTTCTGGCTATATTTTGCACTTATATTTGCCCAATAGGAATTTTGAGAGAATAGCCTGAAGCTGTGTAATTGGAGCTCTTAACGTACTTTCTTTTTTCAGCTGAAGAGCAGTCTAATAAGAGAAGACAGATGCAAGAAGCTGAGGATGTTTATCAGACTGGAATGAAAATCCTTAATGAGAGCAGTAAAAAGGCTCAGAAGAAAGAGTAAGTCTATTGCTTCCATCCCCGCAAGAGAACGACGACATGGTTTGTCAATTTGGCTTAACTAAGAGATGTTTTTTTGCAGTTTTTCATGATGTTTCTGGGACTTAGCATCAAGTTATGCAATGACGGTGCTGAAAATAGTAATTTGGGGGCATTCAGAAAAACAAATTTATGCTTGCTTTCATATGAATCAACAAAAGTTTTGTATAAGATTGATTTCAGGAGTTCCAACAGTACGTAGTGTGGCTCCAAATGTTGACTTAATGCAAACTGGTGCAGTTATCTAGCTGTGAGGTATATGTAGCAGCTGCCCAGAAAAAACTAAGAATGTGGTACCAGGTAATTGATATATAAATGTCACTGTTTTTCTTAAGTCCTCTTACAAATGTTTCTTACATTCCTGTTCTCAGTCTGCTTCAAAGATTAAGTGGAAAAGATTAGCATTTCTTATCCTGCTTTGTTTTTGTTCCTGTTTTCTGATATTCTCAGTCACCATAAAAATAGTACTAAACTTGCTCCAAATTGCCCAAATTGTTGTAATTACAACTGCAGTAATTAGTATTGTATGAGGTAGAAGGATAGTGCTTGAAAGAAGAAACCAAAAAGAATAGAAAGAATAAAGTGCATGTTCTGTGCATTCTGGTTTGTTTACTTTCTACTCTCTAATATCTCCAATTATTGATTAAATAGTTGTAAGCTTACTGTTGTAAGTTAACAGTTGACTGTGATTACATTACTATACTTACGTTAAATTTGTCAGTGGAGATAAGGAAGCATTTTCCTACCTTATGTATCAGGGAAACTGAAGCACAGCTAGAGGTTATCCATCACACCTCGGCAAAGACAAAGGGAGCCACTGTTAGAACCCAGCCTAGTATTTTTTTTGTATACAGCGATCTAGGAATTTTTAAAAAGTCTTAAGTCTAAGTTCTCTTGAACGCCTTACGCTTTCTTAGAAGACAAAATCACATGAGGAAGCAGATTTGCTTCAGCCTGCCCTGAAGAGAGGGATAAGGAAGAGAAAAGTCTGAGAATAGAAAGCAACAGTGGTAAAGAAATTTTGGTATGCTGTCAAAGGTCCATGACAAATCAAGCTTAAAGCATACTTAACAGTACTGTGTTACAATGTATAAGGATACGATTTTTAAAATTGCTGTTGAAGCTGACAACAGTAAAACTAGTTTGGAGAGCTTCTGTAAGTTCTATGGCTGAAACAGGTGTTTCCAGGGAGCTGTCTCATAGTTAATGCGACTGTTTCATCACAAAATCATATGCACAGTTGTCTTGGACCCAGTATTCAGTGTTTTCATCTGAATGATTTTATACTAAATCAAAGATTCAGCAGTCATTTTCAGGCTTATCTATCATGTTCTATGAAACCTTTAGAGCAGTGATCCTACTAGATACATAATACAGGACTCAAAATTATTGCTACAAAAATGTGATAATTTGACTTTGTAAACTCTTAGTAAATCTTATAGAGGAGAAAAAGCATATTGCTTTTGCATATGTAATAGACAAAGCAGTTTCATGTTCACTCTATTAGGTGAATCCTATGAGTTATTGAATAGCATAGACATTTTACATCTGGAACACATGACTGTAGGTATGTGGTAGATATGTAGAAGGTAGCTGCTAAAACACAGGAGCAGAACACCTTCCCAGTATCTTTAGTTTATGAATAGGATCTGCTTCTTTGGTTAAAGGTGACTAGCGAACTTTTTTCCTTTAAGAGCGTATCAGTATCTTCTGAAAGCAGCTGACATGAATCACACCAAGGCAATGGAGAAAGTGTCTTATGCTTTGTTGTTTGGTGACTACCTGAAGCAAAACGTCCAGTCATCGAAGGAACTATTTGAAAAACTAACAGAAGGTGGCTCTCCTAAAGGACAAATGGTATGTATGTCCTTAAGTTCTGCAGAAGCTTGTCTTCAGCCAGGTCAATTTTATAGATTATTGCCTCTAGATCAGGGTGAGAACAGTAAATGCATGAACTTGCCTTTCTTTTTGGCTGTATCTGCTCCCTGGTTAAATATGACAGCAGGTAGGCTGCTTATTAATTTTGGTTGAAAATTTAATGTGAAACATTTGGTTCAGGCTCTGATTCAGAAAATGTTTTAAGTTACTAATGCTTGAGCATTCCTACACCTGACTACTCATTGCCTTTACATTTTTTTAATTGCATTTCCTTGATTTGGTTCACAGATGGTCCCCCAGATGATGTGCTAGCTTTATTGAGGGTGCAGGAACAAATAGCAAAAACTGGGTAGAGGAACTATCTAGTTTTGTGTACTTAGTAAATACATGTGGAAACACAAGATAAATTACATTTAAATGGAAACAGGTGTTTTCTTTGAGTCTTAAAAATATTAAACTACCGGTAATACAGTGTAGTGTTTTTGTCGCCTAATTTCTTGTCTGTTGTATGACTAACTAGATTGGATGTATAAATCAAAACCAGATAAATACAGGTGACTCCAGCCAACAAATCCTCTCTGAGTCTCTGCATTACATCTTCTGTGGTTTGTATGGAATTTCAGATACTATGGCTTTAATTGTATCTAATATAGAGATATATTCAAGTTTATAACTCAGGAGATGATAAACTCCTAGGGAATCCTGGCATCTCTTAGTGGAATGGAACTCCTTTTGTCCCTGTGTCTTTGAACATTATAGAATTGTTCATATGTGATTTCAAAAATGGGTATTTGATACCTCAATATCTGCATATATTGTTTAGCTGTATTATTATTATTTATTATTATTTATTATTTTGGAAGTGTCAACTTTTCTAGGAGTTATCCAGCTTCCTTTAATTCTCTGATTTCCAAGTCTCATGCTGTTCCCTGCTTAATGTTGGAGCGCTGATTTTCATTAGAAAGCAGGAACACGTGCTTTCTATAAAGGTGTTATAGCTCAAAAAAGACTTAGTTTTATTGGTCTAAAATTCATTGCTGTTTGCATGAGGTCTCCTTTTGCACTTTCCAAATTGCTTAGGATAGTCTTAGGATGTTGTGCATTTTAGATGCTTTTTTATATACTGTATCTTCTGTTCTAGTTTCTCTTTCGAGCCATGCAGCTATAACAGGTGCTATAGATAGAGCAGTATTTATGTAAATAATAAGAATAAAAATAACTTCTGAAAAAACCTCTGCCAAACAGCTCTTGGCATTCTAACTACTTATAAATATAGTCATAAATGCAGCTAATCTGCAGCTGAACAGGCCATGCAAAAGGGTAATTCATAGGATCTGTTAGACGGTAAATTAAGCAGTAAAACTGCTCTAGAGAAGGTGGTGTTCCTGTGTCCTTACACTGGCATATGAGGTAAATAAGATACATACATGACCTGACAGATGTTGCTAATCTTCACTTGAGGTGTCTTTAAACTGGGATATTTTTAATGGTCAGAACCGTTGGATCTGCAGTTACACAGGAAAGTAGTTGGTGCATCCTCATGTTCAGTCTACCAGACTGAATTCTGGCAAGGCATACTTACGGTAGTGTCCTAGGTGATGAATAATTTAGATACTTTATATTCTAAAAAGGGCAGGGAAGGGCATAGATATAGAAGTTACCAAAGTGGAGTTAAAGCTTTTAGCTGTTATGACTTTTTTATATGTACGTATTCCAGGCAAAATCCTAGGTTTTTCAAAGGATGTGCTGACTAACTTTTATTTTTTTATTTCTAGGCTCTTGGATTTCTTTATGCATCTGGTCTAGGAGTCAATTCTAGTCAAGCTAAGGTAACTTACAAGTCTTTTGTATGTGCTCTCATATTTTATCATGTAGGCAAATGTTAAATAACCAATGGTTTTGTTTTAAGGCCCTGGTCTATTACACTTTTGGAGCTTTAGGAGGAAATCTGATAGCACATATGATTTTGGTAAGTAACATTTCATAGTGAATTTCAATCTTACACATAGAACTTTTTTCTCCTCTTAAATTTTTAACATAAGATTTGCATTCCAATGGTTTTATTCATATGAATACACTTTCAAAGTGTTAGATCAACATGCATGTGATGGGTGGATGATAGAATCTTCCCTGTTGTTCACTGTTAACTTAAGGAAAAGTCTCCTCACTTAGCTATGTATAAACATGGATTTAAATGGACTAAATTTGTATTTCTTTTGACTTAAAACAGAAGCATCAGACTTTTAGTTGTTAGAGGCTGATAAGAACTGAAAGCCAGACATCTTTATTGAAGGTTCTGTTTTATTTGGCATTGAGATTTAAGACAGTGTGACACGTATAAGTAGAAGGGCCTTCAGGTTTTCCCCCATAAGTATCAGTCTGTTCGTTCGCTTTTGCCTGAGTAATGTGAAGTATATAGGCTTTTGTTAATGTTTAATGGTATCAACTAGTTGCTTTTAATGCAGATAGAATGTCCTTGTGGCCTTCATTTTGTCTGTCTTGTCAAATCTTGCTCAAATCATGTTACTGTGAAAAACAGTTTGTAACCTGGCAGGTAATATGTTAGAACACCAGGCAGTCCCATATTTTTATACTTTCTTTCTAGGGTTACCGGTATTGGGCTGGGATAGGAGTCCTTCAGAGTTGTGAATCTGCTCTCACTCACTACCGACTTGTAGCTAATCATGGTAAAACTCTTCACTAGACTTGTGTTCTTGAATGATGTAGAAATACATAAACTTCTGCTATTAAACAATTTAGCTGTCTGGTGCTGAATCATATGTTAAGTTTTAATGCCTTTAATTTTTTTTTAATTCATTTAATGCCTTTAATTCTTAAAGATTGCCAAAATAATTCATTCTATCTGTGAGTAACAGTTGGAAGCTCTGCAGAGATCTGTTTGCTAAGTTGCGGTGTAATATTTGTATTGAACAAAGCTGCCTGAAACTTTCCTTCATCTGTTCTGCAGTTGCTAGTGACATTTCTTTGACTGGTGGTACAGTGGTTCAGCGAATTCGCTTAGCAGATGAAGTAGAAAATCCAGGAATGGCGAGTGGAATGCTGGAAGAAGACTTGATCCAATATTACCAATTTTTAGCAGAGAAGGGAGATGTACAAGCACAGGTAAAATCAGGGTTCACCTGATGGGGTGGAGAAGTCTTTAGGAATTATAGGAACAGCTTTATGAAATATCTAAAGACCTTAGAGCTTTAGTTTTCTCTTCCTACTAAATCAAACTGACTGCTAGATCTAGTCAAATATTTCCTGTTTCTTTTTTTACGAGAAGGGACTTGTATTTCAGTGGGTTTTAAGTAGAACTTGAAGAGAAAATAAAGGGTTTTTTTGTGGCAAACAAGTGCAAAAAGTTACAACTTTCATATTTTGGGAAAGAGCATCTTGGCATTCATTAAAAACAAGCTAGACCAGTTTAAGGATAGCTTTGGATGTTGTGGTGGAAGCCTTGATCAAAAGAACTGACCCTGCCAGGGGACCTCAATTTCTCATTGCTTGTGTTTTACCTGGCTTTGTGCATGCTGCAAGTGGGACCTCTTGAACACACAGCCCAGAAGGAGAGGAAGAGACTAATATGGGCCATAAGCAAATTGTCACAATTCAACTTGGTCAGATGCGATTTAAGAATTGGGTAGGCAGGATACAATTGGACAATCATTATTTTATACCTAGGACAGTCACTAGCTTATCTGGGATAAATTTCTACTTAATTTTAGACTGATATGAAAAATAGGACTGTATTGTAGCTATTGAAGCAAATCTGTGCCTTCATACTTTGTGGCATCTTTGACTCTATGATCTGTCCCTGTGGATATAAATTGCTCACTGGTATCTGTATTTCTAGAAAAATAAACTCCCCAGGGAAAAGTGACTTTCAATTTAAACTTAATTTTTAGGTTGGCCTTGGACAGTTGCACTTACATGGAGGACGAGGAGTAGAGCAAAATCACCAGGTACCCCTTCAGTATATCACTGACTCATGTTCCACTTGCAGGGGGCAGGGGAGGGGCATTTGAAGAACCATACACTAGCTAAGACCACAATGAAGCAGACTTATGTTTAAGGAGGATTGCAGTGTATTTGGTATGACTTCAGCATTCCTTGAATGAAACTTAAATATCTGTGTACTTTTCTGATTAGTACATGGAACAGATTTTCCTTCTTATGCAATTAGTTTAAGACCAATTGTCTTAGAAATGGTTAAGTCAAAAGCAAAAATCAAATATTCATCAAGTAGTATTTGAAACTGGCTTTGCTTTTTTGCATGTGTAGTAAGATCTACCTGATGCACTGTGCACGCATTAAAAATTATATTCTAGGTCATGTGATTTGCATGAATATTGTGCTTCCATAGCCAAAACAGTGTGACTTTCAATACTATGGATATTAAGTGGTCATAGAAAATAAAATTTCTGCTGATGTAAGCCAACCTAGCTACTGTTAAAGAAGTTACAGTAATTAATCTTTTCTTAAAGCCTGTGTTGAAAAAAATGAGGAGCTGAGGATGTGTGGTCCTGAGGATTATTTCAGACTTGGCTACCAGGAATTTAATGGCCATCACCTTAAAATACCTTAAAAATGACTGCTGTATAAGGGTTCAGAGATCCTAAGTTGTCAGGCTGGCCGTATCCAAGCTCCATGTAAAATCCAGATAGAAACATCCAGATGTCCATTTTTCTGTAGAGTTTGAAGGAACAATGAGGAAGTAAGTTTCACCTGTGCAGCTTGTGCAGAGTAGCAGCTATATATTTTTTTCTCTGCCTTTTGGAATACTGTCAAGAGTTTACTGCTCACTATTAAGGTTATATGGGAAACCCTGTGTTACATACCTTAAATTGGGTAGGATTGATAACTCTTGTCTATTCCCAGTGCAATGTGGTAGTTTGGCAAACTGTCTACTCATCTATGTTCTTTTTGCAAGAAAAGGTACCCAAATCATACGTCAAGGTTGCTAAAATACCTGTTTTCCTCCTTACAGCGAGCATTTGAGTACTTCAGTCAAGCAGCTAATGCTGGAAACTCTCATGCCATGGCCTTTCTAGGAAAGGTAAGATAAGAGCACTCTCAAAAGTAGGAAAATTGGCAGTATTTCAGTGGAAAATAATAGATAACTTCCTACTTTCTGATCTCAACAGATCTTGAACTTGGATGGTGGAAGATAAGTTCTTGGTTTTGCTAGTGTTTTATATTGTCTTGCAAGATCTGAGCATCATAGTCTATCATGCTTCTACTTGCTCCTCGCCCTTAGGAAGATTTGTTTTGAAACAGTGCCTGCCCTAGATTTAAAGAAATGAAATGGTTAAATATCTTAATGCCCTGTTTCTATGGTAGAGCTCAAAATTCAGATTTGGCCACCACACATTTCCATGCAATGTATGGGGAAAAACTAGGTTTCTCAGAATTTTGTCTAGTGGGAAATGGTAAATGCAGGAAGAAATGGGAAACCCAAATTCTTACCCTATCTAGAAAGATGAGGCATCTGAGTCAGTTGCCAATAGCTCTGCAGCTACTCCAAAACCTGAATCTGTCGGCAAGATGGACCATTATATCAGTTTTCTTGTCTTCGATAAAAACAGGGCATAAATCTGTTACTGGCAAACTGCTATTTGTCATGTTACAGTTTTACTACTTAAAGGTATTTAGGCTACTTGCCTGAGAGCTGGATTGTAGGCTGTCTTCACCTTTTGGGGAATCAGATCCTTACTATTAAATTTGAGTACCCTCTAAGATTAGGCTGCGGTAAGGAGCAGCTCATAGCTCTTCTCTTTGCTGTCTCTGCACTAGGGGAAGTACAATTCATGTGCTTAGGGCATGAGAGAACACAGTGTGCTGGTCAAGGCACTGGCTTTGCCATGAGAAATTGCAGGTTCCTGCTTTCTGTATTGCTTGCATATTTTATATGTAATGAATGCTGAATGATGTTAGGAACAGGGTCCAGTATCCAACTTTTGCTTTGTTTTCAAAAAGTATTTTAACTGCTAATATAGTCTGGCTTCCACTGATATCATGGGACAGTCTGCCTGGTTGTGTTCTTCGCTGCACACAGGTACAAGCTGAACAAATGTGAAGGATGTTGTCACCCAACCTTTTTAATTTTATGGGCAGATCATTCTTCATTGCAAAGGTAAACCCTCAGAATCTGAAGTTTGCAGCACAGAGACGTGTTTCCTGCTTCTGGACAAATTCTATGGTGATTATTCTATACTAGAATAAGAATAGGGCTAATAGTGTAATAGATTTCCTGATATGTGAAGTTAAAGTGCTTCATGACCTCTACCCTAAATTGACTTATTCAGTTGTTAATAATGCCTGCTTCTTTCAGATGTACTCAGAAGGAAGTGATGTTGTACCTCAGAGCAATGAAACAGCTCTTCAGTATTTCAAGAAGGCTGCTGATATGGTATGAATATCCATAAGCTAGAAATACTTGCAGCATATGCACTAAAATAGTTGGTTAGCTCAGGCTTGCTGCAGATTCCTTTGTGGGCTTTGCACATGCACCTACCTCTAACTTCCAGGCCAGGTTAGCCCATAATTAAATCCTGTTTGTCTAGGATGTCTGAAATTGCCTCCAGTTGTGGTCATAGTGCTTCATGAAACTGCATATCACAAGGAGTCTAACTCATGAATGCAGGCATAAGTATGAAATACTGTCCACTTAAATTTCCTCTGCAATTTTGTTAATTTTCATTACTCCTAAATTGCCCTGCCATGGTGATGTAAGATGCACTGATACTGTGTTAGTTTGTCTCTGTTTTGTAGTCAGGGAGTAGAAAATGTTTTTGTTCTCATACCTCTTATCTAACTGGAGTATTTGTTCTTTGGGTGTTATCCCTCCTTTCTTCCACCTTTCCCCTATGGTAGCATTTGTAGAGTTAAAGCATAAGTAGTCCTCGAGGAAAGATGGTGAGCATGTGAAATGGTAAATGGAGTTTTGAAGGGACTGTTGTTAGAAGATACTGTCTTCATGCTTTCTGCATTCCATGATTAGATTGCTGCTCTTACACCTCTTTGCCTTGAGTAAGGATCTCTCCATTTGCTGACTTCATATGTTCAGCAAAATTTTCTGGTGTGCATCATTGCCTGCCTTGGTATTGAAGGGATACCATAATATTTACTGCTGCAGAGGCACTGGTCAGTAATGCAGCCTGCAGGACAGTCTCATCTGCCCTGAATTTAAGACAGATTCTCAGAGCTGTCTTAGTTGTTTTGGGAGCTTCTGTAACATCCAGAACACATCAAACTTGGCAAAACTGAAGACAAAATAAGTATTAATGCCTCAGCCTTTCCAGATTTTTGCATCCTATGCAACATTTTGAAAATGTACAGTAATTATAACTGCTGTTGTATGCTGCTTTCCCATTCAAAACAGCTGTGTAGTTACTGAATAAGAACTACCAATTGCTCTTTTCTGCCTAAATAACTATTACTTAATAGGAGCAATGATACAAAACAATTCTATCTTAATTGCTTTAGTGATGTTAAAGAGGTACTAAATTGGACACACATAGCTATAGGTTTTGCCTTTCTTTCCAGAAATGTTCTCCTGTGTTTTCAGGGTAATCCAGTTGGACAGAGTGGATTAGGAATGGCTTACCTATACGGAAGAGGTGTTCCAGTGGTAAGCTTTTGACAGTCATCTTTCTAATCATAGGTGATTGTGTAACTTGTCAACAAATGCCCTCTCTGGAGGAAAGTACTGTAGAAGACTTATTTGAGAAGACTTCTACTACATTTAAAAGTATGAAACACATATACTGAGTTCCTTCTAACAATTTTGAAAGTGTGGCTGAAGCTATTAAGGTAGAGCAAAATGAATTCTCAGCAATAGGTTTAAACTTAGCTTTTATTTTCTTGTGAAATAAGACAAAAATCTGAAACGTTCCAATTTTGTGTCTCTTTCGATACAAGCAAGAAAATTGGAGGAAAGCTTGGAAACTTTAGTTCATTCGCCCTGTTTTTCCCCACATGAAGGGTTTCTTTATCAGATGCTTTGTATTTAGCTATGCAAACAGTTATTCAGAAAGTTGAAATAACTGAAAGTTGAGGAAAAAAGTTATAGCTCTTTGTTCTTAAAACAGAACAGGGCATCCACTGCCCAATGGCCATGCCAATGCTATGCTAAGCATAACAAGTCATAGCAATGCTGTATGTGGATGCCAGCTTTCAGATAGGCTGCAATGATACTAGCATTTTCTAAGTCTGTTTCATTTTCTGTTTCTGAACTAAGACCTGGCATATTTTCACAATAGAACATCTTGCTGCAATTCTTCTATAATACAGAAGGTCTGTCCACACACATGTGCACATGCTCTTTCTTTACTTAAGTAGTGGTGTATTGCAAGGCTCTAATGACTGGACCCAATATTCCTACAGAACTATGAGCTAGCGCTGAAGTATTTCCAGAAGGCTGCAGAGCAGGGATGGGTTGACGGACAACTTCAGCTAGGTTCCATGTATTACAGTAAGTGACATCAAAATGATTGCTTGCCAGGACTTTAAACATCTGCCCTTTCACTAACTGTTCACTAGGTGGCATTACAAGAGTAGACATACTTCTACTTGACTGCATGTAAAGTGGTGTTACTGTATTGCATTCATTTTTGGGTTTTTTTCCTAATATTTGCATAATGTTACCTTTCATTAAAAAATTTTAAAGAATAAGTGCATACTGTATTTCATGCAGCTCTCCCTTTTAGGAGGAAAGAATAGCATTGACTTATTCTTTCTTTTAGATGGTATTGGAGTCAAGAGGGACTATAAACAAGCTTTGAAATACTTTAATTTGGCCTCCCAGGGTGGCCACATCCTGGCTTTTTACAATCTGGCTCAGATGCATGCTACTGGCACTGGAGTGATGCGATCCTGTCATACTGCTGTTGAGGTAAGGGCATCTCTTTATAAAGGTCAAATAAATGCTAACTTCCAAAGGCTGGGTAAAATGTCAGCTTGTATAGACTTTTTTTTAGCAAAAATACATTGGTCACTGTAGAATCAAGGCTATCATTAGGAAAAGTAATATTATCAAACTCATTTGTATTTCATGAGGAAAAATCTTTAAATTCTATGGTACTCTGATATAGCAAGCTAGTAATTTTGTTTTCAAAACTTGGAAGAAAAATCAAAGTAATATAAAGCAAAGTATCGTTATTTTGAGTACTGAATTCTTCATTTAGACATGGTTTCAAGCATAACACTTGAACTGACAGAGTAAGCTTCTGAAAAGCTAATCTTAAGTATAGTTCTGCGTAAGCATCTGAATCTTGTGGATTCAAAGAACTAGATTTATGAAAATACAAGCAATTGGAGTCTTACAAATGCATTTTGAAAAAAGACATGAGAACCCATAGTGGTGTAACTGCCACTTTCCCATATAATTTGTCTTGGATGCTTTTGTATTCTGAAAGCATCTAGTCTGCAAAATTTGCAGAGGCACTGACTTCAGGATAGAAATTGTTGGTTTCTAGAAGTTTTATTTGACAAACTTTTAAGCCTTTCCCTGTATAGACAATGCATTTGGCTGTTGGAGGGCCTTGTGAGGGGGAAGAAGGATTAGTTTTGTTTTTGCCATTATTGATGCAGTGTATCCATGAAGATTTTCTATCACTTGGCATGTATTGCTTTTGCTTAGGAAGCTGTGTTGTAAGCACTGAGGTTCTCTATCTAGTTTTCCCTTTGAAATCTTAAATACCTTGAACAACTATTAAAGGTGTACCTCCTACAAAATCTAAATTTCTGAACTTCATGACAACCATTCTGTTTTTTTTCCTCTGCAGTTGTTTAAGAATGTATGCGAGCGAGGCCGTTGGTCTGAAAGACTTATGACTGCCTACAACAGCTATAAAGATGGCGATTCAAATTCTGCTGTGGTTCAGTATCTTCTTTTAGCAGAACAAGGCTATGAAGTTGCACAAAGCAACGCTGCTTTCATACTTGATCAGAGTAAGGACTCCAGTATTAAAATATTTAAATAGCTTAATATCAATATTTAAATAGCTTTTGTAAGCTAGTACTTTTAAGTGAGGCTTTTGTCCCTCTTCTTGCTCCTTACACTGGAAAGCAGTCAGTTTTCTCTTTACCTCTAAGGATAACATTCTGGCTTAAAAGATAGCATATATTTAAATTCTCACTTCTGGGATTCAAAAAATGTTGAATAGTGAGAGAATGCTTTAGATGTCTGCACAGTGCTGAAGTTTCTCTTCCCAGGCTTTCTAAACACAGTTTTCACATTTTTATTTTAAATCAATAAAGTAGGGAATAACAGTTTTACTTTTGTTCTGTGCTATGTGCACAAGCTTCACTTTCCTTTGTTCTGTATTTTGTCATGGCTTTTCTCAGTGCGTTTTTTTTTTAAACTTGTTCTACATTTGAAACAAAGAGCCAGGCAGTTGGTTCTGTTAGACTTGGAAAAACTTCTCATTCTCTTTCATTGAAACTAAGCAGCTAGATTTAAAGTGTGTTAAAGTTCAGAGTTGTAGGGAAACAGTGGAAGTACAAATAAATCTTTTCCTGAAACTACAGAAGACAGTATTTTAAATTGTCTGGATCTCCGATTTAGTGACTTAGAGCTTTGTTTCTTAATATAAAAATCAAATATTGGTGTCCAATAGGCTAATCTAATATCTTAGTTTCTAATTAATGTTTTTCCAAGGTGCTTTAGTGACTCTTATTTAGACAAGCTACAGCAGGGACATCACTCTTTGCTGTGAGGGCATTCCTGCAGAGAAATTTAGCATCTTCTCTGGCTTCAAGTTTCAGTTATCATTACTCTGATATGTCTATATCTCCACTGGAGATTAGTTTAAAACTTTTTATACTATATTTTTAAAAATAATTTTAGATCAGTTTAAAACTATTTTAAAACTATATGTTGTATAGAAAGTGTATGTTAACTGTAGATAGTATAGCCAAAGCCATATTTACACTAAAAATGAAAAGTTATAAATCTTTTCAGCTGTCTGATCTCTCTGTTTCAGCAACCTTCAACTTACAACACAAACAAGTAAAACAAGTTCCATTCTGAAGTAGCTGTAACACTGCTGTATAAAACATGCAGTCTGTCTGGTTAAGAATTTTAAGCCATCATTTTATTTGACTAGTCTGGCTTTCTAGATGGCCAGACCAGAGTGTGTACCTTAGCACTTGTATCTGGGTGCACCTTTGTCAGAGCCTGACCTTTTGTACTCTTGAGAATTGCATCTTCTGGCATTCCTCAAGAATGCTTCAGAATCTCCTGGAGTAGGAAAGGGTAAGATACTTGTAAGATTACATCAGTTCTTAAAGAAGCGAGACTATCTTAAGAAGGCATTTTTAGTACTTAGCTTTATGATCCATTAATTTTTTCACAATTAAAATACTGAAAAATCTAACCCCTGTAAACATAGGGGCTATATACTACTCAACCCTCTGTTAATAAAAAATTCTTTTTATTCAAAATAATCAAGAGGTTCAAGTTCTGTTACATCATACTTAATTTCTGATCTACTAGAAGGAACAGTTTAGACATATTTTTCTACGCAGTAAGACAAGTAGCATGTTAGCATTTTTATATGAAGTAACTCAAGCTTTTAAAGGGCGGAGAGGTCTGGGCACTCACAAGCATGGGATGGACACAAAGACATTGCTTGCTAGTGCAGTTTTCTGAAGAAAATTAGTTGAGGGATGGGTTCTTTTTGATTTTAAGTGTTAATGATTTTTGATGTCTGCACTTATAGGCTAGTGGACTGTGTATGGAGACTCTAAAGGAACTTAAGTGTAAATACTTTCTGGAGCTCTGTAACAAAGTAAACATCTACAAAACAGTGCTTCTTGGTGCTTGTTCAGGTTATGCAGGTGAATCTTAAAGGCCTTTATCGGAAGGTTAAAGTCCTTGCTGAATATAACATACTGAATCTACAGAAGGAGCTATAGTGCTTACCGTAGAAATTGGAAGGCGAAAATGTGTATATAAATCACTTGCACCTTCCTGATCAAGGCACTGAACTGGCCATCAGTGTAAATCCTAGTAAGGTAACAGCCAGTGTAAAGGCTGCTCTAAATTACTCAATCTAGAAATATTTCAGGGGAAGGAGTGCAATGATGTAATTTGCTGTTCATAGCCTGATGTGGGCCAGAGAGACAGAAAAGATGTAAATGAAGGTTTTGTTAGTTTCAGACAGGCTGAATCTTGTTTCTGCTGTAGCACAGATTAAGTTTTAATTCATTTTAGCAGATTGTGAATATAAACAGATTTTTTTGATGTGGCCTTCTGGTGACTTCTGTGTACATACTGTGTTCATTCTTAACTGAATTATTTTCTTCTCTAGAAGAAGCTAGCATAGTAGGAGAAAACGAAACCTATCCTCGAGCCTTGCTTCACTGGAATAGAGCAGCTTCTCAAGGTAGGTCTCCTGTCTGATGCTTGCTAGCTAGGCTGGAGTGTACCCAGTAATAGATGCCATCTATTTATTGTTACTAATCTTGTAGATTTTTTTCTTGTCTTGGAATAAGATCTAGTCTCCCAGAACAGTATATTTTCTTGTATCCAGCTGACATGTAGTTTGGCTAAGCAGAGTCTACTCTTAATCCTTAAGCAGCATGTGAGCAAGTTTTCACACTGCAAACTAGACAAAATATTTAAGTGACTACCGCATCTACCTGTCCATGTCTTGTTCAGTCCCCTTTGTTGTGGATAGTAATTCCCAGAATTATACATACTCTGCAGTCTTCAAGTTTTCATAAACTAAAGTCTATATTATACTCCACAATTCCAATTAAACTGTTTAGCAGAGCCACTAATGTTTGATTTCATGTTTTTTTATGAAACAGGGAAGGGGAGGAAGCTTATCTGTTTCTTTTCAGCATTAGTTATATTCTTGATAGGTTAGCTGCCATTCTTCATTCCACTGGTAGTTATAATGCAGTTAATGCAGTTATAATTGCAGTATACTTGCAATTCTGAGGCATTGAAGAATAAAAGGAAGCACAAATGTGTAGATCTGGTGTATATACATTGTTTCTCTTGCTATTCCATAGGGAGTTATAGAATAGTATTGAACAATATTATGATGAATGTATATTGAAACTGACTTTTCTAAGAATAGATCCACTCTGAAAAGTGGCTGTATATACCCTTTAGGATTTTGGTTCTTGTGATCAATTAAGAAATAGTTTCCTACTCAAAGCAAGCAAGGCTCAGGGATCAAGAATGCAGCCTTGATGTGCAATGAACTAGAGTTTATGCATTGGTGTATATGACCCTATCATAAAATAAGCAAAGCTAAACTTCATTGTTAAACATCTATGTGAAGTCACTTTCACACAGGTGCATGCATCTACATCAATGTCTATCTATTAGCTGTTTATTGAGCAAGTATATCATGCAAATGGAGCCTAAGGGTTTGTCCAAAAGTCTGTAGAACTACAGTGTTGTCTTCTACAAGAAAGTAAAGGATGGTTAAGTATTCAAAAGTAGGAACGCTGCGAAGATTGCTGGGATTATGTGACCCTTCTCTTTATCACTTTTCTGGAAAAATAGAAAACAATTGGGTTTTGGTTATCTAAACCCAATTATTTCTGGAAAAGCTGTTTACATGGGGGAGGAAAAAGGAACTGGTATGTGCAAACTGGAAAGGAATACCAAGGAACTGGTCTGTGCAAACTGGAAAGGAATACTTTTTTCAGAAGTCCTTCTTAAAGCATTTTCCTGTGAAATTAGACTTTGCATCTCTGGGTTTTGAGGGGGGGGTGTTTGTTTTTTGTTTTTCTGGTTTTTGTACTCTTTCTTGATTTATAGGGTATACTGTTGCAAGAATTAAACTTGGAGACTACCATTTTTATGGTTTTGGCACTGATGTTGATTATGAAACTGCATTTATTCACTATCGACTGGCATCAGAGCAGCAGCACAGTGCCCAGGCAATGTTTAATCTGGGTTACATGCATGAGAAGGGACTGGGCATCAAGCAGGTGAGTAAGCTGTAGACTGATGGTGTGGTTTACTGAAATAAAAGGATATTTATTAATGCTAGACAAAGGCCCTAACCAGTATTGAGTTTTGGGTACTATATAAATACTTAACAGAAATTAGCATCTCTGTGTTCTCCAGGAGCAGATGGATAAGTATATCTACTTCACACTTCTGTATATGAAGAAATGAAGCATAGACAGGGAAAAAAATTAATTGTCCAGAATTGTGAAGACTGGCAAAAAAACTCAGGCTTAAAATATCCTTGAGTGATACTTTCAAGGCTCTGAAGTATAACAGAATGAATGCAGATCAATTCCAGAGTCAAAGTATTTTAGCACAAGGTTGTTCTTATTCTCTGAAACTTAAGTTAATGTTTTCTACATTGTGATGTTTTGAAAACACCTTAGCTCTGTGCATCTTTAAGTGACAAACCAGATGCACTAATGACAATGTGATTGTTAGCTATGTTTTTTCAAATTAGGTTAGTCTGCGATTTGCTTTACAAACTACATTCCCTAAAATAAGGCAGTATATCTGGTTGCCTTAGGAAACTTAATTCTTGGACAGCAATGAACAATAAGATTTGTAGAATCCTGTAAACCCTGTGTATCATCCTCTTGTATGTATCAAAATAATGTCATTTGTATTTGCATGCTAATTTTGAGCAGCCTACATCACCTTAATGATTAATCCATACAATTAATGAATGAGTTTAGTAATATCTTTTGGGTTACCTGGCACTGTAAGGAACAGTTTCATTTTCCTTCTTTTCAATGAGCCTCAACACTTGGCTTTGTGTAGGTACGCATCTCTATTCTTTTGGTCTATTAAAAGACCATTTTTTCTTGGCAAAAAGTCAGAACAGTATAGGGCAGGTCTTAGGCCTATATTGTTACTGTGGCAGCAGCAAGCAATCAACATTTGAAAACTGCTTAATGACCTAGCTGCAGAGGTGGCAGTACAGTGTGCAAGCAGCATTATTTCTCAGCCTATCTTCAAATTTTATTTAGAACTGTTTTCTTTGTAAAACTGAGTCCTCAAAGCTAGGAAGCTTGCAGTTGGGTCTATACCTACTTCAGACTTTTAACTAAAAACAGTTTAGCCAGTTTTTCTGAAAATGAGGCTGCAGCTGAAGGTAACAGTGCTAAAGTTAGGAGTTCTTTTTTAAAAATCTAAGTTCATGCTTTTGAGCACAGACTACAAGAGTGTTCCTTTTGCTTCTGCCTTGGAAACGAGCCAAATTAGAGTCACTAATAAATACTTGGAAAATGTTGTTACATCATGCTCAGGTTAACTGCCAAGAACTTGAGAAGAGTGAGTCATGATGCTGTCATTTGCACTGAGCATTCTCCAACCTGAAGTGGAGATGGCTGCACCTAGACATCTGAAATGAGTGCAGGAGGGCTCTCATGTTCTCTCAGATAAGCAAAAGCAGCCTTGCTTTATCTAGCTGAATAATGCTTTTATATAGATCCATTACAGAAGGAAGAGCTGGACTGCATGGGAAATGGAGACATTTAATAGGGATGCAGGAGGCAGGCACTCAAAAGTCTAGGCAAGGAAATTCAGTGTATGAAACCAGTCTACAAATTCTGGATATGTAATTTCTTTGCTTGCTGAGTCCAGAAAGACTAGGACTGTAAGATGAGAGAGAACGGAGATTCTTACTGACTAGATAAGACTAAAATGAGGCAATGAAGTTGGATACTCTGGAAAAGACAAAGATTGAATTTTGAGTGAAGCAAAAGAATATTTGCCTTTCCTTTCCTAGAATGGAAACTACTGAATTTTGAGTATCTCTGAAAATAACTGACAGTTGAAGTAATGCTTCTTCATGTAGCAGATGATGGCTACCACTGAAGTCTGTTCTTCCACCAGAGATCTGTGGAAGGGACATAAAGTATAGTACTATGGTATCCAGCAAATTGGGGATTTACAGTATTGAAGAAAGGGTTGTATGCTCTTCTGTTCTCTCCCTACCTATGTCTACATCATAAAATTGCAAGCAATCCCAAATTAGAGAAAATGATCAATAAGGTGGCCTGCACAACTTCAATTCAGGTCACTGTTTATCCTGAATAATCCTGGACAACTACAATATTCCTTACTGTTGTCCCCATACAGGCTTTGCCTTATTCAGTATTTACTTATTGAGTAAATGTTTTTTCTTGTTACATATAGGATTCCATGTCTAATTTAATATACATAGGAGTTTTTTTAGTTCCATGCCAAATATTAAGCCCCTTCAGAAATTTCACACATGTAAACTGTTATACACTTGCTTTTCATGGACTTAATATGTAGTCCAACTCCTGAGTCTGTGTTATCACAGAATGAATGTTGTTTCCATATATGAACAGCCTGTTCAAAATAATTTAACTTTTTCATAGACATCTAAGACTTGGCATGGTACTTCAGTTCTTCATGTGTATTAAAGTTCATGAGTTTCAGTTCTCGCTCGTCTATCAAGTGAGAATGAAGAATATGTAAGCAGAACAATGCATGCTAATTAGAAATGAAAATGAGCTATGATTAGAATCTGCTTCTGTGTTAACACAGTACAAGGGAGATAAGCAGCTATTTAAAACAGTTCCTTCAAAAGGCAACTTCCCAGGCTCAAGGAGTATTCACAGTTGTTCTATTGAACTAAAATGCTGAAGTATGGGAGCTAGCTGATATACATGAATGTGTATCTTTTCATATTGTTATCTTCACTTGCTATGACACTAAGCTTTGCTATATCAGCAAACAAAATGATGAAGGTATTCCACAATTAGGATAAAATTCTAAAATTAGCATGTTTCATGAAGTTCTGGAGTTTTCTCTTATTTTAAGTATCTGACTGTGAGCACTTAGAGGTAAGTCTTATGCTATTCTCCACATCAGTCCAAATGAGAACATAGGCAACTTGTATCTAAATGTCCTAACTTTGCAGCGTGTGCATGAAGCAGAGCCAAAAAAAGGAAAGCTAAACTTTTTAACTACATGTATCATCTGTTCTTCTCACTACAGTCACCTTCTTATCCTAATTCTACAGCAGAGAACACTAATACAAGCTCATCCTAAAGTTGCTAACTATTTGTACTCATGCTTTTGCCAAGCTGCCCTCACTAATGCAAGTTATGTCAATTTGGGTAAGGATTATACCTAATTTGGGAGTATGTGCAGAAATGGTTAGAAATTGCAGGCTCTATGCAACAGGCATACTATAGTATAACTGGGAGGAGAAGCTAGTATGTCCTCCTGCATGTCTTCTGTTTTCTCAGGCTTTTGTTTAGTGTGGCATTGGAGATGTAGTGTGATTACTATCTAAATTTGTACTTTATAGTTTGCAGTGCATGGCTTGACTATATTAATACTAGTCTCTTTATGGTCTTCAATTTCAGTATCAGCTAGGATAGCTTCATCTTCAGATAAAAGGTTTCCTTTACTTTTCAAAGATCAGCATCCCTCAGAGAGAAAAAGGGGGAAGTCTTATTAAATATTTTTTGTTAATTCAACCAACAAGTCCTATTTCTAAGTGACAGTATAAAATAGAAAAAGCTCTCGGTTTTATGGTGACCTTTTCTGTTTCTTTCAAATTTGAGTTTTATATCTTCTTAACCATAGGATATTCACCTTGCAAAACGATTCTATGATATGGCCGCTGAAGCAAGCCCAGATGCTCAGGTTCCTGTCTTCCTAGCACTTTGCAAGCTTGGAGTGATTTACTCCTTGCAGTATGTACGAGAAATCAATGTAAGTAATGCAGAATTAAAAAGAAAAACAACAAAGAATGTGTTCACAACTCAATTCATTTAAAAATAGAAATCTTCTTTGAGCCTTCTGAAAACTTGGGATAGATGGCTTTTGCACTGTCTCAAGAAAATTACTGAAAGCACAATCCTTCTTACTTATTTTTGCTATTGTATGAAACTGCAATGTGCCCAGCCAACACTCTTGCGCTATTTTTCCCTTAGAGAATTTCCCTAACCTGTTTGACTGTTCTTATCCATGAGCACCTGTTATCATCTGTTAAACAGATGATTCAAATGACATGATCATTGTTTAAGAAAAAAGAAATGCTTTTTTGTAGCCCTAATTTTATGCTGTCTGTAACAATCCCCCTTGAGTCCAGTGTGATTTCTGTAAAGAGATTACATGTATTAGACTAGCTACTGTTCAGTTTGTGCTGAATGATGGCACTGAAATACTTGGCTAAATTTTTAGGTGACTTCTCTCCATGTAGTGTCTGAAATGATCAATATTCTGATATCTTACTGTCTTTTGGATTACTTGATGAATTCAAATGGTAGGGAAGTTATTCCTACTTACAGCAAACTAGACTTTAGCAATCCAGCTAAGATTGACCACACTCAGTAGTCTAGGACTAGGGTTTTTCTGGAGTGGACAATCAAAATATTCTAAACCAATCGAGCAAATATCCATGTATGCTAACAGAACCTATTATGCAGAACATTGATATTCCAAGTTTCAAGTGTGCAAATGCAGACAAATTGACAATGTCTCTGCATAGGAAGGTCAGTGTGCATCAACTGTGCATTGACTAATGTCTAAGCAAATTAGAGTACAATGTAAAAGCAGTTCAGTCAAAATTAACAGTAAGTCACTTTGGCTGATAATTTGCCTGTGCCTTATCTACATGATTCTCAGTATTTGTCTACACAGACATCCTGGGGTTTAATGTTCTGTTGTTCACTGGCATCTGTTGATGGCTTCCACTTTGGCTGGACTGATTAGTTTGCTGTTTCTGTGTATTTGGTATTTGCTCCTCTTTCTTCAAGACAACTAGTATTGTTACATATCCCATTCAGATTTAAATTATCTGTGTTCTTTAATGCTACATATCTGAAAGTCACAAAGCTATGTAGCAAGGAGCTCTGTCTTTAAAATAGCTCATCTTCCAGAGTGTGGCTCATATGGATTTTTAATTCCTGGAAATTAAGGATGTCACTGAGGAGACTACTACTTTTCAGAGTGGAAAAGAGCTACTCAAGTCTTAAAATTGGTACTTGTACATGAAAAATTAAGTCAAGTTTAAAATCAAAGTAACTTCTCATTCTTGCTCTTTAACATGATCATGTGGACTTCTTGTTTCTTAGATCAGGGAAGTATTCTCACATATTGACATGGACCAGCTGCTGGGGCCTGAGTGGGATCTTTACCTTATGACCATCATCGCCTTGCTTCTGGGGACAGTTATAGCTTACAGACAAAGGCAACACCAGGCAATTCCCAGACCAGTAGGACTGCGGCCAGCTGTGCCTCAACAGGAACCACCACCAGAGCATCAACCACCACAATAGCAACATGAACCTCAATGAAAGAACTGGATTTTTCCAACAGGAATGATTTTCATTGTGATTTAGGACTTTCGATTAACGGTCCCTCCCCCAAAAAGAAGCACAAAGAAGTGTAAAAAAAAAAAAAAAAAAAAAGTCTGAAAGCTGCTTAGAATGATGCCTTTTTTTCAGGGATAAGAAACTTCTTTTGAAACTGATTTGAATGTTATTTCAGTGCCAATGGAATAACACTATGGCTTTTTTCATGGAAGCACAAGTGTGCTACTACAAAAATGTTGCCTGCTGTATCTAGTTCTTCTTTATTCAAAGTCCTTTTCATCTCCTAGAGAGAGCAGAAGACTAGTGTTAGAAGGTTTTGCCTGCCTGATAGCAGCTGACCTATTTAAAAAAAATAAAAATCTTATGGCCAATTTAAGTCCCAGAAGCTGAAAATATTCTAAGTCAAAGATTAGGGCAATATGTACTTATGTTCAGATCTACATCCGAAGTATCCCAAGTATTCCTACAGTTCTTATTTTATTTCTTAGTATTTCTTACACTTTGGTCTTTTATGCTGTCTTGGATGGTTTAACATGGTTTATTTATAAAATCTGTAAAACTACGCCAGCAAACAAGTCGCTCTGCCTTTGTGCTTTTGTTGCAAATATTTTCCTACATTAATTTTAGTGTAGACAGTTGTCAGCAGTCAGTATGTAGCCCAAGGGTTGGGACAGATTGGGTCCCTAAGGCTAGTCAGTTGAAAACTATACACACAGTGCCCAGCCTTTCTAAAACTTCTGGAGCTTGTGTGTAACTTGCAATCCTCCTTGAAATTAGGACAAGTTGGTAGTGTTCCTAAATAGCTGAACCTTGCATTTATAGAGAGGCTGAGTCTAGATTGCAGAAATTGCCAGTATTAGCGTGAACATTGAAGAAAGGACACAGGCAGAAGTCTTCTCAGTGAGTCAGCTTACTTTTTTGTTTCTAGAGGTAGAAGTCTTGAGTATAATTTAAGTCCTGTAAGTGACCTGCACTGCAAGATGTTCGTGTGGCTGAAATGGATGTGGTATCTTATTCATGCACCTGTTTTCTGCCCAAGTAGCAAACTCTCTACAAAGGGGCATGGACTTATGCCAGTAATGGTAAAGTGTGGCTGACTGGTTTAAAAAAAAAAAAAAAAATCACAGCAGTGCTCTGGCTGTGGCCTACCTCTCTTGTCCTTGACATATACTGGAGGGCCAGAATGACATTCCTGAATGGCTATGCCATCTGAGGATCCCTTGTAACCAGAAAATCCAAAGAGACAGGAGACTAATTGTCTGTGGCCTCTTGATATATCACCAGGTCAGTGCAGAGGCCTTCTAATGGGAGTAAAGAAATCACCTGTGGATTGATGTTTTTTAGACTGCAATAAGAGTCTTGACTTAGTAACTATTTTTCATTGAACTACAGTTTGGGGGGGTGGGGGAGAATAGCTTTGTGGGGCAAGAAATACAGATGTTTCTGTTCAATAACAGTTAAATATTTGTTTCTGTATTAGCATTAAACCCTCTGAATATGCTGTCTTAAAGCAGAATGAAATATGGGGATGTCTTACCTGCTTTCTGACAAAATCTGTTGCGTTTAAAGAGTTACAGGCTTCCTTTCATGCACAAGCTTTTTTTCCAGTGGATTGGCAGCAACATATCAATATGCTGTAGAACTGAGATGTCTGTATGGTTTTATACTTAATGCATTTATAAGGAGACCATTGCACAATATAGCTGTAGTTTGGGAACAAGGATAAGAAATCCACTCTTTTGGAAACCGAAATGTCATCAGTGACTAGTATTAAAATGTAGGTAGAGCTTCTCAGTACTTCAAAGTGCTTATGCTGGTTATGTACAGACAAATCTTTCATTTTAGTTTAGAGGGATGCAGCATGTGATAGAGGAATGTCGTGTTTCAGTCCCAATCATCATTAGGAAATGGAACAGTATTGAGCTTAAATATAGTGTCTAAAATGTACAGCACTCTCCAGCTGCATTTCTAAGATATCTGTGACTTCTGAACACTTCCTCTGAAGTATTTTTACCTCTGTCACTAATAGTTCTTTTTAGCTCAGCATGAATAAATTAATTGTATGGAGGCTGTTTTCCAGTTAGCTACCATTGGTTCATTGGTATTGGTCTCTTAGGATGTTTAACAATTTTGTTACAACTTTCTTAATCTTAAAGTTGTTTTTCTTGTGTTTAATCTACTATAACTAAATTCTAAAAACTCTATCCTACTTGCATGAGAATCTCTCATCATTGCTGCTATGTGAGAGTCTTATAGCTGACTTTTCACTGAACTGTTGCATTTTACATTCAAGAAATCAGCAAAAAAAATTGAAGATCAGCAAGTTGTTTCATTTTAAAGAACTGCTTTTTGAAGAAGCAATAAGGAAGTCCTGCTCTTTCCCTTCCCACCAAATTGCTACCACTTAACTTTTTCAGATGACATTCATTTGAATGAAGTGTGGTAGTAGTAGAAAGGTACTTACCATGAGTAATAGCAAGTTCACTCAGGGATTAAAGAAGTGAATACATTTTCTAAATCTGTCTAGAACATCACTTAAGTTTTTCTGACAATCCCTTGCTAGTCTATTTGAAACTTGCATTTTGAGGGAAGCATATGTAACTTACTAGCAATGTTTCTTGTGTTGTGCACTCAGTTTATCAAACAGCTTTTTTTCCCTATGGGAGCTGGGTGGTTCAGTTTACTGGAGTGAAGTACTCTTCCCTTCTAGTAGTGTACACATTGTCTTACACTTTATATGCAGGAGTAGTTTCAAGGGGAAACTACTTAAGGGATGCCTTCCTAGGAATGTGCAGTGTGATTTGAATGGAAGAATTGTATTCTTTGTTGGTAGTAATATAGGCCAGAGCCTGCCTGTTTGACCTTCCTAAACACATCCTCTTCTCTCCCTGCATGGCAAATGGAACGAGAGCAGTAACTGTTGTCAGTAGGAGTTCTGCATGTAGAAAAATGGTGGAAAGATGAAAATTTGAGGGGAAAACATTGTTCAGCATCTCAAATTAATAAACACATCAGTTGTTCTTGCAGTTTGAAAAATAACATTGAACTGTTGTGAAAACAGGATTCTAGTTCTTCCCTCTGGTGCAATTTGACCCAGAGCTTAGTCTGTTAATACTTTTCCTTGCTTTATATTGTCCATCATAGGACAATGTAATGGAAGGTAGAGCCTTTGATTATAAATAACCCAATGAGATTCTTGAGACAATTTTACTTGCTTTTTAGTTGTCTTCTGTAAGGCATCAGCTGTTCTTTGACTAATTTGCAAGAATAACATGCTTTACAGATTTTTTTTTTCTTCTCTTTGGGGAAGAATATTAAAACATGGCTGTGAAAGGACTTTCAAGACTATGCATTATCTAGTTTCCACCTATTATATGCTAGGTTCAGCCTATAAAAGGATTATTACAGGGGATTACACTCATCTTTGCAAGTTGCTTCCTTTTTAGATAGGCAACAAACTGAAATTCTATTTTTGTTTCAGAGAATATTGAACTAAGAAGATTTAGTTTGATTTGAGAACTACTGCAAATGCATATGGCAAATAGGTATTATTGGGGGGAACCCTTTGTTTTTATCAGCTGCAGTTCTTAAAAGGGTATTGTAGGAGTTTTGTATATTTTGTATTTAAAAAAAATCAGTATAAAGGCTGGTCAAATGTAATATAATTGTGTAAACAAATTCTGTTAATAGAAAGATGTACAGATTCATTTTGTACTGTATCTTTAATCTTGTGAAATAAAGATACCACGTGTGTGGTTACCCTCAGTGTTCACAGTGGCTATGATACAAGGATGTCAATTGTTAATCCTGTATACTGATATATACCACTACCAAATGCATCTCTTTATATGAGGATACTCACATTTCTTTCAGTCCTGTTCCTCTCAAAAATCAATCTTTAATTTAAGAGGGGTGCAGCAGAAGCACATTTCTGGATTATATTTTCTGCACTGCTAGAGACTTACTATAGTTTTTTTCAGTATATACATCTGTACTGTTTATGGCAGACATGGAACTGCTGTGTGATTTGAGAAGTGGGCAGTAGCTTTAGGCTTACTATTGCATCTTTAAGACTAAGGCACAGATAATCCAATGAGTAGAAGTAGATACTGGGGGACGGGGTACTCCAAGCTGAGCAAAATGACAAAATGTGTTTCCTGCCTTTCAGCCCTCTTTATACCTGCTCATACCTTCAGGCTCCACCTGTTGTGGTATAAGTCTTCCCTCATAAATGTGTTATATTGGTTTGCTTTCCGGTGTGCTTATTCATGGGGAAGGAAACATTTAGGGGGAAGGAGAATAGAGTAAGTGAGCAATGAGACAATGACTGTACAAGCCATCAATGGGAAAAACTCTGAGGCTTCAACCAGTTACACAGTTGTCTGATGTATTTGAGGTGTTGGAGAAAAGCTAGTTCTGAACAGTTAAAGCTGCTGACAGTAGCACTTATACACCTAGTTAGGAAACGGGACTGCTGATACTAACACCAGCTTCTGCCTGAGGTAGCTCAAGCTTAGGTCGTTCCTCCCCTTCCCAGCAAGGCTGGGGCTTGCGATGTGATCGCCTGTGTGCTCAAGTGAGCTGGCGTCAGAGGGATAGCTAGCTTATTTAACCTTCCTTGCTGTGAAACAGATTTGAAGGGAGCTGGGGAATGGATTTGCCAACTTTCTGAAATGCGGTTTTAAGCTTCCAGGTTGATAAGCTTGTAGCAAATGGAGTTGTAATCTGTGATGGGAAAAAGGTACCAGGTATATGAATGACTGTAAAAATAGCTACTGCATCTTGTTCACTGAGAACAAGTGCATCTGCAATCTCCTGGCTCTCTTAACTTGGTTCTTGTTTGTTTTTCAGTTGCTGTATTCTTTTCAGTCTGACACTAGAACACTTAATTTAAAATTAAAAAAATACAAAATATCATTTGTAAATCTGCATCTCCTCTGTTTTATTAGTGTTACTTGATAAATGTCAGAATGTTCCTCAACTCTAAATGATCATGAGCTTAAAGACATTTTTGGATCATGACGGTATTGCCTAGTTGCATAAAGAATTATTTAAAAAAAAAGACACTCTAGTCTGCCAGCTACTAGAGTCAGAAGACTCTAAATGACTTCTTCCAAAAGCGAAGGTGTGAGGGAGTTGCAATCTTCCCATTAACAAAGACTTCAATACCTAGTCCTAACTTTCATCTACAGAAAAGAAAAATAAATAGAGATGGAGCACCATTGTGTCTGTACAATGTGGTGAGATAAATGTGATTTGACTTCCATGGCACTGTAACAGATTTCTGTAGTAAATCTCAGAAGGACTGTTTTTGCATTGAAAGGTATCAAGGGCCACTGTCAGTTTTTCTGATAAGCTTTTCTGGGTGCAAAAGTATTTCAGGCAGTCTCTACTCAAGGTAAAGACCCTTTCGGAGATGGGTTGCTCACACTTTCATTTCTTTAGAACCCAACTTTTGGGCTTTCCACATGACACTGGTTGCAATTCCAGGTTTGGGGAGATAACTTGGAAAAAAAAAAAACTGTGTTGCAAAATGCTTAAGTTATATTTTTCCAATTCTCTTGGGTGGAATCTTCCTTATTTACTTCCTTCTAGTTCTTTTCTGCACTTTTCTTTCTCATTTCTTTCCTACATTCCAGTCATAGGCAAAAAAAGAAAAGTACTGTATAAATTAGATGTTTCAGTTTCAATCTATGCTTTCTTATAAATGAGATCCATTTCTGTACGATACTCATTTTAAATTTTTTCTTTTTTTATTGCTTCTAATTGCTTTAGGTGCAAAAAATTTGTATCTTGGAGTTTTTCAGCCACAAGGGGCCATCAGATATTAAATGATGACTTGGTCATGTCAAAATATTGTAATTCTGAAAGTTTAGAAAATAACTGACTTCTACATTCTTTCAGTCATTGTCACATCATGGGAGGTGTGTGTGTGTATGTATGCATTATATATATATAATATAGGAACTGGCTTAACTATTTGACTGCAGGAGCTTCAGAAACATGCCTTACAAATATGAGAGAATTACAAATAGTTGGCTATTGAGTTTTAATAAGTAAAAATTCCAATTAAAGTCCTTAGAAAAATCAGGATATCTTACCTTTATATTCTCCCACAAACTCTGCCTATTTGTCTTGGCCATTTTAGCTTCTGGAAAGATGGGCTAAAGAATTACCTTCCCTGGACTACTAAAGCTTTTCTTTTATATATACATATGCATATGTATATCCACTAACCTGCTAGTACCAAGTGGTACAGTGATGATCTGTGACAGGTTGCCGAGACTGTATACATTGTATTTCTGGATTATTTGCATCTAAATGTTTGTCCTTTACATCTAGCTCTACTGGATCACTGTCCTAGAGGATAAAATCTTAAGAATGAGTTTTCACATTGTGCTTTGGGTGGGGGGAAATAACTTCAAAGATATTCTGAGTCTATCTGGTCTCTTTTAATGAAAGAGCACAAAACTTAGAATATGTTTGCCCTGGAAAAAAAAAAGCATACGGAAGTTCTTCAAAAACATTGTTCAGATTTAGTGTGCAGGGTCTGGACAGATTTATAATCCAGTCAAAATTTTTTGCTTAAATTTATTAAGCATGAAACTGTTCTCCAATCCCCAGAAAAGATTTTACTCCTGTTTACTTCTCATCCAGGGAAGTGTTCCTTAGCCAACACTTGACTCTTCCTGCTCTTCTCTCTCATCTTATATGATACTGTAATTTTTTCTTTCTTCTTGGATTTTTACAGAAAAATCTTACTGCAGTTTGTTCTGTCATCATTGCCCTCTTCTCTGATTCTGTGGCAGAGAGTATAGCTTTACTCATTGCTAGCAACTTGGCTAGAAATTCAAATATTCAGATACCTTTCCCTAACAATATGAAGGTCAAACTGCAACAATTTCAGTAGCTAATTCTCCTCATGGGTCAAGTGCCTGTTCTGTCTGATATTGTTCAAGTATTTTTTTCAGCTCTTTTCTTCTTTTTAGCGTTAAAATTGCACCCAGTAGTATGAGGGGTAGAGGAGAGAGAGAGAGGAAACTATGAATAATCTGTAAATATACTGTGTCCTCTAGTTGTTTGTGTATTTTTTTCCACATAAAATCTTTTCATGTTCCTATTTAAAAAAAATTAAACTCAAAACCAGCACTTTAGAACAAAATCTTTACAAAAATGTTCACTCACATTTAAAATTGAATAGCTTTCAAATCGATGTTCCTCTAAACAAAGTTAATCTAAATGAAATATTTCTAAGCCTTGATCTTTGAACTCTTAAGTTAGCTTGTATACCATCTGAGTTTCTCTCACTTTGTTCCCTCTTTTCTAATAAATATTTTCCCTAATGCTCACTGTCCTTTTCTTGCTATCAAATAGAACTTGTCCTTGTAATTGTCTGCATTTTAACATAAACATCATTACATGAACATCAACATGGAAAGCACTGTGTTGCTAAATATGCTGGGGAGTATGTATTTGCATTGTATTTACTATGCAAGACATGGCTTTTTAGTAATGCTTCTGCTGATTTTGTAAAAATCAAATGGACTAAAAGTCAGAGATTCAAGAAGTTGGTCCATACATAAACTCACTAGCAAAAAAGAAAACCTTAAAATAGACTGCTTCCTATAGGTCATGCTGTCCATGCTAGTCTGTCTTGCTGTATCTTTTTGGAATATTATGTACAGACAAATGTGAACTAGTTGAGCCATAGCTTCCTGGACAATGGCTACTGTTGCAAAGTTAGATCCCCATTTTCTGAGAGTACAAATGCTTTTTCACTAAAACAAGTGAACATGTTTTACATCAGTTGGTTTAAAAAAAAAAAATTATCTTTTTTGCTAATGAGACCATCTGGTGAAGTATTTATAAGCTGTCCAAATAACTTAAAATATGCATTTAACGAAAGTGTTTGCTTCTGTCCAATCTTACTTTGATGCTTGCTAGGCTCTGAATTTTGCTATGTACTAGCAATGAATTCTGTGACTTAATGGCATATTAAGTGCTTTCAGATACGATGTTTTTATGTTTCCCAAAATCTATCAACAACAATTTTAAAGAAAAACCTTGCTTGCATTGCTAGTATCAAAAACAGATACGTGATCCAAAAATCAAATACACTTCATCATAAACATAAAGACTAGGAGAGATCATTATAGCTGATGTTACAGCTACCAAAGAAATATGTGGCATGCTGCCGTTTACAGCTTACAAACACTGGCTTAATAAAAAGAATCTCTCTTGGAGAATCATCCGGCTTTGAATTAAAAAACTAAAGGCCTGAAAATCTACTCTCAATGAGTTTTCCAGTGTTTAATTACCTTTGTTACTGATGCTGTGGTTTACTCTCCTTAAATGCTGTTGATGGAGAGGAGTTGAATTAGTTTTGTTCAGGCTGTATTTAGTTTAATCTCTGGTTCCCATCAATCTGATGATTAGACTGGACAGTTCAGTAAGAAGAATAGCCACACATGCAAAAATATATATATATATTTTATAGTGTAATCCAAAGGTTCATGTCTAAATATTCATCTGTAAGTGCATAGGTAAAGCATTTCTCTTACAAATAATTTTGAGTCTGACTTGATTGTTGAACTCTATTTGGAGGAATATTGCACAGAAGGGAGGTGACTATAGTGAGGGAATTCAAACCCAGTGAGATAAATGTGGTGATCTCACTGCATACAGCTGTGTTGGCTTTTTCTGCTGCTTTGCTAAACAAACAGCCTTGGCGAGTTTCCTGCTAGGAATCTAGTCTTTCACCCCATGGAAGGCAAAGGGTGCATGGTGGTAAGAGCTTCTCAAAGCAAAACAAGAATAAAGGGGCTTCCTGGTTAATATATTTTCTCTCAGCAAAGAAACATTTTTGTGACTATGACTGCATTAACTGCGTTTGCCAGCTCTGGTGTCTTGTATATTCAGTGAAGAGCTCCATAGAGATACAAAGAAAAACTAAATTGTTTTGCACATGTGAAACTTCTTTCTGTTACTGTTTTGTTTTGAGGCCCAATTATTACGCTTGAGTTTACAAGCCCCCAAAAGTTTGTTCTGCGCTGCCTTTGTCATTCTTAGTTCGAGTCCGAAAGATAGACTGATAGGAAGTATTTTTAAATGTTTCTGATGGTATTTGTTAATCATCATAGAGCACAGCTGTCTTACGTTTCGAGTAAACAGTCTGCAAGTCATCCTTTGGCTGAAAACTGAAACACTATATGGTAAATACTAAAAATGGACAGTGGGGGAAAGAAATCACTTCACAAACTAGGAATAAATCTGTTCTTGTAGCATTTCACATATAGTGTTGCATTAGTCTTTTAGGAGCTCTCTGGGACTGTGAAATGTGCTAGAACAAAAGGTAAACTGTGTCACTTTAAAACATTATTCCTTATTTAAACACAACAAATAAAATATTCATTTACACTGTCTGCTCAGGATTTCCAGATGCCAAAACCTAAAGATTTTCTTGCAGCTACAGGAAAGGAGGTTTTCAAATGATACAAGTAAGCTTGTTTGCTAAGTCTTGAACTCTCCCTGTGATGCTTCTGTGCTACTAAGCTTTTGATACTTCCAAATTCCTATACTAACTATATTATTCATAACGCTGGTATCTTACAGACTTGCTTAAATCACAGCAGAACATTCTCTGCTGATGATGATTGCTTCAGTTTTCTGTGCATGGCAAAACAAAGGTGCTTAGATGCCTGAACAACTTTTCTTTGTGGAAAACGTCCCATCTGTGTGGGGAAATGAAGGTGATGATGATATGGCCTAAAAAAGAGCACCTTTGGTGTAGTGCCCCAGCGTTACTGGTTTTAAACTCATCTTGCCAATTATGATTCTGAGGAACTGAGACATGACAAATATATGGGCCATATTAATCTCTCCTTTCAGGCTTGCCTGTGTCAGCTGAAGCAAAGACTGTTCCTGTGCCTCAATATGTGCACAAGGTAAGGAAGGCAAGCAAACAATCTTTGSGCATGGCACCTTTATAGGCATTTATTTTCTCTGCATGGAGTCGATATCAACTTACAGACTGAGGAGCATGCACAGGCAAACACCGGTGAGGCTGTACTCTCTGTGATAGTGCATAAACAAGTATGAGATGTACAGAATTACTTAATCATGGAACCAGTTCCATGTAGGTATAATTTCTGGAGATGCTTCAATACACTTTGCATTGGGCTTTTATTGGGATACTTCTAGGGGTTAAATCATTCTCCAGAGATTGCGCTGGCATTGCCTCATTTTGTTCAATACTATGAAAAATATTTCACTCTCTTAGCTAATGTAATTCAGCCAAGCCTGCAGGGAGATTTGCTTGAGAATCATTCATATTTTGGATTGGAAAAAATTAGAATAGTTAAGTGTTTCCCAAAACAGAATGAATTATTAGTATCATTTTTAAACTAAATATTAATATAAAAATAAATTCTGATAGGCTGCCAAGTTAAAAGAATGAAAAATCAGGTGATGTATGTATACAAAACAAATTAGAACAGGGATCCTTCTAGCATTAAGCAGTTGTTCAGTATGTGTATTCATAATTATGATCTCAGATTCTCTAACCTTGTAGAGTTTCATGTTACCTACATTTTGAATGTAGATCAGAATTCCAAAATAAAATATTTTATGGTTAATATGCAATACTATGTCATATTCTAGAAAAGGGAAAGACATATATAATCTTTATTATTCAAACCCTAACTGTTAGAGTAAGCAAACCAGACTCTTCAGAGTGCATTAAATTATTTTCTTATTTTGGGAAAAAAAGGTGTTCTAAATGTGTTCCTATTCGGATCAGCAGTTTTCAAGCAGAAATTTAATATATAGTTATTTAAATACAGTAATTTGGTTTCTGATTCTCTAATTCTAATTCTGAGAAGACACAGGAAAGCATAAGAACTTTTATTTTTTAAGCCAACTTCTATGTTACCTGCTTGTGCTTCCATTCTAGATCTTATTAGTGAAAGTGTTTAGGAAACCAAAAGGTAAAAGTTGTTGAATCATATCACAAGTCCAAAAAGAATAATGGTATTAAACAGAGTTGTCTGTGGTAATGGTGATGATAATAATGATAAATAATTTTGATGGAATAAATAGTTCAAGAGAGTCAAATGTTCTAAAGTGATCATGCAGCTGTGTATTAAACAGGTGTTGAATACAGCAACTTCAGTTTACTTAATATCAGAAAAAGTAATTGCTATTACACACAGCTTAAACCTCTTATTCAATCTACAGAAAAGAGGGGAAAGTACTAAATAAGCAATATATTACATGCAAGTCTTCTTACTTTAATGATTTTTTAATGAAGAAACATCCCTTTCCTCATCCTCTAAACCATCTAAAGACTATTAATAAACACACCATGGTGGGGAGGAGGGGGAAAAGATGGCAAAGATGGAAAATATAACTTCTATTCCTGACGCTGATTCTTAATTACAACCTGACTGATAAAGAAAGCACACAGCATAAAGTTTTATTTATCAGTGCAAGATCACCACTGCCAGTATTGGACTATATGTGATATCGTTTTATCTACCTTTTTGACTATAGGCTTATAGCACTATTGTAAAAAGTCAGCCTGGAATGGCTAATCCTGACTGTTATTTACAAGGCAAAAGAGGAAAAAGAAGAAATGGGGCTCAGGGCTTGACCAAAACCAGGGAGGTCTTGACAGCCTGGGAGTCCTGATCTGTCTCTATTTCTGGTCAGGGTCTCTCCCAGGTCAGTACATTAGAGGTTGATGATGTCATATGCACCCTGGATTTATTAAAGATGGGGAAGGAAGAGAGAAACTATTAGAATATTAATCCACAGTTATTTTGGTCCACAAATTAATTATGAGAAGGAACAGAGAGGCTACCCTTGTCAACATAGCCTGTGTCTATGTTGTAAAATAGTTAATCTTTACATGTGTACATGGGTATGGCTGCTTTTCTAAATCTGTCACAGCCCATGAGGATTACATGTAACTAAAAATAATTTTTCCAGATAGTTTTATCTTGAGAATCAAATTTTTATGTTGCTGGTTAAAACTATGCATCATGTGCAAATAGTGTTTGAAAATCTTTGATCTGCCTGTTATTTTCTCCCAGTTACCTCTAGCTGGCACTCCTGTCAACATTTTATGCTAGAGGATTTACCCTGCTTGTGTCACAGTGGCTTTGGTTTTTCACTGCGTGGCGGTCCCCAATTACTATGTACCAATAGTAAGTCTTTGAAACGTCTGTGAAAGCTCTTTCAAGACAACATACAAAATAAGATGAACGAGATATGCTAGACTGTCAGGCCTAACGCCAGTTATCATAATTGTGTGGTTATGTTGCACTTTTCATTTCAGAATTCCCAAGTGTTTTACAAGAGTATTTTTAAAACTGTTTGTTCCTTTGAGGAGGAGTTATAAACTCGTGTGATTTTTAGAATGAGTCCCCAGTACTACTTAGGGCAGTTAAACATTATCATAATTTATTAAGGTTATTAACATTTCTCAGCTTATAAGGTTCAATTTTCTAGGAAGCTCTTTGGTGACTTAATACTTGCCAGCTCTGCAGAATCACTCTCTAAATCTGCTAATGGATGTGTACATATGCATCTGTGCTCATGTTTGTACGCATGGTACACGTTCATTTTCCATAACTTTCCTTTCATTAGAAGTCTTGAAATTGTAGTAGGGTTAAAAGTTAAAGGTTCTAGTCATTTGTATATGCAAATTATGGTCTGAAATCTTTAAAGATAAAGATAGAAATAGAATTCATATTTTAGATTAATATGGTTAGCTCTGTAATACTGCCATATAATGCTTACACAGTATCTGTTTCATAAGCATTGCAAATAATTATATTAATCTTGATTAATACATAATCTGAGGATATTTGCTCATCTTTTGTGAAATTCATCAGGGTCTAACAATGTAAGTATTGAGATAGCTATTCATATTAGAACTGGGTATTACAAAAAAGTCAAGGTTGTAAAGTTATATTGACACATTTGAGCATTTTTAAGAATTCCATTTGAATGACATTTATATCTTATATACCGTCGTGTATACCTTAATGAGATATTAGTGTCCTACTATTAGAAGTTCTTAATGTGGAAATCTTACACCGAAGGGCTGACCGTGGGTAGGATAGTCCATAAGGGAAGGCAAGAAATAAGCGCCAGTAAGGGTAGGAGGAGAGGCAGGACAGTGCCCTGATTCGGACCCATCTTCACAGCCAGACGAGGACAATGCTTACATGGATTAACCCCGGGAATAAGGCAACAAAAGTCCGTTTCCAGATCCGCCGCCGCGTCCTCGGGACGTTGCCCCGAGCGCCCCCGGCGCGGCAGCGGGGCCGGTCGCGGG
>NW_020451086.1:199104-241589 GCF_003343035.1 Apteryx rowi | reverse complement strand
CGGGCCGGTCCGGCGGCCCAGCCCAGCACGGAACGGGAGCAGGGAGCCGGGAGCCGGGGAGGGGGCGCGCCGCTTCCCTGCCGGGCTGCTTGGTAAGTGCGGCGCGGGCTTGCGGGCTGCGTTTGAGCAGGGGTAGGTCAAGGAAAACGCGGAGTCGGAGCCCGGGGCAGGTCGAGGCAGGTCGGGAGCCGCGTTCTCCCCCCGGGCGCTGCTCGCACCCGGGCGGCTCAAGTTTTCCCTCCGCTTGGCGGCTCGCAGCTCCCCGGCGGGGCTCAAGCATCGCTCCTGGCCGCCGCCGCCTGGACCGTGCTTCAGCCTGTCCCGCCTTGGTTCTGGCACCCTTTTTGGTAACTGTTTGTGCTGAAGGCTGTTTACGATGTGCAGCCTAGCAACCCGCCAGTGTCCTCTCCCAAATGAGCGCTCTCCTCTGCGTTCGTGATAATCACAGAATCACAGAATCGCTGAGGTTGGAAGGGACCTCTGGAGATCATCTAGTCCAGCCCATAACGTACATCATGTCCGTGTACAGGCACCGGGGGCTTGTGCGCTGCATCTGCAGAAGGGTTAATGAATCATTAACAGCAGCGTGTGGAAGCTGCCTGTATCCACCTACCCCTCAGCTGCTCTCTACAATTGCTTCTGTTTGGGATTTTTCTTTCTTGATTCTGCTGAAATGTGCTGTGTTTTAAATGATTTTCTGTGCTGAATATTCTGCAAAGCAAAGACAAATTGCCAGTGATCTTTCTATGGTCTATTTTGAATATATTATATAAATTATAGATTAAAAATTGTCAAAGAACGTATTCCCACACAAAGTGAATTTTTATGTTGATATACAACCGGGCGGACCCCTCCCTGCCCATCTGTAAGTCCTTGTGTTAGATATCCTTTCCACACTGTAGCTCCACTTTTCTTTGTTGATTTTTGCTAATTATTTTGTTGAGTGTAATTTGCTGAAATCAGACTAAACTCTTCTGTTTTTGTCCCATGATTTCATCTTTTTTGAGACTTGGATTTTTTTTTTTAATTTGTTCCTCTTTGAAAAACTAACGTTTGACTCCTTGACTGGATCAGGTGATACTTTACAGCTCACCTCTTCCTCTGCTTAGTCAGGCCTTTTGATGGGAATTATCCTTAGAATAGCTTCACATGGTTTGAGGGCATTTTTAGTACTATCAAGGCAAATATATGATGAACACAACGTTTTATACTTGTGAATCATCTATGAATCATTCTTGTTTTCTGTGAAATGTATATTTTGTAAACTTACTAGTTTGGGCAAGTAAATTTCGTGGTAAGGGTTGCTTGCAAAATGCTTATGCCCACTGTGACAGGTGATTCTTGGATTTTTTTTTTTCTTCCTCTGCCTAGATGACTAAAATGTACCTTGTGTTACACCAACAAGTGAGCTGTGGAATTTGTATGAATATTTTTCAGATAATCAGATCTATTAGCAAATAAAATGTGTTGCTTATCACAAATAAGCTTGAAGACCTGCTTCCCCCATCTACAGTGAGATGTATTACCTGGGATTCCCTAAATACTTAGAGTTTCCAAATGCCTAGGTTTAGAAAGGTTCCTCTTTAAGGAATTTTCACAGGTTTAGCTGATTATAACTTAAGGTGGTATTTGCTATGAGTTACCTTTAATCTGTGATATCATGCCTTTCTCAGGTAGTAGTTTTGGGGTTCTTCTGTGTAATATTAAAGGCTTTTCATGATATTCTTATGGAGATCTCAAGTAGAAAGCAAGTAGTAAGACTCTACAGTTCCTCAGGCAGATCTAAAATATAGTATTGCCTAGATACAGGAATACAGCTGGCAGCTTTAGTGATCACTGCTCTTTTATAGTTGAGCCTTCTAAATTATTTTTAAAATATCAAAGCCATCAAGAGCATGACAATTAACCTTTCCAAGAACAGAAATGGTGAGTTTTTTTCTCTCACATGGTGCTCTGTATCTCCATTCTGACTACCTGTACCCTCCTATGATTCGTGCCCTTAGTTATCATTAAGGTCTTGCCAGTCTACCTTGCTCTTTAACTGCAGGCCTCTCCTTTATTCCTTTATCCTTTGGCTCCCTAGTTACATCAGTGACATAATTAATATTCTGCTATGTGGTGGTTTAGATAGAAGTCCAATGGGCACAAGGTAAAGAACAACAAATACATCTCAATAGCTGCCAGTTCCAAATCCCAAGTCCCTGTTTGTGCTGCCTTGCCAGCCTAACTCGCTAAGCACTAGCAGCTGGTACAGGTTCATGCTTGAGAAACCCAGACTGTGTGTGGGCTAAAACCATGCTGTGAGTGGGCTAAATACATCATGTTTAGAGTCCTTTCTTTTCAGCTATGTCAAGTCTGGCATCAGTAAATGAAGATGAGAAATAGTATTTATGCAATATGTGTACTAGAAATCGCTCAAGAAGATGTTTTGCTGTGTCAGGCTTCTGTTGCCCCTGTTCTGCAAGTGATGAGTTCTCCAGCCAGAAGGCAGTTGCCAAGGTGGGACTAGCTGCAAGCTTTTAGGTTCTCCTGCTTTAATGCTGCTCCTGATGGTATCACTTCCTCAGGAGGCTTTTAGCCCAAGTATTGCACTGAGGCTTTATGCAAAGCAGCCATCCTAGTCTTTGCCAGTAAACAGAATAAGTTAAATTTAAATTGGTGAAATGCTTATAGACAGGCTGAAAGTAAAAGTCTGACCTAAGTCTGAAGCTTTTCAGCAATGTTAGCTTTCACTTTGAAAGCAGGAAAACTAAAAACATTCTCAAGCAATAAGTTATAGAGCTTTAAGGATTCACGTGGTGGGATTCTGTGATATAATCTCGGCCACTGAAAAACTGGATGTGTTGAAGCTAATCATTTTAGTTTGCTCTGTGGTCAGCTCAGACAGGAGAGCCTTCAGAAGGCAATTCTCGCCTATCATGGGTGTGGAAGAGCTGAATTCTCCTCTGGAGCTGTCCTTCCCCCTCTGCTAACTGTAGATAGAGCCTTAAAGGCTAACTTAGAATACATGACTTTAAATTGGCTTAAATTAGGTAGCCTGAATCCCACAGAATTCATCCTACCAAACTAAGGCTTATAGAGGCCCTGATCAGCAAAATTCAAGAGAGCCATTTTCATGGGTCTCTGTGGCTGTTCACTGTGGAAGTGCTTCCAAGACCAGTTCAGAGATGATCTGAAGTAAAAACTCCTAAAAGCAGTAGTATTGAAGCTATACCCTTAATGCCAAGTGTTTCACCCTACAGATCTGCTCCTATTGGTAAGGCTTACACTGCTTGCTAGTGTAAACTTAACATATATCATCTTGAGCTACTTGTTTCAAATTTTTCAAATGTAAACTAATTCTAGGTATATATTTACAGGAAAGTATGAAGGAAATATAAACACCATAACATACTGTTCAAAAAGAAGTTACAGTAAAAGAAGACATTAATGCATGTGTCCCTTGAGTAGCTATAGACACAAACAGTACTTTACTATTAGAAAATACTATTATAGAAAGTATATTACTGACATATGTAGGTTTCTTAAATATCAGTTCTGTAGAGATGCAGTTGATGAAAGGGAGCCATAAAATTAGAGCCTTCCCCCTCACCCATTCCAAAACTGCCCTCAGTAGGTACTTTTCTCATAGTAAATATTTCCTAAAATGTTGAAAATATTTTCTCAGCAGTCATTTATTGAGGTTCATCAGTCTGCTTCAATGACTTGTCTAGAAATATATGTAATACTTTTTTTGGAAATTTACATTTTTATTTACTGGAAGAGGTCGTGCTGTATGAACATCTTGATTTGTTGTGCCATTACTTCAAATCAGCAGTTGGTGATTTCATCTTATATTGCTCAGAGGCATTCATATGAAATGTGAAATAAGCCTTTGAATAACAAACCAGTGCTGGTTTCTCTTGTTCATTCTTTGCAGAGTAAGGCAGGATTGTGTATTTGGTATTGACAAGAAAGATGGGATACACAGATTGTGATCCTACTTATATTTTTCATTGTGTAAAGTCATTTATCTTGAGTGTTAAATGTGGCTCCTAAGCTTTGTTGCAGGCATTTTCTCTCTGAGAAGACAGAACTAAGTGAAACTCTCAGGGAAGAGTCCTAAAAAAAAAACAGGTAGCGGCCCTAAGGAGAGTAGTGAAGGAGGAAGACAAAAAGCAGCATCAAAAATACCCTGAAAAGGATGGGGGATGTTACCTGGTAGCAATAATAATAAATACCTGCATAGAAGCCCTGAGGGGTCAGCAGTACATACCTTAGGGTTTGGGGAAATAGCTGGATTCCCTGGAAGAGGGAGAGATTTTACTGGGTTAGGCAGGATCTAAACTAACACAATGTACCAATGAAAGGGGAAATTGAGGCAGACAGTAGAGACAGGCAACATTATTTTTGGCTGAGATTCAGCTGCCATAACTTAGGTGCGATATGTGAGCCTAAGTTAGTTGCCGTAGGCTTTCTGGAGGGTGATTCACCTCCTTCTCGATAGCTCGGATGAAGGGTGCTCTGGGGGTGTCGTCTTCTTTCTATTGACTATAAACAGAGTATCAGGTGACTAGCTTAGATGTCTAACTCTGGGTGTCTAAAGTTAGATGATTCATCTCCCTTTATTCAGGTAACTGAACTAATGTCTCAGCGTAATTCCTTTGGCTTAAAACTAGGATAGAATTGGCCTGTGTGCCTCAAGAGCCTGTGAAGGTGCTCTACTAGTACAAACCATCCTCGTATTCACAGAGCAGCCAGTGTACCCTGCTGCTGAGGTTCAGAGCAGGGCTCCTGCGGTCCCTGGACAGCAGACCTGCCTGGTGAGTGAGAGAAAGTCTCTTTTTGCTGAGCTGTGCTTCTTGTCTCATTACGTTCTTTTAGGCCAAGTTCTAATTGGCATTTATAGAAGTGAGTGAGTATTTATAGAAACTGAGTCCGTCTGTGGGCTCTTGGGTTTGCCCGCTGTGAGCTGAAATGAAAGAACTATCTTTAATTTACTTTTGAAAAAGGGGATGGGTATATTATGTAGTAATTTTGTTCTCTCACTATCTAAACCAGGGGCCTCTTGTGAACAGAAGGTACCATTTTGCAGAATTGCATGGTGGTTTTGTGGTTGTGTGGGTGATTGAGACTCATGGAAAAAGCACTACTAAGCATTTTTGAAGAGAATAAGTATTACTAGCTGTGTTTCTGAAACTTGAGCTACTCAAGCTCCATAGCACAAGGGCAGTTTACTTTGCAATAAAAATGTTTCAATAGAACAGCTGTAGGGAAGAATTTGGCCTATGAAGTTTAATGATTAGTTGCTGTTTAATGACTAGCTGCTCCTCAGGACTGAAACTTGCCACCCATAATTTCTCCTTACTCTGATTCTTGACATACTGTTTCCAGTTTACTGAAGTTGAAATACTTGCTTGGCTGAAAATTATATCCCCTCATATCTCATTCATGATGGAAACATCAGGTGTATGTTCCTAAATCTCATTCCAAATTATAAGGTACATGAGTTCAGCATGAGGAGTAAGTGCTCAGAGGGGATCTGGGTGCCTGGGCTTTTTCAGTATTTTCTGCCAGAACCCCAGGTGTCACTAAAGGGGGTAAAACAGTGGTAGAATCTGGGCAGATGTTGGCTTTTTCTCTCCCTCTAAATAACTCATCACTGTGACCTCTGCAATTTAATTTAATTGTCCAGGTCTCTCTGAATGGAGGCATCTGTACTGGTTTACCACAGTACATGTGTGCTCAGAGTTTGGCACCAATATATCTATATTGACTCTTTTCCAAAACAGATTGCAAATACTCCCTGTATTCGATCCAAGCGATTGGTATGAAAATGCTTGGAGCTCAAATTAATTGAGGGTGGCCACAGACATTTGGGAAATGCAGTTTCAAACAGCCAGATTAAGCTCTTCTGTGACAATGAAACAGGCATGAACTATGAAGTTTTAATCTCTTCTCTTAAGGAACTTTGTCAGCCAAAATTCTTCTAATTTTGCTAATCTTCAGCAGTGTGTAACATGCTTTTGTTTGTGTCTGTATGAATTATGCTGGAGTCAGATTTACAGCTCTGCTGCAGTGAGTCACTGGCAGGCCTGGTAACGGCACATCAGGTCCCCGTCCCTTTTGCTTACTCCTGTGCTTCAGTTTTTTGTGGGTCTGCGTCTCTGTGAAGGAGGGAGGTAAATATCACTAAAGTCTTTTGAAATCGACTTCTCTGCCTCCCGTTTTCAAAACTGGTCCACTGAGTAGACAGTTTTTGCCAAAAGTTAACTGGACTCGGCTTCCTACAAGCAGGGGAGAGAACAGAAATGCTGCTTTAACATTTGCTTTGAACTGGTATTTCCACATATCATAATGCTGTGCAACTCAGAAATACCCTGGGCTGAGGAGCAGAATAACCATGTTAGCTTATTACTACGTTAGCTCTGGTGTGGCACCAGGGTAACCTGACAATCACAGAATCACAGAATAGCTGAGGTTGGAAGGGACCTCTGGAGATCATCTAGTCCAACCCCCCTGCTCAAGCAGGGTCACCTAGAGCACGTTGCACAGGATCGCATCCAGGGGGGTTTTGAATATCTCCAAGGATAGAGACTCCACAACCTCTCTGGGCAACCTGTTCCAGTGCTCTGTCACCCGAGGTGTGGGTTTGTGTGTGTGTGTGTGTGTGTGTGTGAAAACCAAGTAAATAGAAACCATAAACTGATGCACCAATAGACAGAATTTATCTGCAAATCCTTAAAATTCTTGCTCTTCCATGTCCAGAGCAGGCTCAATAGGCAGCCATGCTGCCAGACACAAAGCACTTTTGGTTATATTACCTAATAGGAATTTCAAAAAAGGAGAATATTCAGATTTTAAATCTTGCCTTTGTTGTCTGAGTGCCTAGCATCCCTCTCAGTGTACGCAATGCATTATATTGATTTCTCAGCAAGATGAATGAAATCTTCATGAAGTTCTTTCTTTTGCTTTGTTTTTGTGAAAAGAATTCAGTCTTCAAGAAAAAATAAGCCTGTCTTAAACCTGTTTTTTGTTTTGTTTTGTTTTTTACAATATTGCTCTACTAAAGTACAGAAATAATGCAGAACATGTTATGCATAAATCAGACCTGATACCTTAATTTAAAGAAAATTATCTTTCTAGTTACTTAAAGTCTGACAGCATCCAGGAATGTAATAAAAGTGAAATTCTTGTCTAAAAAATTTGGGAGGCAAAATGTTCCATCAGCCAAGTCCAGTTGAGAGCTGAATATGTCGTGACTCTAATTGTCTTACCTCATAATATTCATCTCAGTGTCTTAGTTTCCTCATGCATAATTTAAAATATAGGTAAGTAGAACATTTTTTGTTAGGTATACAGAATGTCTGATAGCCTTATGCATTTAAACCTTACATGATTGAATGTTAAATCAAATGTCTGCTGTTTGAAAAGGAAGACTATAAATTTTTTTTTCTTTGAAGGACTAAGAACTGAATCAATTGTCTGAATAGGAAAGAACAGTGAAATGCCTCACCGTAGATTTCCTTTTTTTTTTTTTAAGGAACATTAGTTTGATATAGCCAGCTAGCTTGTTCTGTATCCTCAAAATGCGGAACTTGGAAAGATCAAATCACATTCCTATTTATGTGTGAAAGCTGGAGATTTTTTTTCCTGCACATATAAATGGTTGTTTGTTTAATTTTAGATTTTATATGTATCATATGCAAGTACATATACCCAGAGAGCTTGTATACCACTGGCTCAAGCCAGGATAAAAGGGGCTGCCATCACTGAAGCTTCCCCTAAAAATAATACTCAGTTCGATCTGCAGCAAACCTTCTCCCCAAGGTCTCTGCACACTCTGTTAGTGTTCCTGTAACACAGTGCTCCCTGCTATTCAGTTTTGTGGCAGTCTGCTTCAGCAATAATGCCCTAAGCATTGAGTGATTGACCAATGTCCATTTCTTTTTTTAGTCTTAATCATTTTGTTTGACTCCCTGGTGGCTGATAGCACTGCACATGTGTGTTGGCAGTGCCCCTGACTATTCCGTTTAAGCCATTGCAAGCACCCTGAAACCAGGGACTAGTGTCGACCTTTCTATGCTCTTTCTTTGACAGCGAATTTACATGAAGTTCAATGTATAATACTGCATATTTGTCAATATCCTAAATTCTTCATAATTGAGCATTAGTATCAGATTAAAAGATGAGCACCTCATGGAAGCTCCACAGTAATGTTTGCAATAACTCTTTCGGCAGTATTTGATGCTCTTGAGTGCAACTGCTCTGTGTTCCTATGGCTGATATTCAGGCCTGAAATGGCTCCTCCTGTTTCTTCCTCAGCAAAATCCCAAGTGTAATAAAAGGCAAGTGATTTGCTGTCCCCAGCTGAGATTTCCCCAGCCTGGCTCCATGTACCATTGCGCTATTTGCATGATCTCGTGTAGATACATAGCAATGTGTCTTGGATGCCTTTTCTGGAATGCACCAAAATACCTGCTGTCTCACAGGCACAGCTGATTCTATCGAAGGGATGCCACAGTACCATAAAAGAGAGGAGCAGCAGGCACTCACTGAAACCAGTCAATGCCAAAGTGCTGGTAGTTAGCAGAATATTTTGAATTTCATTTTCAGCAAAGGGGTCCACCCCTTTGCATCAGAGGTAAGAAACCTTTTGTATTCTGTTCAAATTCCCAGTGAACCCAGAAGATGAGCTAGCAACACTGAGGGACTGTCATCTTACTGTCCCTTCTTTTTAGATGTGGTCTTGCTGTCAGAGATATTCCATAATAGGTTCTTTTTTTGTCCCTGTAACATGTTTTATTCTTACTAACACCACTGTGTTTTCTTATATGCTCTGTTCCAGATCAGGTTAGTATACCGCACACTGTAATTCATGTTTTGATGATTATAGAGAAATTACAATTAGAAATAAAAATGCATTAGACAATACTGTGATGCAAACATACTTTTATGTATTGTGTACGAGTTTGACTTGTCAAGAAATCTGTTTATGCTACTTAGATAATTTTTTATACTGGCGCCTCAGGTGTTGGGTCCCTTTAAGTACAAGCTTTGCTCAAGCATGCCTTTTTCCAGAGTTGCTTTTCACTCTCTTGAAACAGGGGTAGTCATGCTATAAACACGCAGAATCATCAAGTCTAATGGGCCTATATTTAGAGTGTCTAAAATAGAGAGTGACAACAAACACAGTATTTGTGGATTGCCCTGAAGGATTGCAGTGTCCTGGCATCATAGTAAATTGCATAATCTCAAATGGCTATCCAAACACTGGAAATGAGGAAAGACCAGTTGGATCATCCAAGGAATTTTTCTGCCAGAGCAGGCTTATTTCCTTTGATACCTCTTCCAGTTTGTTCTATTTTGTCTGGCTTCAAATATTCAACCAGGACTTCCTCAGACTGGGAGACAGCCTCACATATTACAGTTCCATTTATACAAAGCCCTCAAGCAGTATCTCCCTTCTAGCAAGAATCCCTTTTTAAAGTCTTTTCCTTTGAAAGGTGCTGATACGGCTTGGAAGTTACAGCTTTAAAGTATAGCGAAGACTCAAACAGAACACAGTTTTCTTGCTCACTGTTCCTAATCTCCCTTTCCATTCAACTTTCTGCTCGGAAAAGTTTCTTTGATTTCTTTCAGGACTGTCATCTCCTTAAAGGTTCTTGTTTTTCTGCTGCTTTCACAGTCAGCTTCTGTGTTTTTTTCCTCCCTCTGAATCTGTTTTCCCATTCTGAGGCTCACAGCTCAGCTAAATGAATACCCACCCTCTAGGCAGGCATACAACCTGCAGTGAAGCATCTCTATCTACAGAATCCAGTTTCTGACTTGTCTTGAATGTGGCTAGTGTTTTGAGTGCTTGACTTCTTTCTCTTAACTTTCTTAGTCCCAAATGAGTTTAACTGGTACTGAATGATGGCAACTAAGTATACTCACCATTTTCAGTGAATTTTTTTCACCTAACTGCTAGCATGAACGATAGCATGAATTCAGCTGGAATTCAGAAGATAAAGCCCTGATTTCATTTGTGTGACTGAAACCAGCCTTGAGGTGTAGGAAGAAATTCACTGGCTCTCCTTTCACTGATGGAGGCATTACCAGTTGTACAGTGAACACTGTCTAAAGCAGTAATTTGTTGCAAGACATATAGGCAATGCTAGAATGGTAATATCTGGCAGAATAGAACGGCTTTTCGTAAAAGCCAGGATGTGCCTTTACTAGAAGAATGCTTATCATCCAGCAAAATATTCCAGTAAACTTTTATGATCATTTACTTCCCTGTTTCTTTTGTCATTAGTCCCAGTTAAGATGAAGAATGTGTGCAGGCAGAGCTTTGCGACCTGTGTTCACCTCCTGCCAGGTTTATGTAATGATATCAGGCTGTAATGCCATAGTTGGTACTAGGATGATTAATTATAAAACACTGTGCTTTCCACTTCAGTGACTGTAACAGGAGAGAGGAGATGACTGAGGAAAAAAAAATACAGCTTGATAATCATCACAATAGCAAGTAAGGTAAAATAAATTTGGGGGGATTCAGTGAATGGAGTACATCTGTCTAGTTTGTCTGTGCATGACTTAGACAAGAACATACTGATAAAAGCTTCCATACCAGATGTGCAAACTGAGGTGCTCCGTGGGAGCTTTCTTTTGAAAAAGGTGTCCCTTACATGATCCACTTTTTCAGGTTTGATAGAAGAAATCACTTTTTTAACACAGTTCCCTCCCCATCTTATGGATTGGAATGCACAAGAAATGATATGTTGTGCAATAGGTGGCACTATAGCAAATTCACCATCCTGAACCAACATAAATTAAGCTTTCATAAGATAAAGTAAGTATGGGTCAGAGAAAGTTCGAGACAGGTGTAGTAATGGGGTATAGAAGTCTGGGATCTGAGCAGAGATTCGGACTTCTGCCTCATGGTGGTTTTGAGAAAACGAGGAAAGGTTGAAGAGGACTGTGCTTGTGTCCTCTCATAAGGGGATGTTACCACCATTGCCCCACTTTTATTTCATTCAGATTTTTTTGTTGCCTACTCTTATGACCCACAGAATTTCAAAGAACAAGGAAAACCTGATTTAGCTGTAAAAAGATTCTGAATTAGTCTAGCTCTTGGGAAGTTAAACACTTAAATAAGTGTTTTGCTTATTTTTTTTCTCCTACTTGTGCCATGGTGACTGGAAAAAATCACAGATTTTAGAAATGCAAATGACCTGCTGAATAACTTGGCATGTTTCCTACTGTTACCTGTGATTTTTTTTTTTTTTTTCCCCCAGTCTAGTTTTAAAGCACTGTTGGTCTATAAAGTAAGAGTAGTGTTTGACAAAGACCAGTCTTACTTTGCCTCAGACTAGTTTGAGTCGCAAGGCTGGCAGTTTGGGAAATTATTCTTACAATTTTAATGCAGTTATGCTTTGAATGTATCATGGGCCCACAGTGAGTTATATTTAAAGAGCCCCAAAATATAAAGCTTCTCCTACTTTCCTAATGTGACTGGGGATGTGAAGTATCTCTGCCAAACATTTTGTCTGGTATCCTCCCTTAGTTTCTCCCTGTTACGTATTATTAGTAATTGTCAAAAATAATTTCATTTCTATTCTTTTTCTGTATTGCTGATCTTCTACAGTGCCTTTCTACATTACTCAAGTTCTTGGGAGTACAAGGAATAGAGGAAGAGACTGTACAGTTTTCTTCCAGTATCAGCTTTTTCCTCCCTCTAAATAGTATCTTATCTGGTAGCCTCTAGTTATGAGGCATTCAGAATTCATGAAGTGTTTCTAAAGTATGGCCTTAGCAGAAGAAAGAGAGTGCACTGCCTTCTGAACTCCCTAAATATCCTGATATTGTCTGCAAGAGAGGGTCTTAGGTGTTCTGTCTCTCAGATGGAAAATAGAGGAGCTTCTATGACAGATAAATCGTGATGTAAAGAAAACAGCAGCTGCTGACCTTTGGGATATTAGCCTTGACAGAAATCTTCCTGAGGGAGACACTTATCACTCTTATCCACACATCACCTACAGGCTCTCTTTTTTTACTGTCATTAAATGTGGGCTTCCAGCATTTGTGGGGCATGGTTTTATGTTTGGTTGTTGGTGTTTTTGTGGTCTAGAGAAAATACAGGCATCCCTAAACATCTCAGCTCTAACACTGGTTCTGTCACTGATTTGCAATGTGGATTTAGACAGATCATTTCTTATCTGTTGGAATAACTGGGCATAGCCATTACCCGGTGTGACTGGGTCCTGTGCTCAGGAAGACCCCGACCACTTTTCTGTCATTCAACGTGCCAGATGGCCCTACTCTGCCTCGCTCCATCTCTGTCTAAAATTGCCATTTCTATCATCAGCCCCAGGGGATAATAATATACTAGGCTGTATACACAGAGTGCTATCAAGGCTCTTGTTGCTGTTCACTCAGGAGTCAGCTGTAACAGGCAAAGCCATTCCTGTTCCAGGGAGGTCAGAGGAGCCACTTATGAGTGGGTTCAGTTTGGGTCCCTTGGAGCCCTAATTCTTCCCTATATATCAATAGCTTTCACACAAATGAGTAGTGCATGCACCAAATAGTGACTGAACCTATTAGGGCAATGCTGAAATCTAGGAGCTCCGTATAATAGCACGTATGAGTCACAGAGTACGTAAAACTGGTGTAAGTTCTAAAACCTGGTGTAACCAGAAATTTTCTCAGGGGCAACTTATGAGCTGGGGGACCTGTATACATGGGGAAAATATGATCTACAATATCAAGAAAGCAATACATAAAATAATTGAATATGATTTCTTTTCTCTCATCATTTCTGTCATTCATAAACTTAGGGATAATCTCAGGCATTTAGGTAGAGGCTGGTGCAAAGATTTTTCAGTAATAATAAAATTCAAATCCAGTTCCTTTTTTTCATTGGGTTTCTTTCAAGGTTTTTTTTTTTATGACTTTTTTTACTTGGTTGTGTTTTGTTTTTGTTGTGGTACTCTGAGGTAGCTAGGATTTTCTTTTGATGCTTCAGAACAGACATCTAATTTGGGGTTTGTTTATTATTCAGGTCATGATGTGCTGATGGTCAGTGCTTGTTACAGGCCAAGTTGAGAGGAAGAACCATGAGCTCTCACTCACTTGGAAATTTGCCCAAGGCAGCAGTCATTCTGTACTTCATGCCATTAGAATTGTTTTGTCTCTACAGGTTTGCCAAACAGACATGGTCAAGATAAAAATTACATGTTTTACCTTGAGACCTTCCTGGCATTAGTGAAACTTGGGGTTGTTACAACAAAAGCCGTGGTCAGAAGGATGACAATATTTCTTTGTATCTGTTAATAGAGCAGGGGTAAACAAGAGGGGAGAGAGAAAACCTTGTCACAAAAAAAGAAATGTCTGTGAACTGGCTGTGAATATATGTAGATTTGAAATCAGAGGATGCTTCCAGTTATCAAAGCCATTCTATCATTTTAAATGAAGCTGCTTCAGTTTTAAAAGGGGATTATGTAATGTGGTTGGTCAAAACAGCAGGGGACCGAACAACCAAGGAGTTTCATTCCAATTCTATGATCTGTGCCCTTTGGAGAACTGGGAATAATTGTCACCCATTTGTCACTGAGTTACATGTCCTGCTGTGAAATTGTGGTGTTAGGAAGGGAAACCTGAAGCAGAAGTTGATGGTAAGGATCATTGGGGTTAACATGTAGTATCTGGCTTTGTCCTGTATTTGCTATGTAATAGTTGAAGACCTTCACAAACATTTTTGATTCCCTAATTTTTGATGACCAAAATCTTATAAATAAGTTCATTTTTTTTCCCAATTCATCACCGAAGGCTTAATCCACATAATAGCACAAACCCAGAAATAACAAAATCCAAATACTTACATGAATTCTGTTTATAAACAGAGATGCAGTGCTGGCCTGGCCTGGGAATACTTTGTTCCAAGAAATGTTTTCATCTCCTTTTGCATGAGCTCTACAGCATTGACTTTTTGCTTTAATCATAGGTCACTTGGAGTAGAGAAGGACCATTTGTTTTCTCAATACTTGTAGGGTCCAAAATCCATTTCTCTAGGAACAGCTATGGAAGTTTGGGAAGTCTGAAGGATGGGGAGAAAAAAAATCCAAAATTCACTTGTAGAGTATTCTCTGCATTGTTTAAACAGTGGGTGCTGGTTGCTTTGCTAAGAAAAGGATTTGGGTTTTCCCACAAAGTCAAATGGATCCCCTAGAGATATGCACCTCGGTACTAGTTCAGCAAATTACAGCATCATTTTGTTAACCGAATGCACAGTGGCATTGGTATCCTGCTGGCTAAGCCTCCTTGGTTCACAGCTGGGTTTTGTTGTTTTGATTTGTTTTGTTTTCTGTGGAGGATTCTGGAATGTGAAGAGTGGTAAAAGTAATTCAAGTTGAAGCTGTGTAGCCTTTTCTGCACAATCTGCAAAGGAATTAACTATACACGATTCATAATTCTGTAGAAGTGTCTGTGTCAGGTTGTTGGGTTAGAGTAGGCATTGTGAAAAGCTGAGAGAAATTCTCTCCTTTTAATATTTTTTTCATCCTAACATATGCATCCTCAGATTGCCTCTGCTTTGAAAGTCTCTGACAGTACAATCTGCTCAGGCTGACTTTCCTTTCTTTCAGGTTGCTTCTCTGAAAAGTTGTGATAACCCTGATAATAAGTCAACACAATCTCCATCATATACCAAACTGGGAAGTCTGTAAACAATTCCAGCAGTGGGAAAATCGTATGATTGGAATATACACTTAATGGTGCACTTTGGTACTCTCTGATGCTTTCCTGGGCTCATATTGTTCACTGTCCATATTAAGGTGCGTGGTCACTGTATATACTACACAAATGAGGAGACCCTGAAACAAGACCACATCTAGCAGACTGGATCTGGAATTCAAACTAGGTGTAGTCATTCCTCATGCTGTGACATCAGTATTAAAACTCGGGAGCAAATCAAATGAAACAGAACAAATAAAACTCTAATCAGATATTCTAAACTATGACATTTTGTTTAGTACTGAGTGGATTTAGAAAGTGTGCTGGTGCCAGGTCAGCAGGGAGAAAGAAGAAATCCTTGCCAAAAAAATGGTAAAATTCTCCCACCTAATAGCACATCTGGAACAGTCCATTTTTTGTCATCTTTCCTGGCTTTTCTCCTTGGACATAAATAAATAAATAAGGCTCTACTGGAGTCTGTGTGCATTAAGCACAAGATAAACTGTTTTCTTTTTTCATTTCCTGTCATTTCATGCTTCCGTCATGACTTTTCCAGGAGAATGGGGAGAGGTCAGTACTCAGATGTTCAGGAAAAAAAGACTTAAGTTACAGATATTTAAACAAGACAAAAACAAGCAGCTTAATTGGTCCTATGGGGAAAGCAAAATATCAAGGTCATCCTCTTCCTCCCTCATATGGAGTCCCTGTGACCCTAAACATCTGATTATTCTTTTTCTGCTAGCTTGTCTCTGTGTTAAGCTTTGTCTGTAGTTGCTATTAATAGAGCCCATAATGGGTTCTCTGCAAGGCAAGCAAAGGTACCTGCCCACACGGCATGAATGCAGATGTCCTGCCATGGGAGCTGTGCTCAAGAGCAGCTGTTTCTCCAGCGTTAGGGAATTAGTGGTGTAAAGAGGAAAAGTGTATGCAGGGTGACTGGCTGTGGGATGGCAATAGGCTCTGGAAGAGCTGAACTGAGACGCAATCAATCTTCTTCTGGCAAATTGCACTCAACAGTCACAACAGTCTTCAGGAAATCATTTTCCCCTTGCAGGAAATTGTATATTTTATGTTAGATTCTGGTTGAAAAGGTCCAGTTTTCAGCTTGCAGGCAATTAACATGGATCTATGAATTCTCTCTGTCAGGTGTCAGGCTGTTTTGTGACATCCAGGCTTTTGAAGTTTTCAGCTCTTTCACACAGTTCTTATTTGCTGACTTGCCTTTAGTAGACTAATAACTTTGTGGATGTAAAGAGAATAATCATATCGGAGCTAGTTAATGATCTTCTGCTTCTTGCAGAAAATGCTTAAAGGGTAAATACTTTTAAATGTTGTTCTGCTCTGTGGAACTCGACGTTACCAATGTAGGGTAAAGAGATATCTCAGTAAAATATCTGTTCCTTTAAACCAACATGAAATTTCACCAGAAAAAACATTGAATTAGGTAAGAGGCAGTAGGCCAAGAGATGCCACTTATACATCATTAAAATAGCCAAGTCTGAGCTTGTTAGTATTTTCAAGTACTTAGATACCATGGCAACAATATTTCAGATAATTAGGGAGAGAATTCACACACTTCCCTAGGAGGAGGCAATAGTCTTGTGAGAGTTTTGAAGTAAGCTGTAAACCTGAGCCTACCCTGGATGCTCGTCAAAGGACAGTTTCTCTCCCCAGACCTGACCTTCCAAGTTATCAGCCAGCAATCAGACCCTTTTGCTAAATGTCCCACCGATTCTAGCAGATTCCCAGATCTATGTGAGATTCACCCTGTCAGAGTACATCCTAATTAAACTTGTCAGTTCTGTGAAAATGGTTGCTGGGCTACAGCAAAATCATGCTCAATTCCATACAAGATTTAAAGAAGGCACTGATTTTTAAAATTAAGATGTGAAATTCCATTCAAGCGGCAGAGCCACAGCTAGCTGACAGGGCATCTTTTGATACTTGGACTGCAATCTGAGTCCTGGACAACCCCATCCTTCAGGTATTGTTTTCTAGCTTATGATCCTGTACTTGGCATAAGGCTTCTCTCCATGTCTGCCTTCCTCACATGGACACGCTAATCTCACTAACCAATTTAATCAGGTTATTAACTTGCAACTTTTCTGTTTATACTCTGATTTTTTTTTTTCTGCATAGACAAGAGTGTTTTTGAAATGCACATCTTCGCTGGGGAGATTCAGAGCTTCCCACTAGTAAATTTGTATGATGCAAGTATTAGTCCCGCTTACCAAGTTCATTGTAATTTTGGATCTGGCTCTGTAAATTTTATTGATAATAAGAAATGCGGCTTATTGCTAGTTCTTGAGAGGGATCAGACATTGCAAGTAGCAAGAGGAATGAGGACATGATGACATGTTGGGAATTGGATTAAATTACATCATAATCAAAATTTGCTAGATTTGGGAGAATCCCCTCACAACCTCTTTTCCAGGGTTATGTGACACATGGATCTCTGAGTTAGGAATGAAACATTGTTTTCTGTGATTGATGAAAGCATCTGAAGGTCTTTAAACATCCTCATCTTAAAATAGTCATAGAGTTGCTCTAGTGCAGCCCTTCCCTGTACACAGGTAACGTTCCTCTCTCAAAGGTAGCAACATTTTGGCAGTACTGTACCTGTGGTAATCAAAGTGTTTTAATATTCTGTAATACTAGAATGGTGGCACTCATTTTTCCATTTAATTTTCTAAAAGATATGATTTAATCCTTTCTTATCTTAACAGCATTTGAAAAGAAAAGGCACAAAGGAGGTGTTTCCCTATACTGACTCATCTTCACTGCAGTGCTTTCCCATTCTGATTATTCCTCATAATCTCTAAGGGAAGATGAGGAGCCTTTTGCGAATATGACGTCTCTGACTGGTGTCATTGCTTCCCACCAATCTGAGTGGGTGTCCTTCAGTGATGACCTGCTCCTCCCTGTTAAACCACAAGGTAAGACATCTTTGATTTTTTTTTTTTTTTTGAATCTTTTAAAACTTACTTTATTTAAATTAGACCAAATACTGTCATATATTTAGCATCACAGAGCCTGCCTTCTTAGAGGAAGCAGTATGAACAGAGGTTGAATTATCTCCTGCTACCCTTGTGTAATAGGAGCATTTGGGCAAAAAAACGTAAAGCGCTACCCTTATTTGAAGTTTTTTTTAAAATAGGTCCATTATAGGCTTTGGTTCTCTACTTGCTTTTAAAGGGCAATGTCCAAAGGACCACAAAGGAAGTCTCACTTATTATCAAGTGCAAACCTAAGCCCACTGCTGGATTAAAATCTACATTAGGTGATGCAAAACTTTGCACCTACATTTAATGGCAAATTTTGAGACTTCAGCAAAAAATAAAAAGTAATGGCAATTGCTACCCGTCTCTCCATTCTGTCTTTATTTTAGGTAGCACTGAGGAGCCTCTGGAAAAATGTTTTTCCTCCTCAGACACCTCCTCAGAAGAGAACCATAATGTGGATGGAGAATTTCAGGACCTCACCCACAACGTTCTGAATGATGGAGCTGACAAGCCCAAGGCGGATTCTGCTGTGCTTGGGAACCATGTGTCTCCCAGAGGTGGTCTGTCGTCATCCATCAGTGCTTGGGTTCAGTTTGAAGATGCACCATGGACCAGTGCTCCACCAACCCATCCACAAGCAGGTGAGGCACATGCATGAGAAGGTCCATTCTAATAATGCAACAGAGTACAGTGAGGGCCTGGAAAACTTTTTCCTTGCTCTTTGATTTCCAAAGGTTGAATTTGGTTAGTTTGTATTGTATTTTAACACAGTTAATCTTATGAGAGTTTCAAAAAGGGTTCATAATTTAGTTCTGAGTTGAACAAACACTAGTCGGTGGATTGAACAGCAGTATAGACCCAATGTCTTTTCTTTTTGGAAAGAAAATGAAAGGGTTCTGTGATTCATTCAACCTATGTCTTGTGTCTTGAGACTGCCAACAGGTGCATTCATGGGGAAACAGTGTAGTGATGTTTTCAGTAGTGACACTTCTTATGTTCATGTATGAACAGTCATCTGAGAAATTCTGAGCCATTTTCATCTCTGCAACCTGGAACTGAAAGAATGGCGTTCACTATTTCCTTTGTGGTTGTTTCCTTTTTTAATTCATGTTAGTTCCCGTATTGCTTCTGGCAGAGTTCCACAACTTGGTAGTAGGCTGTGTTGGGAGAGAAGGTAGTCTTGTGGGGTTTCTTACTGTGTTACCGTTATGGGCTAAGTGTCTGTCTAGAGTGCTAATGCAGCTCTTGCTATTAAAGATTTCTGGTCTGAGTGCTATCCAAACAGAACCAGAGAACAAAACTGGGGAAACACTAGGAAAAACTCTACAGATTCCAATGCATTTCCAAGAGYTGCTGTGTTGATGATCCAGTGACTCAGCGCTCTGCAAAGCTAGCTTCCATCATGGGAAAGGAAATGAAAAAAATGTGTTTGCATGAAGTGATAGGACAGGTCCACAGCTACAATGTGCATGAATGGGAAAATATAGAAAAAAATGGTTGATGGAGGCCTTCTGTCTTTCAAGAATAGCTGAAGACTCTTACTACTTGGGCCAAGTCTGAGCTCCTAACAGGGGACATGAGGCTCTTGGAGACTGGGAACAAATTTCCACCAGAGAGCTCTGGTAGCATGAATCACTCTGGTATCTGTTCCGCACTCCACGTGCATATCAATACTAATACTGAAATTCTTAGTATGGCGGAAGCTCTGGTAGTGTTTGGTCAGTAGCTTGCTGGCAAAATAAATGGAAGAAAATGATATGACTTAGACGAAGAACTAGTATGCTAATTTCCATCAGTACTTTTTGCTGCCTATTGATGATATTAGTAGTTTGAGAATTACAAAGACAGCAGAAGCTGACCCTAACTCCAAGATTGCATGTGCTTTTGTTCCACTGTAAAAGTTCTTTCGGATTTACTTTAGATATGCATGCCAAGCCTTTGGGTTACATCTTCAGACTATGTTAGCAGATATGGTTATATGAGCTTCTAGCTTTTCTTTATGCACAGGGTTCATATGAAGTATTGAAAATTTCACTTGGGTTCATTTTTTTCAGCAAATGGTTTATTCACTGATAAGGGCAAATTTTGGTCATTTTGTTTCTTTTTGGATAGAATATGTTCATCTAACTCTTCCAGACGTGTCTCAAGTAAAGAAATTTTTTGTCCCTTCTCATAGGAGACTCTGGAAAAATTGCCCAAAGAGAAAGTATGTTTACTTTTTTATGTTTAAATTGAACTTCTTGTAATAATTTCATTTCATTACTTCTAGTTATTTAAAGTAGTTTAAAGAGTTACAGTTTTACTCTGCTTACTGAGTCTGTCTAAATACTCCCTGTAACATCAATAATACATCTATCAGAAAACTTGAGTTGGCAACTTTGGGTTGGGTTTTGGGGCTTTTTGTTTTTCTTCTGTTCTTTTTATGGGTGCTACAGTCTAGTCCGAATGAGACTGTGATTAGCACTTTGTGCAGAGGAAGGTGGGTGAATCTTGCAGCATAAATTTTTCTCTTAAGCTCTGCGTAAGACCACCTCATCTTTGTTTATTTGTTGGCTATTCTTCTTAGTTATAAATACTTACTGATCCTGGTGTCGAAGAGAGAAGGAATAGTACTCATAATTGTAAAATTGTAAACCTGAGGTGCTCTACCTCTCTACTAGTTAATTCCATGGTTAAGTAAAATAGTTTCTTGTGGAAATGATAAGGACAAGAGTTCCTGCTCTTATTCATAGAGGTTCATAGAGGCACATACTTTTTCAAATGGTGCTGTTGGTTGCTGTTACACCATATTTCATTACTAAGCTTTTGATCTCCTTGTTGATTGGAAAACATTAAGTGCACTTTCTTATTAAACAAGAAAATATGTATTTTTTGATGAAGCTAAATAAATCAAACATAACGAAATGGCTTTCATAAAACTCATTTCACAGTCTATTACTTCATTCCTTTTCTTAAAGGGCTGTGGCCCAGTCTCAATGGTCCATGCTCAGCAAAAGTAGTGCCTCTTGGTTTGTGTTCTTGCAGTCACACCAGGTTGCAGGCACAGCTCTTGGATATCCAAAATAAGTGATCAGAGAAGACTTTTCAAAAGCGCTAGTGTTTTAAGAAGGCATTGTTGCCCTGTAGGGGCAAGTGATCTATGAGTGAGGGGCAGAGTGATCTATGCCACTAGGGGGGGACATGGGGACATCCACACTCTGTAACTTCTGGCATCTGAGATTAATGGAGGAGGATGTTTCCTCTAGCAATCAGATCAGGAACCTTACTTTGTTGCTCTGTATAAGTCTTGCATGGGAGGCTGTTTCCCCTCTATTAGCTATATAACTAAGGAGACTTCTAAAATGCAGTGACGTAAATATCGCTTACTTTAGAAGACTTATTTGTGGGCTAACGCCATGCCTGTTCTGGAGATCATCTTATAAATGGCCAGAAAAAGTGCACCTGACAGCCTGTAAAGGGCAGGTCACAGAGCAGAGTGAATGACAGGGCTTTGTCTCTGGCTGTCTACCCTGGGGGGGTTTTGACAGCAAGAAGTAGGATAAACTTCAGCCTTGTTGTTTTCAATTAATTTGCAGGTCACATCTTTCCTCTATGGGCAACCACAAAGCCAGAGACTTTTCTATTACAACCTCCATACACTGACACGCTCTGTGGAAAGCCTGTGGTGACAGCATTATTCATTTGCAGTAGCAAACAGCCCTCATAAGAACAATAGCAAATAGCCAGTTACGGGGGCAGAGTAAAAATGCCAAGTATCAGCAGACACATTGGAGTGAAAAGGAGGGAAATATTTGAAATCTATTTTCTGTGTAGCTAGCTGTAAGGAGCAATGTCCTGAAGATTCAGCGCCCTGACCATGTTCCTGTCAGGGCTCCAACACTGTTAGGAAATCGTCTGTGTGTCCTTCCACACTGAAGCAGCTGCAGAGCTAACTAGGCAGTTACCCAGACTGATGGCCAGGCTGCCTGAAAACACATTTTGAAAATGGCTTTGCAGAATGGCATTTCCAGAATGTCTGAAGAACAGAGAGGACAGGCCCTAGGAGAGAGAAATGCTATCTTGTTCAGGCTTCAGGGCTACAGTATTTTTGCACAGATTCCCTGGAAGGTGAATCTCTTTCCCAAAATGATCACAATCTAAAAAATTAACACTTAACCACTACATGGGATTCATTTTTTTTATCCTGTAGGAAATATGTTTACAAGAAAAGCAAGTCTAATGCTGGGCCTTTGTTTTACTGGGGAAAGTGGAGACCTTATTGGAAGAGCAGAAATCAATGGGAGTGATAGCCAGGGACAGGGCTGAAAACATAGACAAAGTGTTCGGAAGGCAGGAAGAGAGGTTAAAGCATGAGGTGCAGAAATGAAAGACACACATTTTGAGCCTCATAGAAATTATCTTTATTCAGGACATTCTTGTAAACCCTTCATTCTACCAAATCCAGCCAGAGTAAATGCTAGCAAAAATCTTTCTTTCAAAATACTTCTGCTTTTCAGGTTCATCAGCAGATAACTGACAGCTGCTAAATGATGGGGATTTCTCCCTGGGAATCAATAACTCTTAAGCAAGGCCACAGATATATTTAGTCACAGAAATGATGCATTCTGATATCCTTTTCCCAATTCTCCTTTTGATGGAAAAAGAAGAAATATGATTTTTCTCATAGTTATTATCAGGCTAGCCTAAACTGATACTGCAAAAATGAAAAATGAGATTTTAGAATTGCCCAAATGTTCCTATCAGAAATGTTACACAATATGTAAATAATCGCAACCAAGAGGTGACATAACATTTACATTTGTTATACAATGGGCCTTCAGCTAGCAATCTCATATTCTACTGGTGTTAGCTGCAGTCTTGAATTCAATGAGGTATTCAGCAAAGCACCAAAATTAGAGCAAGGCAAAATCTATTACATCATCTGTTCCACCCCCCTCCTTCCCAAGAGCTTTGTCTAGTTTTCAATGGCTCAAGTAACTTGGACTCATACCATGTCCCTTGGGAGGCTATCCCACAGTAAGGCAAATCTCAATTTAACTGTTTTGTGCTGTTCTGTCTGAAAACAGGAAGTATATGCCACACAAGAAATCAGTAGTTGAAAACTTGACAAACTGTGGTGCTGTCCTAAAATCAGAAAAATCTAAAGTGCTATATGATAGGAAACAGTGCTGATGCTAACAAGGCCTATTGTAATTCAGTATAGGGATCAAGGAATAGGTCCCCAAAACACCAAAAAAGAATGAATGCTTAAAGATAAATCTGCATATTAAAAACCAATCCAAGGTGCCATGAACAAATGCATCAAGAAAACAAAATAAAATGCAAGTGGAGAGAAACATATTTTTTAGTTTGGGAAACAATGAGTTGATTTGCAGTATCTATGCATGCTACAGGATTTGCATTTTGGGGACAATTCTGGCGCTGCTCTTTCAACGCAAACAGATTTCTGAGAATTCCTGCAACTGAAAGGCCTTAACTTTGCATGTAGCAACAGTAGAGATTAAATTCTAAAATCCTAGGGAAAAACTACCTCATTTAGGAATTCTTTTGCCACAATTTTGAGAGGCTGGAGAGCAGCAGGAATATCTGAAGAATATCTGAATATTTATGCCTAAATATGTGCAGATGTTTACTTCAGCTTATCTTGTTTTTCAAGATTGGTGGTAGTTATTTGACATAGTATGAGAAAAAATACACTTTTACTAATTCTGAGTTTCAGTGTTGAGGAACCTAGAACATTGATTTACTATAGGGGACAAGTACAAAGCACACTTAGAAAAACTTGGCTCTTGCCACTGGTTCCTATGAGGAGCTCAGTTTTTAAGCTTGCCTTCTGTGTCCAAATAAAACATTCCATCTGTCAAAGCAATTTCAGGTGAAATTTTTAAGGCTGGCTTTTCAGATACCTAATGCCATGTTTAATGAAAGTGCTGAGGGAGAAACTGGCAGATTATAATCATATGCTTGTCATCATTTCTCTACAGGCATTATGTCTTTTACCAGACTAAGCACAACACAATGCAGAATTACTGGGGAGAAAGGTGGGGTTTTGGTCATGTCATTCTAATTCAACAACTGTCAACATACATAAGGGGGATAGCTCGCCTAACTTTCAGTCCCTCATTCTTAGGCATGACTCTACTTAAAAGCAGCTCAGTACATTGGCCACAGCTGTGCAAATATAAACAGATTAGTGTCTGCTTACCTGTAAATAAAATAAATTTACACTTCTGAACTGGCAAGGCAGGGAGCACTGTTTGCATGGTCCCTGTATGCATACAGCAAGGTAGGTATGTTTCCATAATGAGATGAAGGCCCATCACACTATTTCCATTAAGCTATGAGTAGATAGAGATAAATCCTCCTTAATATTAATTTGCCATTGTCTTCCAAAGTATCAGTCAATCTAACAAAAGCTGGATATGTATTATGTGCTGAGAAAAGAACCTCTGTATCACAGGTTATTCTGTAAATGCAAGATTTGGGATGCATTGAGATCTCTGTGGGTTTAGAAGATAAACACAGATGTACTAGTTTAAAAAACAGTTGTTATGCTGAGATTAAATTAGAATTGGTCTCTACCAATACACTGTTCCTTAATTCAGCAATTTTTTTTTACTACATCATTTTTTTTACTTCCTCACTAGAATCACTCATTACTCCTAACATTCAAATAATAATGTGGTCAAAGAGTATACAATAGAAATTCAGAAATGGATGTGTAAGATTGTTTTATCAGTTCTGGATGGTGGTTAGGCAGGAGTTGGTTTTTGGCACTTAAGTCTGGCCAGTGAGTAGAACAAGATTTTTGGCCTAAAGTGAGCAGAAATTTCATGCAATTTATTTAAATTGGGGTAATCTATGCTGCATCTGCACCAGTTCAGAAATAAAAGCCATTTTTAGTTCACATCAGTAGGTCATTTTCATTTTATTTTTATATTACTCCTGTGTTAAGCCTTCCTAAAATGACTACTACATTCAAGTGGCTGGCACAGATGGGGAATGCTTAATTAAATATAATAAAGCCACTTTATAAAAATCTATGATGATATAAGAACCCAACTGTGTTGCACAATAAAGATATTCAGATCTTGTTATTAGTGGCAGAAATATGGAATCTTCCTGCTCTGAAAAGCCTCAGCTTCTAAAATACTTGAGCAGCAGGAAAACTTATAGTTGTCAGCATCTGGGATCCAAGGCAGACAGTTGAATAGTTCTGATTCCATGCAGTGGAGGGTAAAAGTGGCAGTCACTAGTTAAATTACTGTATGCTTTTTTCTAAAATAACTGTTTTTGTGGATATGGAATCTGTTTGCAGAATCTCAGTACAATGACAGAGCATATCTTTAGAATAGTTGCAATCTTCCACTTCTGCAAGATTCCTCTGGTAAGTCCATCACTGATGCCTGTTTCTTTCCTGCATCCAGTGTCTCCATCAAAAGCACCCAGCTGGACTTCCCCCTCCTCTGACTCTTCTGAGAGACGAGCCCATGCCTCAGAGAGCAGCTGGACAACCAACTCAGAGGACACTAGCAGCCCAAGCATTGCTCCTTCCTACACAGATCTGCAGTCGATCAATACTGAGGACTTGACAAGTGGTGGAACATCTGCAGCAGATTCAGCTGGTAAGAGGGAAGGCTTCAAACTTCTGTCTGTCTTTTTGATAATAGTCAAACTCACTCATCTTGGGTCCAGAAACGAATTGATGGATTAGTGGGACAAAAACTTGGTTCTGGTCCAATTCCCTGGTAAGCACACCTGGTTTTAACACACCTATGATATTTGCAGACTCCCAAAGTAAGAGCAAATGCAACTGCATACCTATTGCTGGACTTAACTGAGTGAAATGCTGCAGTATTTCTCTTTTCTGTGTGCCACATTAGCTGAAGCTGATCTCAGAACTGATTCTCAGTATATTGTGGGAGAACTTGGCTGCCCATCCTGAACTTCTGGGCAGAAATGTTCTTAGCTCACCAATGTATTTGGCTGAGGCAGTTTCAGCTCTGCATGCTTCTCTCTGTTTCAGCAAGTGCCAAGCACACATCCAGTGCTGTGGATGCGCTCTTTCCACTCTACCTGCACTGTTACTGTAGAATAATACAGAGACAGTGTAGGAGATGGCAAAGGGTGGTTTAGTAGCAGATTTTTGATCCTTAAGGGTATTACCTGGCCTTGTAGAGATCCATTCATGCCAGATGGTGATGTGAGTGTGGAGGGATTTGTTCCATGGCATTGTAGCTCCCTGTGCTTTAGTTGTAGTCCAGAATTTCTGGAGCAGCAGAAGTAGAGCACAGTGGTGGAATCAGTGTCACCCAGAGCTGGGATGACCAGAGCACCTGCGTGACAAAGCAGACTTCCACAGCGCACAAGAAGAGCTCCTCCTTATCCTGCAGTGTCAGGATACAAAAAGAGAAACCAAGCCACTCCAGAAGCAAACACCCGAAGTACCTTGGAAGCTGCCTACCCCAGTCTGAGGAAGGTCAATGGCTAACCAAGTTGGTAATGAAAACTGATTTGCTGGTTCCATGATAGTGCAGACATATGAAGCAATTAATAATGTGTTTTGCTCTCAGATGATGAATGTAACAGTGTTTGTGAAATAAGAACTGTTTTGAGAAAATGGGCTTCCTAAGCCCCACTGATGTCATATGTGCCTTTCATGAGGAGCACCTCCATACATCAGTTGAAAAGGGTATTTGCCTGATGCTTCAGTGAGACTGGGTTGAACATCAGGATAGGTTCATAAACAGCAACATAGTAGGTTCTGACCAGGTACCTTAGGACAAAGGGTTTGAGAAGAAATGTTCACTTCTTTGGACAAGTAGAGATCTTTCTTCCTTCAAATAATACAGTTGTCACATGTCTGTCTGCCCRTTTTTATTTTAGAATACCTTGCTTGTCCTCTGTACCTCAGATTTGTGAAACCACTAGCAGCACAGACAAGATGGCATTGTCTACCAGTGGTTTGGATGCCAGTGTGAGCATCAATTCTGTTTTGATGAGCTGATGTCCATTAGGATAAAGCTTAAGAGTTTTCATCTGGATATTGCTGCTTTACTGATTTGATGCAGGCAGCCAGACTGTTGTCACTGGGAATCTGACTAGGTGAGCAAGGGAAATTAGGGATGCCCTGTGCATCTATATCTTTGCATCATTTAGGGAAATGAATGGCAAAAGTCATGCTGTATATTGGTGGCATACGTATGGGACCATTTGCTATATATGGCTAAAAGAGACGTTGATACTTTATTAAAAGCTTTGTATACAACCTTATTACTCTTCTTTCCCAGTCACAAACCAATATATTTCTTAGCCAAACATAGGTCAAAAAAATCATTCCAATCATTCCACTCACCTATAACTTTTAAAAAGTAAAAACAAAACAAAACAAAAAGCTAACATAGGCACGTCTGTGTCATTAGCTAAAACACAAGCTACACCGTGTCTTAGTGGTACTGGAACTGGAAGTAAGAAATATATTGAGTCTTCTTACCACCAGATGTGCGGTTTGCAGAAGGGCAGCATAAACAAAGAGCATCTATTTGTTCCAGTTCATGGGATGGCTCGCAGCCCACCCAGTCCCTGAATTGCCCATTGGCATCAGGCATGGTTCATGGAGGTGAGGAAGCTGAGGGCCTGGTGGCCATGCATCTGTTGTACAGTTCTGGCTACTTTTCTGTTGTTCACTCAGCCTTCATCCCATCCTCAGAGTGAACAAGTGAACAAAATGTGTGACCATTTTTTTTCTCTCTCTGCATATGCACCTTCTCTGCCCCTCTCCAGAAATTTGGTTATTCAAACCTGACTTGATTCAAACATTTAAAACTTTTTTCTTCCTTGTTGATTCACATTTCTCTTCTCAAAAGACTGGTTGCCTCAACCTCTAGGGGAGGTTGAAGGCTCCATCAAGACAATGAAATAGCATTTTTTTCCATGAAAGAAAGAGAGGAGTTCTCTCATGTTTGATGTCATGGCAAAGTCATAGGTTGATGTCGTCTTTGACTTAATTTGCTTTCATTTCATCTGTATACACTGGCCTGTTTACAAGCTCTCGTTAGCCAATATGTTGATTCCAAGGTCAAGCTTGATTTAAAAAAACAAAACCAAAAAAAACCAGATTCAATTTACTGCTAAAAATCAACAAAAACAAGAAATCAAATTTTAATTTGTTTGGTGATGGTAGAGAATCAGAATAAGACTAGCTCAGGTTTAATATTGTTTCATGCAAGAAAAAAATCTATGGACAATAAGAGTGAAAAATTCTGCTCAGTGGTTAAGCACTAGTTATTTTGGCCTCAGAGAATTTTTATTGCCTGAACAACACAGAAGAGAATCCAGGTGACCCTGTTCCAAAATCTCAAAAACTATCTTGAGTTTCTCCTGCACACACAATGCTTAAGCATCAACTGCTTGTCAAAGTTCAGGGCATGGGATTTTGTGCAGGAACAGATAAAAGCCCAATGTCAGTCTGAATGTAGACATACAGAGAGCTGGGTCCCAGCAATGAGAATCTACATCTTAATGTCCAAGGGTGTTTGGCTGTAAAGCAGGTAGAATTGGTTGGGAATCAACTTTCTCATAATTTACAAGATTTAAATGCAAAACAATTTCATGGGCTTGATCTTTATTTAGAGCACGTGTTTACATAAGATATGACCTTGGAAGATATCTGAGATAGATGGTAAAGACTAGAGCAATCCCAACCCCAGAGTTTACCTTCAATATATTGCAGAAAGCCTCCCAGCTGATGGAGTCAGGATAGGCTCAGTGATTTCCCTTGAAGGCAAGCGAGTTCCCAGCAGTGAAGATAAGTACTGCAGGAGTACTGCGAGAAGATGGTGACTGGCACTTTATTGCCTATGCTAGTTTCAACTCTGGCTCCAAGAGGCCTGTTATATTATCTTCATCTCCATCAGTATGAGGACCTAGTTCAGCCTGCAGTAGCTAGCTGATAAATTTGGATCAAGTGATAGCAGACTGCCCATGTAACATGGCCGTGCTTATATGGTTACAACAAGCACTTTACAACTCCCCACAGTTGTGGCTTCATGGTGCTTATGAAGCTGTATTGGGTGCTGGTAAGCGGCCCATTGTCTCAGAGCTTCCTACTACACGTTGCTGCATTGCTCAACTTGTATCAGTGAGCATGCAAAGAAGCAGGAGCTTTTGGCATTTGGGCTGCACTCTGCAAGATAAGTAATGCAGGACATCTCTGTTACTGATACAATAGAAATATTTATTTGTTCTGGAGCAAATGCCTTTCTCCATTATCAAAAAAGGCTGAATATCTACATGTGAGGGGAGCAAGGGAGAGACAATCTTTTAGTTAAGATTCCGGATCTGGAAGTACTGGGTTCTGTTCTGAGGTCTCACACAAATACCTCACAGCTAAATGTTTCGCATTAGCACAGTGGTTTCCCTTACATGGCTTGACTTAGATTTCTGTGTTTCAGTGTTCATCTCGAAAATAATTTATATTTATATATAAATTAAAAATTAAATAGAGACTATATATAATATACTAAATAAAATAATTATATTTGTGCATATATATAAAAATAAAATGCTGGTTAGCCTTGTAGACATAAATTCTCTGATATATTTTTGGTGCTTAGTAGTCAGTTCTGTTGTTTCTGTTCTGATTTGTTTCTTAGGAGAGCTGCTGCTACACAATGTTTGGTGTTGATAGTTCAATTCACTGACAAGTTGTACTGTTTGGCATTCACCTAATGCTTTGGGACTATTGGGATTATGAGGGAATCACTATGTTGTTATTTTCTAAAGACATCTGCATGTTTGGAGATAGAAGGTTGCATGTGTGACCCCTAACTGCTCAAAACCCAGAAAGTAAGTAAATAACAGAAAGAATTAACTTTCAGAATTTTGTTATTTTTGAAATAGATTGCATGGTTTGAGGAGGTTCTGATTCTTCATTTTTAAAACTTGGAGGTGACAATACTGACAAACTCAGCTCCAGCTGTTTCTTGAAGGCAATGGGGGCAAGTACTAACTTCAAACCTTTTTCCCTCCTCTATTCTGCAGTAATTCTTTTTCGAATACTGTTTATTGTGACTTTAGCCAGCTAGATACAGCATCCTGATATGATGATTGCAAGAATGATATTCTGTAGGTTTTAATCAAGAAACTTTAATCAAGAACAGTTTATACAGCTGTGCAATATGTTAGCACTGAATGTCAAAAACAGGCTACAGGCATGGTTACAAGCTCTGAAGATGTCCAACAGTAATTATCAGAGCAAGGGAAAAATAGCATATGCTGTTTTCCACCCCAGAAAAGGCTGCACTCCAGTTATAACTGTGTAACTACTAGCCAACTTGTTCAGGTGTCTAAGTCCCAATCACGGGAAAAGTTCTGTACGGGAGAGCCAGCGAAAGCCAGCTGGAGAAACTGCACGCAGGAACAGCTAATCCTGTGCTCAAGGGGGAGAGGATTTCTAGAATATGATGAGCAAAGAGTACCCAAAATGTGTTCTTACACAACTCCAATCTATAAGGGCCAAATTCTGTGCTGGAGGCAGTTCTCTTCTCCCTCACATCCCATACCAGCCACAGACTAGCAGTTCGGATGTTTTATACCCTTGAAGGATTGAGGGTGTTTTTTTCAAAGTTCTGTGGGCTTCAGATCACTTGATTTGCTTAAAGAGCTTTTACTTGAATAGTTTCAATCCCATGTTTTTTTCAAAACAAGACATTTCTAGCTTCTTGAAGAGTAATGCATATGTGGGGCAGAACTGGAAAGCTTGGTCTAGATAGTTCATAAGAGTAGGGAAGTTCTGATCCCAAGTCAGAACTGTGGATTTGGAAATTAGTTCTAACCTCCTCTTTAATACTTTTATGGATGCTTTAAAAAAATCTAAAATATCCCAATATCCTCTGCAGCAGTGTTGAATCCTCATCCCTTTTTGCACTGGGCGAGACTGTGGCTCACAGGCTGGCCATGTGTGATGTAGGACTAGTCTTTGCTTTACAGTCTGCTGGTGGTCTTGCTGGCTGAAGCAGGCTGAAGACTGTAGATATAAGTAGTGAACAAGCAAGAGAAATTGAGTCACTGTCTTCATTCTTCCTTATGGCAGGAAGTAAAGACATAAGAAATCTGTCAGGGGAGTGGGGGAATGTTAGAATGAGGAAAGAAAAGGTACAACAAAAAACAAAAGTTTATTTTGATCTGTTCAATAGAGAGAATTACTGAACAGGCTTGGTCTGCGGACAACTGATTCATAGACTTTAAGGTCAGAAGGGAGGACTATGATATTATCATCATCTAGACTGGCCTCCTGAATATCTCAGGCCAAAGAACCTCACCCAGTCATTTCTGCACCAAACCCATAACTTCAGTTTGAGATGTAGCATGTCCTTAGCGAATATCTCTGTAATATTTTTCTGATCAATGTCAGCTGTAGCAAAACTTGTCCCTCTTCAGCTGTCTCCAGCTACTCAAAATTCTAGGAGTTTTTAGCATGCAGCTCAATGGTTTTATTTTTAAAGACTGTCCTCATGTTACTGATAATAATTAAAGCAGAATTGAGGTCTCAGTGATCTCAGTTCAGCCCTGCCAGGTCTTGTGATCCCAGCTGGGGCTAGAGCTAGTTTCCTAAAGTCAAAAGGTTCAATATCTGCCTCATCTATGCCCTAGAAATTAACTCTGGTTACTTATCTTCTCCACATCCCTGCCTCCCAAGAAAGAATACTTAAAGAAGCTGCAGGAATATCAGATGCTTGCTTTCTCCACGGAAATGATGAGGAATTCTGGGATGCAGGAGGAGAGGATATAACATGGCTTCCATAGGAAGAGGGGAGTTAGAAGAAAGAGCTTGAGTTTACTCTTGCTAATTCCTACCAGGCTGGGTCTGATCCTGCTTACTCCTGTGAATTAGTCTAGTCTCCTTTGCTTCTCTACATCCCTGCAAATGCCAGGTCTAGGACAGGGAAAAGGCAAAGTGCAAGAAGATAAAGTGACAGCGTGGAAAAGCTGGGTCTTGTTTTCAGTATTGTGTAGGAATGTTTCAATTAAAAATGTTTTTCTTTTTWAAAAAAAGAAAAAAGTTACATATCTGGTCATTTTGCTATTAATGGAGTGTTTTCTTGCCTGCTTGTCATGGTAGAGTCAGTTCTGCTCTCATATGTGTCATTAACCTTGTACTGCAAACAGCTAAGGGAGCATCTCTTCATTTAGATGCTTGGAGTCGGAGTTTTTTCTCCATTGCTACTCTGAAGTGCAAACCACAGTGACTGTGGATTTGTAGCAGGATTATATATGGTGTTATAAAGCTGCTAAGTGCTGAGCCTACATGATGTCCTTTATGAATTTCACTCTTTCCACATCTATCCACTGATGTTTTTATGTAGTCAGAACAGCTGAAAGGAAAGTGAACAGAATTGCAGCCCCAGTCATGGGACCGAACTGCTGATCCCCTTTTATGTAGCCACTGTCCCAAGAGAATAGCTCTGGGTAGATGCTTTGTAATTTATCTCATGTCAGTGAGGTGAAGTAAGTAGTGTGAAGCTCTCCATCTGTGTTTGTAGTGCTGTGATTCCTCAGCCACTGTGTTTACATTGGCCCTGGTTGCTCTCTAATGCAGTGTGGAGAGCCACATGCCTATGTGATAAGCAGTACAAGTTCATTAGGAGGTTTTGCAGCTGGGCAGGACAGTTTGAAGCTTAACTGAAAATTGAATACCTATGTGCAGTGACTAACTGTAATTGCTGTGCTGAATGAAGAAAAACTAGGTTTGTTTGGATCACTTCTGCAGGATACCAAATTGCTTCTGAGCTTAATAAAGCTATTGGGAGTGAAGAACACCAAAGCATCTCCCAAAATCAAGCTCTTTGGCACCATATGGAACTGGAAAACATAAGTGGCAATCTTCAACAGCGTTATTTTGCCTTTTGCATTCTGTTCCTGGCAGCATGCAGTGGTACCACTGGCAGGAGGCAAAAATGGTACTATCACAATACAGCAATCGTGCAGCACTATTCCAGATTCATGCCGCACTGAGACCTAACTGGTCCCCTGTGGAGCTGTCTGCACCATATGGAACCTGATTCTGCAGTGCTCAAACAATATCTGGATTCGCAATACAGAGAAATTAGCCAGCAGAGAACTTACATTTTCACTGTAAATTCTGAATGGCAGAGAAATAAACAAGATGTCAGCAGCAGTACTGGTTAACTGGAGCTGTAAATCATTTCATGTGCTCTTAATTAGAGATATACTATCCCAATTCTGTGTGGAATTTCCTGTCAGAATAATTGGGGTTGAATAGAACTGGCAGTATAAAACAGCAGGTAAAAACACTGGCAGAGGCGTACGGCAAATAAGAATGAGAAATTTCAACAAATAGTGTTGGAGCACAGATGTGACATGAATCCTGCAGAATGAGTTTGTTCAGTTGTTATTAGAAGCAGTTTGGTTTTAATTATACTTACATTTGCTAGCTGTGAGACTGAAATCCTCTACTTAATCTCAGACTAGATGTAAACTGGGATTTACATTTTGACTGTGCTTGTTGCACAAGAATAAGAGGAGATTTCAGGCTACTTTGTTCATTCTGAGCTTGCTAACTAAGAGTGAGAATTGTCCTGGATTTTGTGACATGGATGCCTGTCCACTGAAATAAGATACCTCAGTTTACTTAATATAAACTACCTAATGGTATTGCACTACATCTCTTGGAGACGGATTTGAATTAATCACTTAAGATTCAATTTTTAAAATCTCAGGGGCCAGATTTTCAAGTGCTCAACACCTAAAGTGAAGGATTGCAGATCAGAGTTTGGTGCCTGAAATTACTTCCAAAATGCTCAGGTCCTAGCTATTCCTATTATGGCATGGCAAAATTTTCAAATAGCTGCAGCTTAATGTGCTCCTTTCAAAATCTAACCATTTAGTTTAGTGCCTAAAATGAGAGTAAAAATCCTTTCAACATATATCCTGCACTTTGTGTTTTCATGCACATTACAGGCTTTGTAAAAGTTGCACCCTTTAAGTGCAGACTTAAGTCACCAGTTTATTGAAGCTGGTGTATCTTCACATGTAAACATTTAAAGAGAGCTTTCAACATGACTCGCTTAAGATCATAGATATTAGATAGAAGATATTTCCCAGGACATCAGAGTAAATTTATTCATGACCATTTCTTATCCACTTGTCCCTGTGCCAGTATTCTCTTTTAAACAGCTTTTTGCCTTGTCTAGTATAAATCCTTTAATGTATTTATACAGTGTAATTATATTCCCCTCTCAGCTTTCATTTTGCTAAACTGAACAAGACAAGCTCTTTTGTATTTTCTTGTAAGACAGGTTCTCCGTTTTCCTCCTCACCCTAGCAAGCCCTTCTCTGCTTGTGCTCCAGTTTGAATTAATCTTTCTTGGATGAGGTGACCAAAACTGTACCCAGACTGAGGTCTCACCATAGCCTCATACCAAGATGCTACTATTTCCCTATCTTCTGGAATTCTCTCCCTGATAACATCCCAAGATCTCATTTCCTTTTGTGCTAGTGTATCAGTACCTTTTCACTATATTCACTAGATTTTTTCACTATATTTTCACTATACACAGTTTTCCAGGTAGTCTGGCCCGGTATTGGCTTTACTGAGCTTTTATCTTCAATAAGAGTTCTTGCTGTAGAGGATAGTTAAATGGAGAGAGTGACAAAATAAGTCAGCTCTGTAACTCAAACAAAAATATCTTTAGTTTCAGTGACTTAAATGACATTAGACCATGGAAGAATTTTATCTGTAGATGTATATGGATGTGTGAAGGATATATGAATTGGCTAAACCAGCTTTGAAAAGCAAAATATTAGGGCATTAGGAATCCCTGTCTGTCAGGTTTATATGCTGATTAGTACATGCACAACTAAACTAACATTTGGGAGACAAGGGAAGAAATGTATTTTCACCATTTGTATTAGTGCATTGTCTCAACTGTATTATTGTATACTGTGCACTATGGTCGGGAATATTTTTTTACACCTGCTTTTACTTTAACTGATACACCCAAAGAGCTGGCTCTACACATAAATTTAGTTTCACAGCGTGAGTGGAGTTGGTTGCAGGGGGGTACGAAACACTGAAAGAAGAGCAGAAGGTGGGACAGTGGGGTCGGGAGGCTAATGTTGAGGAGGAAGGGCTGAGTGAGGATGAGGGGTTTCATGCTCCAGGGAGCTGTGGTTGTGTTCAGGACTCTTGCTCTTCATTCTTCCTCCACATGTCTTCCCCTCCATGCCTGAGGGTGCAGGACCCATATCGCCTGCCTCCGCAGTGTTGTGGAGAGGGGAGAGGCAAGGCCAAGAAGAGCAGGAGCTCCAGGCTTTCTGGGGCTCCTGCTGTTTGGGGTGTGGGAGCTGCTGCTAGCAGGAGAAACTGCCTGCACCCTTGGCAGGACTCAGGCCAGGAGCAGAGGACTCTTTGAGGTGGGAATCAGCTGTTTGAGCAAATGGTCTCCTATTTCCTGGCAGAGGGTAGCCAGCAATCTGCCACACCTGGAAGATCAGTACCTTGGGCTGCCATTTACTTTTGCTTTTAGCTGACATACACAAACATGCACACTGGCACTGGAAAGAGACATAACTCACTACTAAGACAGTGAGATATTAGCCTCTGTGGTGCAGTTGCCTGCGGGAATCTCCTGGCTGATTGAAATCTCTGTGTGGATAATGCTTGAGTAGGTAGGTGCCTGTATAGGCGCCTTTAGGCTCCAGCCCTAAGATTTGTTGATCGTTTTCACAAACACAGTAATGGAATGGTGATTACAAAGTGCACTATTTCCTGAAACACCCTAAGGCAGATATTGGACCAATGGAATAATTTAATGTATGAGCAGCATAAAAGCAGATAAGCTAACACTTAGGTGTCTTTGACGCTCCATGCCAAATATGGAATAGAGTGTAGGACAAGAGGAGGTCAGTGGTTACTAACAAAGGGTAACTCACAATATAAAACAGACATGTGGAGGTAGATGTTCTATCCCAGTAGATGTTTTGATTATTATCTGAAATACAGATAATATTTAAGCTTAGACTTGCCACTTTCTCAGGTTCCAGGTTATGATAAAATGAACTTTTTAAAATCTTGGTCTTCTGTCTCACTACATAAAGAGGATGGCTCTTCACAGAAACTTTGACAGGGCTAGAGGGAACAGGGTAGGTCTAAGTCTGGATTCATACTGATCTGGTAGATCTGTGAGTCTTTTGAAAAGATGGGGGATCTGCTATACTGTCATTAATTGCATAGGTCTGATAGTAGTCAAAATAACAATCTCTACCTGTACAACTCTGTACATGAAGAACAGGTGTCTAGCACTGGCAGGTGACAACCTTATTTAGTCCATTTCCTGTATCCTTTTTTTTTCTCTTTTTTGAGAATATCCCCAATCTGAAATAAGTCCTCTTTTTTGGGAACTTATTTGGTTGCATAATAGTGAGCATGGTGGTTGAGATGTACATATTTTTACTAGATATATATGGTATGAAGAAAGAGTGTCAGTTTTGAATGAAGCAAAATAAGTTCATGTTCTTGCATAAGCACCAATGATATTCTTGATTCTCTTCCTAAAACATTCAGCCCTGTCCTTCTCCTGAGAAGCCCAACAGTAATGTTCATTCAGTGCAAAAAGCACAGGGATTTCATTGTGGTTGTGCTTGTTATACTCTGCCTCCACCTATTTGTCATGCATTTGTGTGCTTTGTGTTAGGCACGAATCTTCAGGAGGGATCTGACCCAAAACCGAGTGCATGCCAGGGCACAGGGTGCAAAGGGTGTTGCAGGCACATGGACCAGCCAGCAGAGCAGACAACTGGAGGGTGTTAGTTTATTTGACACGCCAGCCAGCATACCAGCTTCATTGCTTCACTGCACTTCAGGGCAGCAGCGCTCTGTCGCCAGCACAGTGAGCTGGCTCTGAAAGTGGGACATGAGGTTCCCCCAGGATGCTTTGCTGTACGTCCTTAGTGGCTGGCCCTTCGCTAATCAGGCAGAATTAGCATCTGGGTGGGAAAGTTTCTACAAAAGAAGTAGGGGGGCATTACTGCAGGCTTTGCTTTCGTGAGTCCATCACTCCTCCTCCCCCTGGATTGATTTGTTTGTTCAGGCTTCGTTGCCTCCAGCAACACATTATTAGTGTGAACTATGGTGTATCCTGGGAGACCTGCAGGATTCCCTGCAAACCTTTTGAATCCTTAGTCTCCAAGGAGGGTGAGACAGAAAGGCATTTCACTCTGTTGATGCAGTTGCATGTACATTGTTCTTGCTTTTTGAATGCTGGTATGTCTCCTCAGCAGATGCTGTAGCTGCATCCACAGTCCTCATCATCTTGCTTCTTCTTCCCAGTCAGTGGAATATCCTTTTTTTAAGAGGGGCTAATACCACTTGGTAGAGTCACAAAGCTACACTGCATTAAAAGGTCTATTTGAAACCAGATAGTCTACTATGCTTAGCTGAGAAAGTTTCAGCAGAACTGCAGACTTGCTATCTCTGCGCACACACAGGTCAGTCCTTGCTGATCGCAGACTTTAGGCTTTCTGAATGTCTGGCCTTCAGGTAAATATGGCTTGTGTCATTCAGGAACAACTTTCTGCTTGGTTTAGCGTGGCTACAAAAGTGGCAAAGACACAATGGCATGGATTAGCAACATGGGTACATACCCAGGGCTCTGATGAGATCATACACCTCTGCTAAAACCAGTGGCACTGCACCTTCCTGACAGAGATTACCTGAATTATATGAACAAGTATTATGTGAGCCACCCAATGCTGTGGTCATACCCTGTAGGTACACTTTCTATCTCTGTTCCATTTGAAGTTACAGGACTCGGAATGTTTTTCCTCAGAAATCTGCTTGCTTCAGCTTCTTTGGCTGTTTTGTGTCCCTGACTTGCAGGGACCAGCCTATTGTCACAGCATATGAAAACATTGTGAAAAGTGTTTTGATTTCCTGATTAGAATCACATATGTGTCTGGAGACAGACAGTGTCAGATGGATTGAACTCCCATAAAGGAGTTCAAGGTATGTTAGCTAAGACAGGTCAGTGCTCTAATAATTAAGGCATCAACACCAGATGGCATCTCAATAACAGAGCAGAGTCAGATATAAGGCTTGTTAGTGTTCCCCATTAAAATGTTGCTGGTGATAGCAGAGGACTATTGGGAGGGCAAGAAGACTAGGACAATGTCACTTAAACATGTTCTTCTTTGACCAGGTAGTCCAGTTAGCAAGAGACTTGCATGCTGAAGAGTCATGCAACTTCTTCTGTGTATTCAATTTAAGGCTCTGTGAATAGCAAGCCAGTTTCTCAGTGAAGGGTACTGAATGCAGACCCATGTACATGCTCACTGCTGTACCTCCTGCCCCACAGGGAGCCTTGTACCCTCATCAGCCAAGCTGCTGTGGGGAGCTGCCTCTTGTCCGCAGCTGAGCTTTGGGCTTAGCCCTCCAACCCCCTGCCATGCTGCTCTCTGCCGCTCAGGGCATTGGGGTGTGCTGGGGCAAAAGGGTTAGCTGTGCTGTGCTGAGATTGACAGTCCAGCTGCATCCACAGAACAAAACCAGTTTGTCTCGCGTGTCTGAACAACCCAAAGGCTGAACTAATGGAGCAAACAGGTGTGAAGGGAGAGATGGGGAGGGGAGAGGGTTTTTGCCAGTCGCTCCTTGTCTGCTGGATAAAAGGGAGATCAGGTCGGTAGGAATCAACACATCCCTCATCAAGTGGCAGGGAGAGGGAAGGCACTTGAGATTAACCCTTTACTTCCTGAGGGCTCGCTTCAAAAGAGATCCCCAGTCAAATAGCCTGTGACCCTGTCCCAGCAGGCTTGCCGCTTTGTACTGTATGTTCCAGCCCATCCACTCCTTTACAGAAAAGTTTCAAAGTGATTCCTGAGTCTCCTGGCTCCCAGTACTTTCTGAAGAGAAGGAGCAGCTAGTAAAGGCTTCCCAGTCAAAGACAGTTCTGTTTCAGGTACAATAACTGTAAATGATACTGCCTCCTTACGTGTTCTTGCCATTTTAAGGAGAAAAAGCTATTTTTACTTGCTTATCATTGTACACTTTCAAAAAGATCTTGTGTTTTATCTCAGAGGTGACTCCTTTTCAGGATGCAGTATATACTTCAGTTCAAGTTTGTATAATGTTTTGGGATCCTTTTGGTTGGAAGCTGCTTTATTCTATATAGGTAAGATCATAAGTGAGGTCATTCTTTTCCTCCAGAATTGCCAGCTTTACACAGTTACTAGATTTTACTAAAGCACTCAAATACATTGTCCAAACAGCCCAGCAGCCTGTCTGTATGAGCTGCACTGAAACACCATGTTACCAAAGCTGGATAAAACTTTTAGCAGTGGACTTTTCCTGGAGTTTTAGTGTTGTCCAGGAGGTTTTCTTTTCCTGTGTTACATGACTTTTATGCACCTATGATGCAGAAATATCCTGGGCAGAGATAAAACTTACCCTTCAATTGTTGAAGCCTTTTATGTCTATGACCTAGCTCTAAGAATTGCTATTTTGACCACACGGATCCTTTTGCCTCCCCTTACCTCAGGTTTTTCTCTCTTCCTTTCTGTTTTTCCTCTTCTGGGTGCTCCTTTTCAGTTTAGAATAACTTAGTGCTCAAGAAGTGTAATGCAGGGCACTCAGCCCTTTCCTAGCAGGTAAACCTGCTGCACCTTGCCTTCTGTCAGTGTAGGTAAAATGGGTAAAGGTACCGTCCTTGCCCTTTGCTTGCAGAAGACTCCTAAACATGCAGAAGACTTCCCTCATATTCAACTTAAGAACTTAAAAATCTTCCATTCATTGATTTGATAATTAGAGTGGCACTGTTGCAAAGTAATGAAGTAATGGTGTTCTTGGAGAAAATACATACTGCTTCTAGTAGTTGCTAATGCTATACTGAAATGCCTTACAGTGCCATTTAAACTTCATCTGTGATGATTTTTGTGCCTTATAGAAATCTGAAACTGCAGTGTTTTTCCAGTCATTTTCACTTTCTGGTGTATATGCTCTAGGACTCTGACTCTTGTATCTGGATTTCTCCTGTTGCATACAAAAAGCATGTTATCTTTCAGATTCAATTTTTTGGAAGTTTCACTTTCATTTTTAAAAACTCATTAAATCAATTCCACTAAAAGAAATTTTTATTTCCTATACTCTAATACCATGATTCCAATCCCACTTAAAGTCAGTGGGACTTGTTTTGGAGGCAACTGAGACAATCATCACACTTTAAAGTGTAATCACCTAGAGTGCTCAATGCAACCTGCAAAAGAGCTACATAATACAGGCAAGTTTGCTGGAGTTGCATGAAAACTGTCACATAACCAAAATTAAAGTGTAAAATAAGTTATTGTGTCATTTTTAATTTGCATAGTAATCATTGGGAGGTAAATATTCCTTACTGTTTTGACTCAAAGATTTAAGAACATAACACTTCTTTTACATTCCTGAGGTTTTTGTTTTAAAAGCCTTCAACTTAGAAAATCATAGCTCTGTTTGGAAAATGCTATTTTCCATATATCTCTATATAAATGGAGTTGGTTTTGTGTTGTGTTTAGCTAATTGAGTCAGTTTCCATATTGTCTATGTGCAACCAAAAAGAAAACCATTTTAAGAGAAAAACATGATGGTGGATATACAAAAATGTTTAGGAAGATCTCTAGGCTATGTGTCAAATCTGCCAGTATAGTTTATTTTAAAGTAATTTCAAGTTAACATCTGTACAAAATGGTCGACATGGAGGTTAATGTTTACATGGCAATTCTGATGAAGGAGAAAAAATAACTGCTAGAATCATTAAGGCAATTACTGGGGACACAGATGGCACACATTATGTTCCTTACTGTCTCACTGTCCTCTGTGATGATTGGCAGAACTGATGATAATTCTCTTTATTACAAGCACTATAAAGATAAGGTCATTTTTAATTTCTGTGATGGTGGGAACAGCGAAGACCCTCAAACATAATGTTCTCCTCTATGGTTTCTCCAGCAGAATTTTGAATACAAAGATTGCCTTTAACAATTGCATGCTGATTTTCTCAGCCTCTTGATATATTTAATAATTTGGCTATGAATTTTAAAGAGCATCAAATGGAGCAGAGATTAGAAATTACCACCCTTTGTGTCCTCTTGAAAGCAAACCAGTCTCTCCTTCTCAGACACTGCTGAGTTCTCTGCTAATAAGGCTGACTGAGCAAGTCTTATTAAACTTCATGTTGCGAGGTTGGAGAATTTATTTGGTTCCATCCTCCATTCAGACCATGACCTGGACAAATCAACCGTAATGCCTCAGATTTGAAAAGCTTTTGTTTGGCTTCTCGCATTCTTAACACAATTAGTAGCTCTGCAGCTTGTCTCCTTGGGCAAGGTAGGGTCACAGGGTCTCTTGGTGAAACTACTGCTCTTAAAGTAACTCACTTGGAGGATCCCTCAAATGATTCAGTAGCATATGAATTTAGCTGTGTAATTCCCAATCCCCTGAAAATGAATGGCAGACAAGGATACAGCCAGTTGCATCCAATTGTCACAATCACTCTGTGCTTTCCATGTCTTCAACCTGCTAGAAGACAAGGAGACATAACAGGCCAAAATCTCCTTTAATTGGTGTAAAGAAATTTAGTTTTGCACTACATCTCTCACTAGGGTGACTGAGGCTTGTCCCCACTTCCATACACTGTGGACCTCTTTTTCAATCAGGAATAAATTACAAGGATGCGATTTCTGTGTGTCATTGCAGACTACATACAAATCCGATTGATTAAAAATCATCTTCCACTTGAAATTAAAGTTACTACCAATAATACCAAACAAAACAGCTTTTTGTAATAGTCATTAAAGCCTTAGGAGTTGTTTCACAAATATGTAATTCCTTGAGCATGTTGGAGTTTGCTTTGCTCCAGAAGAATGAAAGGCCAAAGTTTTAAATTGTATTTCTTCATCATAAATCCTGAGGATGATGCATTTACTTTGGCACTAGTTTCACTGCTCCTTGAAATTAGGTCTCTGTTCCTTTCAATATTACTGCACTAGGGGGAATGGTATGATTTCCATTTATTACGGTCAGGAGTTAAGATTTCAGATTTCTTCCCCCAGGCACTGACTTGTGTAGCATTGAGGCCTTTGCCTTTTCTGTGCCTTAGAGTCATAAGGCAATGAAAGCAAGCAGCAGGTAAGCCAGGGCTCTGTGTATGTGTGTATGTGTATATATAGCTATATATACATTTCTATGTATGCGTGTCTATATATATGTATGTGTGTGTGTATTTATGTATGCCGTCGTTTAATTTTAGATTCTTGCATGACACAAAATCTAAGTAGTATTTGCTGTTGGAAGGAAAGGGCAAGCATCAGACAAACCCAACAGAATGGTTACGGAAACAAGCATTTCTTAACAGCACTAGAAATGGTTGCCTTCCTTTCTTGGCACTCTCTCTGCTCACTTTTGTGCCTCCATATACATGCAGATCTAAGTCCCTTAATCTGAAGCACTGATTGCAGCAGCAGGCTCACGGTTTGCTGTTAGGTCATCCAACCAGTTTGTAAGGAAAAGAATATTTTAGACTCTCCTCAGCCAACCTCATCTTTAAGGAGGAGAGAGCTCCAGTCTGCAACTAAGAGTCAGAGAAAGGCTTGATTACACGATAGGAGAGACATATCTGAAGAGATCCATTCTAAGCACAGGAATCACAGAATCACAGAATGTTTGAGGTTGGAAGGGACCTCTGGAGATCATCTAGTCCAACCCCCCTGCTCAAGCAGGGTCACCTAGAGCACATTGCACAGGAT